>NC_138984.1:15586691-16002050 GCF_964341445.2 Mesoplodon mirus | reverse complement strand
AAGACCAGTTTATCTCCCCATCCAGGGCTCAGCTCAAATGGCCCCTCCCTGGAGAGCACCTCCCCAGCACATACATATCATTTGGTATCACTTGATCCTGCTTTGATTTCATCCTCTTGCTTATTGCTAAGTGAAATACTCTTGTTTATTGTCAATCTTCCATCACTAAGGTGTAAGCAGTGAATGAATTGTCTGTGTAGGCATGGCCTCTCTCCAGAAAAGGTTTGCCACTTTCGATTTTTTAAAAAATGTTGGTACATAAAAAAAAAAATGTTGGGCATTGCTTGGTTTGTACTTGGCGTGTTAACATGCTAGTCGGTGTCTTATAATAGCTTCAAGTGTTTATTTTGCAAATATTCCACCTCTGCAGCGTGTAATGGCATGCCCACCAAAGCCTAGTCTTTTTTTTTTTTTTTTTCAGTACGTGGGCCTCCCACCGCTGCGGCCTCCCCCGTTGCGGAGCACAGGCTCCGGACACACAGGCTCAGCGGCCGTGGCTCACGGGCCCAGCTGCTCCGCGGCACGCGGGATCCTCCCGGACCGGGGCATGAACCCACGTCCCCTGCACTGGCAGGCGGACTCCCAACCACTGCGCCACCAGGGAAGCCCCAAAGCCTAGTCTTTCAGAGAGAGGTGGCAGGACCCAAGCCTCGCGAAGTGTAGGCTCTAAGGACAGTGGCATCGAGCTCCTTAGATTTGCCTTTCCTAATCTTTAGGCTCTAGATTAGAAATTCTGGATGAATATATGCTGAGCGTGAGAATCAGAGAGCAAGGCTTGCAGAGTTTTAGTTCCGAATCGACTGCCTTTCAGGAAATTGCCCAGCCATGGAAGGCATTTCTGGGTAGGCCCCCATCTCTGTAAATGGCTGTCAGTCTGGAGACCTAGGCTGATGCCCCTTTCCTCCCACAACCCCAAGCACATGAAGCAATTCCCACCTTGAAGAATAATGCCAAGGTGACAACCCTTGGGAGCTGATGAGAAGAATCAGTGTGTAGACTGAATGTACAGCAGATATAACTAGAAATCACAAAGGCTTTCCCAAGTTGGGTTAAAAAAAACAGTTTAGGGACTTCCCAAGTGGCCCAGTGGTTAGGAATCCGCCTGCCAGTGCAGGGGACATGGGTTTGATCCCTGGTCCAGAAAGATCCCACATGCCACGGAGCAACTAAGCCCGTGAGCCACAACTACTGAGCCTGTGCTCTAGAACCTGCAAGACACAACTACTGAGCTCACGTGCCACAACTACTGAAGCCCGCGTGCCTAGAGCCCATGCTCTGCAACAAGAGAAGCCACCGCAATGAGAAGCCCACGCACTGCAACGAGGAGTAGCCCCTACTCGCCACAATGAGAGAAAGCCTGCGTGCAGCAACGAAGACCCAACGCAGCCAAAAATAAATAAATAAATAAAATAACTTTATATATTAAAAAAAAAAAAAAAAAACAGTTTAGGGCTTCCCTGGTGGCGCAGTGGTTGAGAGTCCGCCTGCTGATACAGGGGACACGGGTTCGTGCCCCAGTCCGGGAGGATCCCACATGCCATGGAGCGGCTGGGCCCGTGAGCCATGGCCACTGAGCCTGCGCGTCCAGAGCCTGTGCTCCACAACGGGAGAGGCCACAACAGTGAGAGGCCCGCATACCACACACACACACACACACACACACACACACACACACAAAACAGTTTAGAATTCCAAAAACCATTGATATTAATGGAATAGTCTCCTGTGAGTTTTTATCTTAAAAATAAAGCAAATTGCTGCCTCTATCTTAGCAAAGAACATAATGGCAGACGCTCCTGCCTGCAGAGCCAGAGAACCTTGTTTCCAGGCCAGGATTCCGACGGTGGTGCAAGAGCCCTTTTTAGGGAAATGAGGTTTCTTTTTCTGTACCGTGATGGTCTGAGAGGTTAGGAATGTTTCTCAAGCTTCATGACTCCTTAACTAATTTTGGATTTGTCATCCAGGAATTTATGCAGACCCTACCCGGATGAAGGCCGGGAGCCTGGGATGGCTTCTTTCTTTCTGGGTCGTCAGTTGGTTGTTTGATCCGCTGCTATTTCATCGGGACGCCTCTTCCTCGGTGCCCTTCCCGTTAGTACCTTCTGTGGTTGAGGGGTGTGCCTGGGCTCAGTTCCTGCATTCGGACCACTGTGGGATCCTCCGTAGAATTCACTAACTGTTCCCTTCTGGTTTGTCACTAGCATTTTTACCTGTTGCTTTGATCACATTATCTTACTCTCTTAAACTCCCATTGGGGCTTCCTCTAACACTGAGAATTAAACCTGAGAGCCTTCCTTTTGGGTTTAAAAACCCTTCACTGGGGTGTCCTTGTTCCTTGCTACTCAAAGTGTGGTCCATGGGGGGCAATCTGGCAGCATATGCATCACCTGGGAGCCCATTAGAACTTACGACCCTGTTGCAGGTGAACTGCATCAAAATCTGCATCTTTAACAAGATCCGGGTGAGCTGCATGTTTGTTATAATCGAGAAGTGCTTTGTGGGAAATCCTCACTGCCGCCATCGTCATTCACAGCCAAGGACTAGGTCTGTGTGAGATGTTTCTCTGCCAGGCTTTGACCTGAACGCCTTGCACACACCAGCAACAACCTCTGATTTAATCTTCCCAGCGTCCTCATGTGGTATGTACTGTTATTATTCCCATTTGCAGAAGGGGAATCTGAAGCCCCACGAGATCAAGTTATTGGTGTAAGATTATTCAGGTAGTGAGTGTTGCAACAGCCTGGATTTAACCTGAGACACTTTGTGTCCAGAGTTTGTGGACGCAAAGTTTGTCCACCAGCTCTGCACCCTCCCCTCTTCCTGGGCTCTTTTCTCCAGGCCGCTTTACTCTGGACTCACTTGCCTCTTTCTCATCGGTCTGTAAAACTTCTCTAAAGCAAAGCCACGGTGAAGGAAATGCTGCCGTTTGGTGTGATCTATAAAAGCTTTGAGTCCTAAAATTATTTTTAAGTAAGACTGTGCTGTACCCTGTATAGATTTGATCTCTCTCAGTCAAAGAGAAGGAGCTCCTTCTACTGATTCCAATTAACATGGCTGCTGGGAGCCTTAGATACTACCCTCCCCGATGTGAATTCCTTCCGGCTGTGTTGAGACAGAATAGTATCTCAAACTTGACCTTTGGAAGAATGCTTGCATTTACAGTTCTAATCTAAAAAAAATGGAGATAGGTAATTTGACGTTGCAATGACATTGGTCCAGAGTTTATCAAGTCCTTTAAAGACCTCAAAGTCAGAATGCCTATAGCCTGTGTACTCAAGGCCAAGGGTTAGTTACAGAAAGGTGGTATGTGAGGTCGAGTAGAGATTAAGGTCAGTGGTTTCCAAGCTGATTACGGAACTGCTCTGAGGGGATATTCCAGAGAAAAACTTGGGGGTTGGGATGGGGGGGTTGCCTGGCCTGAAATAGGGGTTCCCTGGGCCTCTCCTCACTTTCAACCAATTGGTTTCAATCTTTTTATATAATAGGTCCTGGGGTAACATTCTGTTTAATGGGCCTTTCCCTACTTAAATTTCCTTTTTGTATATTAAAAGCCAACTGAACTAATCCTACTGCATCCTTTGCAGCTGAGGCCGTTGAGGTTCAGAAAGGCGAATTGACTTCCCCAAGGTCACACAGTGTTTTGGCTAAAAGCTATTTCTTTTTTTTTTTTTTAATAAATTTATTTATTTTTTCGACTGCGTTGGGTCTTCATTGCTGTGCGCGGGCTTTCTCTAGTTGTGGTGAGCGGGGGTTACACTTCGTTGAGGTGCGCAGGCTTCTCATTGTGGTGGCTTCTCTTGTTGCGGAGCACGGGCTCTAGGCGTGCGGGCTTCAGTAGTTGTGGCTCATGGGCTCTAGAGCGCAGGCTCAGTAGTTGTGCACGGGCTTAGTTGCTCCGCGGCATGTGGGATCTTCCCAGGCCAGGGCTCAAACCCGTGTCCCCTGCACTGGCAGGTGGATTCTTAACCACTGCGCCACCAGGGAAGTCCTAAAAGCTATTTTTTGTACTCCTCCTTTGACAGCTCAAAAGCTGGGCCAGCTACCAAGTGTGCTGGGCATTCGCTCCTTTTCTGTCTGGGTCTGCCCTTATTCCAGCCAGTGGTGCTGACCTGGCCGTATTTCCTTTGTATTTAGGACTCTTCTGTGTGTACTTGGAAAACTAAACACTGTTCAGGTGTTTCGGGGCAGACCTAAATCAAGGAGTCATATATTCTCAGCGTTCTTTGTCTTCATCTTGCAGTAAATCTGTATGGCTCCCTTTCAGTCATGACTTAGTTATGCACTGAAGGCAGCCTTGCAGAGAACAGGGAATACTCTGGTATCTGCAAAATAGAGCAGCTGTTCTCCCACCCAAACCTTAAGTTACTAAAGGCTCCATTTTAGGAGAATGTGCATTTGAGAAATTTGTGACCAAAAGGGAAATATGGCATTGGGAGACTGAGATCATGTTTTTTATCCCCACCTGCAAAACCGTTTTCCTTTTTCACTTTCAAGAAAAGAAACCAGGAAATCAAACAGACAAATGAGAATATTAGTGACATTTTGCAGTTAGTAATAATGGCTATCTGGGTAATTTCCATCTTACCATCCCTTGTTTACCGGAAGCTTCTTTGGCTTTGAGGCAGATGATTGACATACTGAGAGGTATTTTATTTCTAAAAGTAGCTCCTCTCTGCTCACCTGAATGTTCAGTGCTTTTCCTGATCTTGTGTCTAAAAATTAGCTGCTAATCACTGACTGCTGAGTCTGTGCTGCAGAAACACGGCCCCACTGCCTGGGATGTCAGCTCCTTGGGCGCGACCAGTTCTCCAGAATATATTGATGGATGTTTTTGTTCTGGGATTTGGTTTCCTGCCTCTCAGTTTTATCTCCTCTTCTCTCTGCCATTCCCCTTACCTACCATTTCTATTTCTAACCCCGGTTTCTTTTCCCTCTAATTGTTCCCGATGCGACCAACACATACCCTGAAACTGAAATTCTTATTTACAGAGATATATTGAAGTGATACACACTGAGATTTCCTACAAGGGAAACTTAGATTATTGTTCTGAAAAGACAAGTACTTAACTACTTTATTTACAGTACCTATAATTCTCAAGAGTTTGGAAGCAAATATTGGCTCTCAAGCTATTTAATTACATATACAGAGATGTTATCTAAAAGCTCCTTTGGCTGCCCTATACACATGTTGATATTTTTAACTTCACCTTTGCTTTTTGTTTCTAAGAAGATTTAGAGAATATTTAGCTCTCTACTCAAAAAAAAAAAAAAAAAGAGAGCGTTCCTAAAAATTAAAAAAAGAGAGTTCCTAAGAGAATGTAAAAGGCATGCCTAAATATATTAATTAGTAATATGTAACACTAAAGCAGTTTGCTGTCATCCATGCCAGTCTTTTCAATTATTTATTAGGATGAAAATATTGAACTTGGTCTCAGTTAAGTCTCTAGGGTAGAGAATGGTTGTTGCTGTATATTTATAATGTCATATAACACTTGGGTACCATGAAATGACACGAGGGAGGGGTTTGACCCTTGTCAAAGTTTGGCAAAAGTTTTCCTCTTGAAGCTTCAAAGCAGGACAGATTACCAAGTGTACCTGACAGCTGGTGCATTAAAAGAACTAATTTTTACGTAAAAAAGGTCGCTTCCCAGGATTTGCCCCAAGGTCAAGCCTGTTGGATGTATGTTTATAAAACAGAATCTGCAGAGATTAGTCCTCATGTTAGATAATGAGACACAGAGAGAAGGAGGGAGGGAGGAGTTTGTCATTTATTCATCTCAGTCCCTTGACCTTGGTTTGCACATCTAACCATAGTATCTTGGCAGAGAGGTAGAACTATACACTTCCTTATTTAATTCATTTTGTGCGTTATTGTCTTTCCACTTTAGGATGGACCTGTTCTTTCTCCTTTGAATTCACTTAGAAGCAAAGTTCATCCCAGAAGAGAGATGAACTTCTGGCTTACATTGTATGCTCACTCCTGAGTAGCAACTTCCTCCCAGGTAGTGCCATGTACTGCTTGGCTTGAGGCTGAATTTTTGAACTTAACCATGACTGGTTTACACGAATCCAGATATGCCTCTGGAGCCGAGGGCAGTGTCAACATAAGTCTTTTTTTTTTTTTTGCCTCCCTGCCTACTACCAGGATAACAGGAAGGAGAAGGATGATAGAAAACGGGAGTGCATTTTAGCAGGCCCCGTGCACACTTGCTGTGTTTCTTGCACCATCACTGTAGTGGGCCAACTTGATGAATCCCATTTAAAAGGTAAATTACAAACATTCATCTACAAGTGATTTTTCTAAAGTCTTCTCTTGTTGCTGCAACAAATTACCACGAACTTAGTGGCTTAAAACAACACATATTTATTCTGTGGATACAACATATATGGAGGTCAGAAGTCCAAAATGGTTCTTATCTGGCTGAAATCAAGGTATCAGCAGAGCTGTGTTCCTTCTGGAGCCTCAAGGAGAGGATCCTTTTCCTCACTTTTTCCAGCTTCTAGAGGCGCCGGCATCCCTTGACCCTTGGCTCCTTCCTCCATCTTCAAATCACTTTCTGACTCTTGACTCTTCTGCCTCCTTCTGTTTTTTAAAGATCTTTGTGATTCCATTGAAGCCACCTGCGTAATCCAGGGTAACCCCTCAATCTCGAAATCATTAATTACATCTGCAAAGCCCCTTTTGCCATGTAAGGTCACATCTTCGCAGGTTCTAAGGATTAGGAGGGAGACATCTTTGGGGACTTTCTCCTGCCTACCACACACATAGACCCACACTGTGTGCTAACAGAGTTCACCTCCCTTGAGTTTCTAGCCCTCTGTGGACACAGGAGAAAGGTTTGGGTTTTTTTGTGTGTCTTTCCCTGATATTTCTGTCTTGGATGTTATTAATTTAATTTTAAGAAGAATTAACATCATCTGTGTTTGTGTAGACACCTGGGGGTTGATAGATGTTCAGGAACACTGTAGGCTGCTAGTACTGATCCTGTCATTACACAAGGGGAGAGGAGGTAGCACCTTGGCAACTGAAACCCTGTGAATCGTAGATAGAGGTTTTGGTTTTGTTTTTGTTTGTTTGGGGGTTTGGGGGGCCACATCTAGGGGCATGTGGGATCTTAGTTCCCCCGACTAGGGGTGGAACCAGCACCCCATGCAGTAGAAGCAAGGAGTTTTTGGATGGCCAAGGAAGTCCCTAGGTAGAGGTTCTTATTTTTTTAATTTATTTTTACATATTTATGTATTTATTTGGCTGTGCTGGGTCTTAGTTGCGGCATGGGGGACTCTTTCAGTTGCAGCATGCAGGCGAGATCTAGTTCCCTGACTGGGGATCAAACCCAGGTCCCCCTGCTTTGAGAGCGTGGAGTCTTAACCACTGGACCACCAGGGAAGTCCTTAGATAGAGGTTTTTAAAACTTGCCTTATAGTGACCTGTTCAATGAACTCACAGAGTCTTCTAACTTTTGTCTTTTAGGCTTATGTACAGAAGTACATTGTGAAGAATTATTTCTACTATTACCTATTCAGATTTTCAGCTGCTTTGGGACAAGAAGTGTTCTACATCACTTTCCTTCCATTCACTCACTGGAATATTGATCCTTATTTGTCCAGAAGACTGACCATCATATGGGTTGTAAGTATTATTATTACTTATGAACCAGTGTTACTTCTACAACAGCTACCTGCTTTGGTATTCAAGTACTCTGCATATATGCTCTTTTTAAAAAATCACTTAGAGTTGAATTTTTACCTGGTTTATTTTGGAAGATGGAAGGAAAAATTTAAAAGCTATGGGTGAATAAGACTATGAGAGGGGAGAGATGACGTGCAGGAAAAGGACCTTCCTGAGAGTCCATGAAGGGGCATAAAATGCTTCCTCCCGAGAAACCCCTTTTAGTAAAATTTGATCAAAAACTGAAAACAGGAGCTGTTGACTAATAATTCCTAGTGGTATTAAGTGTAACTGCCCCATGTCTATTGGATACACAAAAGCATGTAAGGCAGGGCAACTTCTCTGAGGAAGCTTGTAGTATTATGGGGGCAGCGGGCGTATACACGAAAACCCAAGATAATTCTGGGTGGAGAGGTGGAGCCCCTTCTGATGTTTTGTTTGGGACCCTATCATTGAACTTTGTTCAGGATCAAATACGTTCTGATTTTTATTTATTTATTTATTTATTTATTTATTTATTTTTGGGGCCGCATCGGGTCTTCGTTGCAGCACGCGGGGGTCTTTGTTGAGGCATGCAGGCTTCTCTCTAGTTGTGGCGTGCAGGTTTTCTCTTCTCTGGTTGTGGTGCGCAGGCTCCAGGGCAGGTGAGCTCTGTAGTTTGCGGCATGCAGGCTCTCTAGTTGAGGCGTGAGAGCTCAGTAGTTGTGGCGTGTGGCCTTAGTTGCCCAGTGGTATGTGGGATCTTAATTCCCTGACCGGGGATCGAACCCTCGTCCCCTGCATTGTAAGGCAGATTCTTTACCACTGGACCACAAGACAAGTCCCTGATTTTTGTTTTTTAAGTGGGGGAGATGGTGGTTATTTGCAAGGCAGCAAGGCATGCTGCCAGCATCCGGACCCTGGGATCAGGTAGGCCTGGGTTCAAGTGCAGCTCAGCCACTGTGCTTGTCCGTGTGCCCTTGTCCTGAGCCTGTAAAATGGTGTTAATAATGCACATCTCCCAGAATCATCATGAAGACATATAGGGTATGGCCTGGTGCACGCGAGGACTCTGCAAGTCGCCATAAGCGTGCTAACACATGGTGATGAGTCCAAGAAGGTGAAAGAGTCTTAAAGATCAACCAATTCTTAGGTCAAAGATGGTTTAGCCGGGAGAGGGGACTTCAGGGACAAGGTTGCCAGCACGGCTGTTTCCCTGACTCAAGATTCTGCTCTGAAAACAGCTTCAGAAGTGCCTGGTCAAGAAATATTTTAGATTCCACATATAAGTGATATAATATGGTATTTGTCTTTCTCTTTCTGACTTACTTCACTTAGTATGATATTCTCTAGCTGCATCCATGTTGCTGCAAATGGCCTTATTTCATTCTTTTTTATGGCTGAGTAGTATTCCATTTTATATAAGTACCACACCTTCTTTATGCATGAACCTCTCTACGAAACAGAAACAGACTGGCAGACATAGAGAACAGACTTGTGATTGCCAGTGTGGAGGGTGGGGGAGCGGAGGGAAGGACTGGAAGTTTGGAATTAATAGATATAAACTAGTATATACAGGATGGATAAACAACAAGGTCCTACTGTATAGCACAGGGAACTGTATTCAACATCCTGTGAGAAACCATAATGGAAAAGAATATGAAAAAGAATATATATATGTATAACTGAATCACTTTGCTGTACAGTAGAAATTCTAATACAACATTGTGAATCAACTCTCCTTGAGTTAAAAAAAAAAAAAAGAAAATGCCTGTTGTATGTAAAGAAGCTGGGGTTCTCAGGTGGCTCTGCTCTGAGAATCCGTGGCTGCACCCCTGGTGCCTTTTTTTTTTTTTTTTTTTCCGTACGTGGGCCTCTCACTGTTGTGGCCTCTCCCGTTGCGGGGCACAGGCTCCGGACACGCAGACTCAGTGGCCATGGCTCACGGGCCCAGCCGCTCCGCGGCATGTGGGATCCTCCTGGACAGGGGCACGAACCCGCGTCCCCTGCATCGGCAGGCAGACTCTCAATCACTGTGCCACCAGGGAAGCCCTCTGGTGCTTTTATTTTTCTCATTTGTAGAACAAGTGAGAGGGGCCTTGATCAGGAGGCGTAAGTGCAGATATCCTAAAAGGCAGGGCAGAGGAATAAAGCAGTGAAGTGCCGGATGGGGAGGGCTGGTGGGTGGGGCACCTGGGGCATTGGGAGTGGCTACCTCTTACCTATACCTGTGCCTGAGAGAGGAAAGACAGGCTGGTGTGGTCAGATCTCTTTTTCATGTGAAATCTTTAAATGTAGGGCTTACATTTTTAAAAGCTCTATATGCCAGTTGAACAAAGAATCCTTGAAGTCTGAACTTCCGAGGCTTGGTTTGAAGCCTCTGGCCTTGAAGAACAGCTAAGGTCCCTCGGGCTTATGGTTAAGATTATTTGGCCCCGAATTCTTCCTATTTGCTCCTTTTCTCTCTCAAAGTACAAGCCACATTTTCCTTTCTCCATCCCTGTCTCCCTTCCAGCCCTCTTCTGAAATCTAACTTCTGTCTAAAAGTATGATCCAACGAGAACCTGCAAAAGCATAGGCATCTTGCAGAAGATGAGAATTAGTGCAGTTGTTCCTCTCCTTTTGGAAGCGGCTTCCATTCCTGCAGAGCTGAGATGTCACTGGAGGAGCTGGGGGAGGAGAGACAGGGAGCGGGGTGCAATCCTTCTGTTCTTAGGACGTGAAAATGCACCCAAGACCTGTGGTGCTTGAGCTTCTTTTCCTATCATTTATTTTCTGAGATACCAAAAAAAAAAAAAAAAAATCCAACTTTTATGGTTGTCAAGTGGGGCAAATGATGCAAAATACTTCTAGTAACCTGGGAATATCTTATACTGTGTACAGTCAGCTTCAGGCCAATTATCTTGCCCACTGAGGGTGGAAAACTTTTCCTGAGGGGCCGGGAAGATCTTTAGACCTGATGGGAGGCAGTGGTTAGGGGACTCAGATTATCATTATGGGTTGTTATTTTTCACTTTGGAGTCATCATTTCAAAGGGCTCAAAAGATTTCCCGTTTGAGGTAGAATTACCAGTCTTTTGTCAGAGAGTGGACAAATACAGTCTTTACCTGAGAGAGGAAAGAGCATCCTTTGACTATGCAGTTTGTCCTGAGCTTTGGCCATGTGCTGTTTGCTTTCAAAAATGGGTGCATGGCCAGGTCCAAAAGGCCCCCATGCAGGGAGGTATGTAATTCGTATCAGTGAAGCAGTGTGTGCATCCCTGGCAGTTCTGGTGGAGGGAATAGGTGGAGGGAATAGTGGCGGGTCCAAGCGGGGGATGGAGGGAGGGGAGGAAGAAGGGAGAGAGGGAGGGGCTGGGGTGGGTGGGGGAGGGTTCAGAGGTGGGAAGGTGTTTGCTTTGTGCTCAGCTGCAGAGATAGATAATAATGAGAGAGGCTTGGTTTGGCTCCAGTGTTGAAAGTGGGTGGAGGGAAGGAAAATTCCTGATGGCGTTGGCAGTTGGGAGGGAAGGAGGGGTGGAGACGGGTGAGATTCTTTTGGGCAATCAGCTTCCTGCTGAGGCAGCCTGTCTCCTGTAAGGGATATCCCTAAATTAGTGGCTGCCTCTTTAAGGGGTGAGGGTGAAGAAATGTTAATTATACAAGGGGCAGAATTTGAAGTCCCCTAGCTTTAAACATCTTTTCTCACCCAAAATCCTTTGGAAGGCAGCTGTGTCCAAGAGTGCCAAACGTCTTGACAAATTTCATATTAATTCGACAATTGTCATTGGATGAAGTCTCAACAGGTTTTATTGCTTTTTTTTTTTTTTTTTTTGCGGTATGCGGGCCTCTCACTGTTGTGGCCTTTCCCGTTGTGGAGCACAGGCTCCGGACGCGCAGGCTCAGCGGCCATGGCTCACGGGCCCAGCCGCTCCGCGGCATGTGGGATCTTCCCGGACCGGGGCACGAACCCGTGTCCCCCGCATCGGCAGGTGGACTCTCAACCACTGTGCCACCAGGGAAGCCCGGTTTTATTGCTTTTAAAAATAATTTTTTATATTAGGGGTGACTCATACTGTCTGAAGTAGCTTAGCAGAATTTATGGTTATATTAACTGTTTTCTCATCACAATCATAATTGTTCCTCTTGTCTATTGCACCTCTCATTGCTTTTGTTGGCATCTGTGTTCATTATTTGATCTTCATAACAATGGGTTGGTATCATTTTATAGATTGGGATAGTAATACTTCAAAGCATAATAAGCCATATTATATGTTGAGGACTTAGTATACATGCCACTCAGTGTAATAATGCTTTACGTATTTTACCTAATTTAATCCTGCTGGCAATCCTGAGAAGTGATTATTGCCAGTTTTACAGATTAGGAAACTGACATGTAGAAAGGATCACTTTGGATTAAGTGGATTTGATCCTGTCCCCTAAGGCCTCTTGTGCTAGAGAGGCCCACCACTCAGCTTCAAGCATTAAAACGACTTGCCCAAGGTTCTCTTCCATTGCATATTTGCTATGATTGTATTTCAGGTTTGCCTGTATGGCATTTATTAACTCTATCTACTATTTAAGTGTCTTCTATAGGCCCTTCTTGACAAGTCAAAGGTATCTTATCCCAGAAAAGTTACATAAGCTTTTTTTTAATTAGCTGGAAAACATCAATGAGGTATTTTCTTCTTCTGTCACGTATCAAGGTTTTTAACCAGTCATTGGATGCAATAGAATCTTCCACCTTGGGACAGAAAAGGCGATGAATGGGTTATTCATTAGATGCTCATAAAGAGATGTTATAGATAGTGCTTCAAAAGGAGTCACTGCCCAACTGAGTGATTATCTGATCTCCTGGCTTCCACTGTTGTGTGGTGACAACCCCACCAAAACAGAAAATAGTACTGCTTGTACCTTAAAAAGGTTAGAGGCAATTTCACTGAAACTGCATCGTGTTCAGCTTTGTAACATGAGGCAAAATCTCACTTTTTGCTAAATAAAGTTATTCTCCATTTTGTAAAATAATGCACATATCGATACCACAACGGATCCATGGAAGGCTCATCTTCTCTGTTCTTAGGATACGTATATCCTGCCTCTTTTCACAGATCTTGCATGGCATTCAAGATGAGATGCAAGAAAAAAAAGGGACATGTAGGGAAAATCAAAATTAGGGGAAATACAGAGAGAATAGGAGATGAATGCCTAAAGTTGAGCCATGAATTTGTCTTTCAACGTTGTCTTGACTAATTTAAAATGAAATGACATTATTCGCTAGGGAAGAATAGGCTTATTCCAAAGAGAGGAAACCTCCTGACACATAGGATTGATAGAATCATTAAGGAGAGTGATGCATGTTGCTAAATTGTATTCCTAGGAATGTTGTTTGCTATCAGTACCCCTGATCAGCTGTGTGAGAGTACTCATTTTTTTAAAAAATGTATTTATTTATTTATTTTTGGCTGTGTTGGGTCTTCGTTTCTGTGCGAGGGCTTTCTCTAGTTGTGGCAAGCGGGGGCCACTCTTCATCGCGGTGCGCAGGCCTCTCACTATCGTGGCCTCTCTTGTTGCGGAGCACAGGCTCCAGACGCGCAGGCTCAGTAGTTGTGGCTCACGGGCCTAGTAGCTCCGCGGCATGTGGGATCCTCCCAGACCAGGGCTCGAACCTGTGTCCCCTGCATTGGCAGGCAGATTCTCAACCACTGTGCCACCAGGGAAGCCCTAGAGTACTCATTTTGACTCTTCCTCATAACCTTTGTGTGTTCTCATTTTTTCAATCATTGCTGATTAAACCGATGAAAAATGGTACCTCCATTAATTTTCATATATTTTTAGTGAAAATGAAAATATTTTTCAGACTTTCATCAGCCATTTGTGTGAACTCTTGTGAATTGTCAGTCTGTCTTTTGAGTATATTTTTAAAGGGCTTTAAGTTTTTAATTGCTTTTCAGCAGTTGTTAACATAAAATGTATTCAACTATTGATTTTCCATGTCTCAGAGGCAATGTGCCTTTATATATAAGATTTTGAGAAATTTAAGATTTTGAGAAATGGTATGTAAGTTTATGGTATCAGCAATAGTGACCTAAGAAAATCCCTTAAAATTGAATTTCAGTGCTTTTATGCTGGGTGTTCACTTTAGTTTTAGGCACAGACCTTACCACTCCTTGTTGCCCTACCTTTTATGACCTCCCTGGCCCCTTTAATTTGAATTTGGGACTCCCACCTTCAGGCACTTAATCTTTCTGGCCTGCAGGTTGCCTGGCCACAAAATAGCTTACTCAGGAGCAACCAGCCCTTAGAAAACCTGATTCTTGCTGCCTAAACTCCAGAAAGGTTTAAATTTGTCTTGGAGTTTTTCCTTGCCTTTTCCCCCCATTTGTAAACACGTCTTTTACCTAACACCAAAGGATGCAGTCTCCACCATTCTAACCCATGTGTGGTTATTTTTAAGTAATTGTCATCCTATGCAAACTGTTCTTGAATGTTGAAGATCTGGTTGCTTCTGAGAGTTTCTGGGCAGGGTTAATCTCTCTTCTAATAATTCATGTTATTTTTGTTTTTTTTAAAAATTCCCCTCAATCCATTTTAATTCATGGCTTTTGATGATCTCCTTGAATGGAAGCAAGGAGTGTTCATGTCAGGGGAGGGGGGCTGCTTCTACCTCTATCAGCAGCTTTGAGGTTTGGTCAGAGGTTCCTGATCCTGAAATACCATGAAAGGAACATGAGGCTGATGTTGATAGGGTGTTTTTTTGGTTTCCACTCAAACTAGCTCAGGAAAGGGGGGATTTGTTGTAAGGTTACAAGGAATCCCATAGGAGCCAGAACTTCACAGGAGCTGATGCCAGTAAACAGCTTTGTTTCTGCTACAATTAAGCAGTCACTCCAGGATCTGCTTCTTTACCTCCTGTTGCCAGCTGGTAACTTCCTGTCTTTTAGTTCAGAGTTCCAAGACAGTCTGACCCAGCTGACTGTGTCGCACAACTCCATCCATCTCAGGGTCAGTGCATCTGTTGACTGTATTTCATCCAAGCAGCTGTGTCGGGGGCAGAGATAGACAATTAATTGGGGCATAGAGCCGTGGGCCAGGTTGAAACATCAAGAGACTTGGACTATAATCGTAGCAGTGAAACCTTGCTCAAGCCACTTCATGATTCTGGCCTGCAGCATCCCTAGCTTCAAAATGAAAGGACCCAGCTAGAGCATCTTTGGAGGCATATAACATGGTCACGACTCTTCTTTATATGTTCGCTATGTGACACTTAAGAGATCCATCCATGGCATGGAGTAAGAAGGCAAAGAGTAAATGCTGGGCAGGATAACATTAAAAAAAAAAAAAAAAAAGGCCTGTCATCATCTCTTCTGCAGACCAAATGCTAATGCGGTTTTACATATTTTGTGCTGGGAACCCCTCAATGTTAGACAGTACATTAGAAATGCATATCAAATCCACTGCTAAATATTTGTTAGGTAGTCTGCTGTTTTGTGTTCAACACGATCAAAGGAATGCTTTAAAAGGAAATGCTGAATTGCTTGGTGACTATAGATTCCATTTTTTTTTTTGCGGTATGCGGGCCTCTCACTGTTGTGGCCTCTCCCGTTGCGGAGCACAGGCTCCAGACGCGCAGGTTCAGTGGCCATGGCTCACGGGCCCAGCCTCTCCGCGGCATGTGGGATCTTCCCGGACCGGGGCATGAACCCGTGTCCCCTGCGTCGGCAGGCGGACTCTCAACCACTGCACCACCAGGGAAGCCCGATTCCATTTTTATGTACACTCAAAATCCCGGCAATAAGGAAGTCATAACAGCAGAAGATTCCTCTTGGCAGGTCCTTCCGTTCCTACTCTTGCAAGTCAAATTAACTTATGTTGGAGAGCTTGAGTTTAAATGATGGATTTTACATCTCTCACGTTCTGATTATTGAAAGCTAGCTAGCTGATATCTACATTATAAAGTAGAACTAAAATTTATATTTAAATTGTGCCTATGATCTAGTGGCTAACTGCAGCAGAGTCTAGGGTATTATTTTATAAACAGTTCCATAAATTGGTTAAGAGGTAGCTTTATGATAACGTGTCTAAATGCAGTGGTGTCTCTTTGGATGTGGGCAGGCTGCCATCTGGCTGTGTCACAGGGGAGTCTCTGAGACTCGGGAAGAGAGAAGCGCAAAACAGCCTGCCCCATCCCTGTAATTCACAACCCTTAGACAGGGGTCAATTTTAGTGCCAAAAGATGACTTTTAATGTGATTATCTGCTAATCCTCTGTTTAAACCACTACCACCATTCACTTCAAAAGATTGCCCTGCTTGTTAAATTGGTTCTTGCTTGAGATTAATGAGTCTTGAGAAGTGTTCCACAATGGCCAGATTGTAACCCTCACTAACTTGCACTGAATGCAATGGAATTAGGTGTCAGAGGTTCTGCCCAGTTCTTCTGAAGTAGAACCTTGTCATTTAGCCTTAGTTAAATATTAAGTAAATGTCTCTAGGGTGTTTGTCATGCAAACTGTACTGGTTTGGTTTTAAAACACAGCAAGGAAATGTTTTGGTTTTAGTATAGCTTTAAAAAAAAAACAACCACCACCACCTTGAAAACTGGACTCAACAGATCTGGATCTCTCTGATTATCACCATCATTACCTGAAAAATGATCCGCCCCTCCCCCCGTTTCTGATGATGACTGGAGAATGTGCCACATTCTTCCCTAACTCTTCTGCCACCCCACCCTCACCACTGTCCCGATTTTCAACCCCCTAAGACTTTCAGTGCTGGTTTTGGGTCTGGTTTGGTTTCGATTGAGCAGAATTGTAATCCTCCCACATAGAGACCAGCGCGCCTGACTCTCACCCCTGAGCCTCACTTCTAAATGCTTCACTTAATTTATCTCAGGATGTGTGATTACTTTCAAGCTTAGCTAGGTATGAGATTGTTTGAGACACCAGGAGCCTGGAGGCAGGATATCTTTAAGGATGAAATTAGTTTGGATCTGCTAAGACAATGCAAAAAAAAACAATTAATCATTTCATACGGAGTTTGGCTATGCAGTTAGTCTTTCTCCTCTCCCTTTGGTTTTATCGTAGCTTTTAATGTCTTATCAAGAAAAACAAATAGCCTTTGCCAAGTTATATCCAGACCAGAAACCAAGGCACATCCGGCAGGGCAGAGCCTCAGTTCACTTTCTGAATTCAGCTGGAGGCTAGGACCAGGCCAGAGGCTGCTCTCCCCAACTGCCTGCAGGCGAATCAGTCCCTAGGGGGTCTTTACAAAGCACCCTTCTGGACTGGACCTTGTCCCAGATTCTCTCCCATTCATTTGTAAAACAAAGGGAAGGAAAAATGAGCTAATCAATAGGCCACAGGGGCCTTTCTTTCAGAGGAAATTTTCAAATAAAATCTTAACAATGCTCTATTTTTTTAACCAATCAATTCCATTTGCAAAGCTGCATTCTTTTTTTTAATTATTCATTAATTAATTCATTTTTGGCTGTGTTGGGTCTTTGTTGCTGCGCGCAGGCTTTCTCTAGTTGCGGTGAGCAGGGGCTACTCTTCATTGCGGTGCGCGGGCTTCTCATTGCAGTGGCTTCTCTTGTTGTATAGCATGGGCTCTAGACGTGCAGACTTCAGTAGTTGTGGCACATGGGCTCAGTAGTTGTGGCTCTCGGGCTCTAGAGAACAGGCTCAGTAGTTGTGGTGCACAGGCTTAGTTGCTCCGCGGCATGTGGGATCTTCCCAGACCGGGACTCAAACCCATGTCCCCTGCATTGGCAGGTGGATTCCTAACCACTGCGCCACGAGGTAAGTCCCAAAGCTGCATTCTTGAATGGGTATGATTCTCACAGCAGCTGCCTTCTGAGCCTTCTCTACCTGCCAGATGCTTTACATACAAGAACCCCATTTCACAGGTGAGAAAACTAAAACCCAAAGAGTAGTTAAGTGATTTACCCAAAGGGACACATCTAGTAAGCAGAGTAGGTACATCTATCTCCCAACCCCATCCATTCCTTTCCAGTGCCCCATCTTGCCTCAAATGGCTAAATTCTTTTTACCCCCAACCCAATTATTCAAGATAATAATTGGATTGGGCCTCTTTGGTTGGAAAAGCTCCATATATCATCACAGCCTCGTTAGCAAGTGCCCTATATGTGCAGCAGACTCATGTCACAGGTTCCCCAGGCATTTGTCCTGCAGTTCTCTGTGCTGTAGTCCCTTGTGTCCCCCCTCGCCTGTCAGACTGTGTGTCCCAGACTCTCCAGAAGGCCAGGGCATTACAGGGACCTGGGAGAGGAGAAGGGCTTTGGTACCTTTGTTGGGGGCAGGGAGTAGGGGAAGGCCCGATGAGGCTGCCTGCTGACCCCGCGGGCTTGTTGGGCCGAGGCCTACATTCCACTTCCTTATCGAATTCTGCAAAGAGCCCAGTGGAAAAGGAGGAGTAGGGAAAAGATGGGCCTTTGTCCCACGAGGAGGTGGGGATTTGCGCTATGGGGACAGTCCTTCCCTGAGGAACCTCTGGTGGAGGGGGGAGGAGCCTTGCACCCCTCAGCAGCTCTCCCATAGGATTAGGAAGTGGCCGCTGTGCTGAGAAGGGGAAGGAAAGGGTTTTCCCAGCTCAGTGCTCTACCAGTTTACAGCTGGAGAGGCCGTACTGTAATTTGGCCTCTGGAATTTTCTGGAAGCTAGAGAGGTAGTAGACAAACCCAGTCTTGTTAACCTCATGGCCGTCACCTCTCTTCTTCCCTCTCCTTTCACCAGGGCAGCCCTGGGGCTTCCCTAGGTTCACGCTTTGCAGCCCCTTCTCCCCGGTGCAGACTACAGCCTTGACCTCCATTCCTTTTCTTCCAGGCCCAGCTGCCACCAGGCGCCAGTCAGCCCTGTTGCACCAGTGGCCTCCGTGGGCACGGTGGCTGGGAGGCTTTGTGTTTGCTTGGGGGTAGCTGGGCCCCAGCCATCTGAAGTTTCATCTGGGAAACTGAGGCTGACCTCTGACCTCTGACCTAGGGTGCCCTCTCACTTTGGCCTCTTGCCTCCTGCAGCAGTCCTGGTGGTGCCCGAGGCCCAGCCCCAGTGCTCTCCTTGCTGGGCTGAGTCCAACTCATGTGACCTTACTATGTGCCCTGTGAGGCGGAGGGAATGTGTCATTTTCAAGGAGCCACAGTCTAACTGCTTATGAACAAATAATACTGTAAAGGTCCTAAACGTGAGCAGAGCCTCTGCGCCAGCCTTCAAGGTGATGACAGCTCTCTGTGCAGCCAGCCGTAGTCATCTTACTGAGTTCCAACTGGGTGCTGGACTCGGGGCCGTGGACCCTATAAACATTATGGAGTGAGGCATAGGCATTATTATTGTCATTTTAAAGGTGAGGAAGCAACATGGAAAGCCAGCCAAGTTGCTGTAGCCAGTAGTGAGCAGACTCAGGATGTGAGCCCGTGACTGATGCCAGAATCCTGGTTATGAACCGCTGCCCTCACTAACCATTTTCCTTAATGGTGTTAAATATAGTCGAGATTTTGGGGCATTAAACATGCCCAATTAATTTTATTTTTCATTTTACAAGTAGTGAACTGTGTTAATAAAAAACTGAGAAAAGAAAAAGTTCTCTAAATCCTACCACATTTATTTATTTATTTATTTATTTATTTATTTATTTATTTATTGTGGTACGCGGGGCTGTCACTGTTGTGGCCTCTCCCGTTGCAGAGCACAGGCTCCGGATGCGCAGGCTCAACGGCCATGGCTCACGGGCCCAGCCTCTCCGCGGCATGTGGGATCTTCCTGGACCGGGGCACGAACCCGTGTCCCCTGAATCGGCAGGCGGACTCTCAACCACTGCGCCACCAGGGAAGCCCTACCACATTTATTAATTTGAGGGTGATTCCCCTTTTCCATCAATTTGCCTGCCTGTCTCTCTATCTATGCATTGTTTGATCACAGGACACAGTTTATATGATACTTTGTGATAAATGGTTTGATAGAACATTAAACATGACTTGGGGTTCATGGTGCATACCTAAGAAAAAGAGGGGAATGAAACGGGGGTGACTCACGAATCTTTTAACCTAAAAGAAATCATTGAATCAAAGGATAGTTTCGTTACCTTATGAATTAGAAGACTGGGATGCTAATCCAAGTGAGAATTGTTCCACCTCTATTTTACATAGTACCTGTTTTAGTGAAATAGAGGGAGACGCCTTGGAGTGGGGGGGGATGGCCAAGCTGGGATGGGCTCATAACTGCTGGCTGTTACAGGTGGGTAATCAGTTAGTCCAGAGTTTCTTAATAATTAGCCAAGTGGGACTTCCCTGGTGGCACAGTGGTTAAGAATCCGCCTGCCAATGCAGAGGACATGGGTTCGATCCCTAGTCCGGGAAGATCCCACATGCCACAGAGCAACTAAGCCCATGCACCACAACTACTGAGCCCGTGTGCCACAACTGCTGAAACCCGCGCGCCTAGAGTCTGTGCTCCGCAACAAGAGAAACCACCGCAATGAGAAGCCCACGCACCGCAACAATGAGTAGCCCCTGCTCACCGCAACTAGAGAAAGCCCACAAGCAGCAACGAAGACTCAATGCAGTCAAAAATAATTAATTAAAAAAAAAGATAGGTCTTCCCTGGTGGCGCAGTGGTTGAGAGTCCGCCTGCCGATGCAGGGGACACGAGTTCGTGCCCCGGTCCGGGAGGATCCCACATGCCACGGAGCGGCTGGGCCCGTGAGCCATGGCCGCTGGGCCTGCGTGTCCGGAGCCTGTGCCCCGCAATGGGAGAGACCACAACAGTGAGAGGCCCGCGTACCGCAAAACAAAAACAAACAAACAGAAAAAGATAAATGTCACTTGGCTGATTTTTCTTTTATCTCTGGCCTCAGTTTGACCATCTCTGAAATGTGGAGTTGGACAAAATGACCTCTCATTTTGAAAGTTTTACGATTATATAAATATTGATGGTAATGTGTTTTTTAAGATATTCTGTCTTTTTAATCATATGTTCTGGCTTCAACAATGCATCTGGCCTTATACAGTTTCCCCCACGTGACCTCCACACACCTTGGGTTGACTCCTACCAGTTTTCTTGGGGTCCCCATAGGAACAATAGTTAGTGATTCTCTGAAAAAAGTCCTGAGACCCTTCGTTGGGCCCACCAGATCTGAATCGCTAGAAATCACTTGGCCCTGCAAATGCACACCAAGAGAGGGAGGGTTTGGTGAGGGTTAAGGGCTGTCCTAGTCCGGGCACAAAGCAATGGCAAACATTAAGCACACGGTCTTGCTCTGAGCTTCTGCGTGTGCGCGTGCGTGCGTGTGTGTGTGTGTAACAGGGAAGAACCAAGTCTGACTACATATCGGATCTGTTTCTTTTACTTTAACCTTTGCTTCCCCCTTGCTTTTGTTCACCGAAAGGATACTGTCCATACATAATGGCCTGCCTTGGGGAACCCTGCCCCTCGGCCTGAATGTTAAACCAAAGTGCCTTTGTTCAGGGAAACATCTGGACCCTGTCCACCTGTGGATGGCTGCAAGAAAGAAGAAATTAACACACCCCCTCCCCGAGGCTGGCCATTCCAGGGGATATTTGCCAAAACGTATGGCTTTTTTACTTCACTTCCTCATCTCCTCCCTCTCTCTGTGCTATAAAAGAAACTGGCATCCAAACCCAGATAAGATGGTTATTTTGAGACTTTAGTCTGCCGTCTTCTCGGTCTGCGGCTTTCCGAATAAAAGCGTCTTCCCTGCCTCAACACCTCGTCTCCGATTCATTGGCTTGTCGTGCGGCGAGCAGAGCGAGCTTGGACTCGGTAACGTGTGTGTACACATAAAAATCCATTGTTTGCATTGCATATGCTCCAATTTAACTAGAAAAAGATGTTATGTTTTTGTTCCTCTTAAAATTAAATTTCTTCTGGCATTCACAGGCACTGAAATCAGAAGGGAAAAAAATGTTTCGATTTGAAAATGTTTTTCAAATACGTAGCAATTCGACTCTAGGGGTTGGGACACGGTTTTTCCAGAAACTCGAACTTGGAAATTAGCAACTGAGCAGCAGTAAGCTGGCTTCCTTTTAAACTAACACTGATCAGCAAATAAAGGTTAAATGAGTGAAATAAGAGAGCTGATTTCTTTATTAGACCATAATAGAAGGTTTAGTCAAAGGAGAAAATGAAACTCTGGATTTAATACTAACTCTACAATCCATGGCACACCTGTACAGGGGCTGCCACTGGACAGGAGCCCCTCCCAGCCTGACCATGCCCCAGTGAGGGCTTCTTAAACCTGGGTTATGTGAAATAAAAGTTGAGCAGTTTTCAGCATTTGTCTACATAATTGGGGAAAATATTTAGCCAGAAAGAATGGATACAGGGCGATGGATTGAATGGCTCTCCATTTTTCTTTAGACCACAATAGCTCTGTTTTATGAGAATTCATTAAAAAAAAAAAAAAAAAAAAAGGATCAGGGGGCTCATTCACTTGGGTAAGCATTCCAAACAAGCTAAGTGTTCTTTGAGGCTTTAACCCACTGGGGGCTGGATTCAGAAATTTAAACCTGAATTTGTACTGTAGAAAGCTTTTCAAATGTATAAGACTGGGTTTTATGCTTAAAAAAAAAAAAAAAAAAGTCTACTAATCTACAAAGAATGCTAGACTATTTCCCCTACAGGGCAATCAAAAGGGTGTGTCTTTAACACGAAAAGGATTAAATCATTATAACTCTGTCAAGAGCCTGAGTTTCAGAAAACCAGGTGCCTGTCTTTATTTAAAACATCTCAGATGCCTAAAAGGATGTCTAAGCGTGTGCTAATCTGTTATCTAGCTCTCTTATGGAGGTTAATTTTGTATAACCTTATATAGATTCATGAGGAATATATTTTAAGGAAAATTTATAAAAGAGGCATAAAACCACCTAGAACCGTTTTAGTGTGTTATCTTTAAGATTAAAATATAAAGAGCCATGCATAGGATGTGCTTGGTAAGTGGAACAGAGTTTTTGTGGTGGAAATTCTCCAAGAAAACTCAAGGTGAAGGGACACCCAAATCAAACCTAACAATGTTAAATACTCCTTTGTGGTCACCTGGACGTTTTTCATCCTTTGCAACCTGAAATTCTGAGACTATGTATATTTAAACACTGGACATTGATCCAAGCAAGAAGACAAGCATAGTAATCTTTTTTTAAAAACAATTTTATTTATTTATTTATTTGTTTGTTTATTTATTGGCTGTGTTGGGTCTTCGTTGCTGTGCGTGGGCTCTCTCCAGTTGCAGTGTGCGGGGGCCACTCCTCGCCGCGGTGCGCAGGCCTCTCACCACAGTGGCCTCTCCCGTTGCGGAGCATGGGCTCTAGGCACGCGGGCTTCAGTAGTTGTGGCTCACGGGCTCCAGAGCTCAAGCTCAGCAGTTGTGGCGCACGGGCCCAGCCACTCCGTGGCACGTGGGATCTTCCCGGGCCAGGGCTCGAACCCGTGTCCCCTGCATTGGCAGGCAGACTCCCAACCACTGTGCCACCAGGGAAGCCCCAAGCATAGTAATCTTTTGAAGGTGTCTCCTAAAACATCTTCTGAATCCTGTATTTTTACAGATTCAAACTCAGGTCTTCACTTGTAGTTTTTTGTTTGGTGGTCTTATAACCCTGAGCCTAATTCATTAGTTATCACCAGTAATGTAATATCCCATCCCTAAACTATTTACTTCCAGCTGATGCCGAGAGTGCGGCCTCTGTGCACCGGTGCTGAATCGAATCCCGGAGACAAAGTTTTGGGTGAAGTAGAAAAGAATTGCTTTGCCAGGGAAAGGGAGACACAGTGGGTTCCAGCCCCAAAAAACTGTGTGTCCCAACCTGGAAGGCTTTGGTGAGGAGTCTTATGGCAGTGGTTCAAGGGTGGGGTTGCTGAGAAAAATTAGGGTGTGTGCAGGGCCTGCACTCCTTTAGCTGGCCTCAGGTCATGGAGGCTGAACAGAAAGGCTCCAAAGCCCAGGAGCCCCATAGTGTCCTGCTTGGTTTCATAGGTGCACCATAGCCAAGTCTGAAAAAAGTAAATGATGTGAAAACGTGCTTGTCTCTTAAAATGACGAGGTGGTACGAGGGTGCATTTGGTCTCACACCAGCGCTCCATCTTCACTGTAAGAACAGCTGGACGTAAAGTCTATAGAAGTAGGTTCTGTAGCGTATCTGTATCTAAAATGTGATGTCAGGAGCATGTAAATAAGAAAGAAGTTCCATGAGTCAGTCATTGTTTCTAAAAATAAGGTTTTTAAAAAAACATACAACTCCACAGATGGCAGAACACTTCCAAACATATTTTTATCTCAATCCAACATCATTGTTGTAAGCTATTAATATCTACATTTACATACGATGAAACTAAGGATGAGATATTAATATCACCCAGACCTCATTCTCACTCCAGCCTCTTCTTACTTCATCATCCTGTGTCAAGCCTAAAATAAAGGCTGTCTTTGAAGCAAATGAAGAATCTTTGAAAAGGGCCTAATAGGCTAGACAGTGGGTGGTGGATTTAGAGAGAATATATTGGTGGGTGGGAAAATGCACCCCTCATGAAAGTTGAAAGGAAAACAATTGTACAGCTAGCGTCAGAAGATATGTTGCATAAAGCTGAGCAGGATTTAAAGACATTTAAACATTCAGGAAAGACTGGACCACTTTGGGGGGTGGGAGGTGGTTCTAATTTTAAAGGAAAGTTTGCTCCTTTCACTCAGTGCTGGAAGTCTTGGCTTCACCTCGTATCAGCTTCTCAGGAAGCTCCTGACATCTCTTCCTCAGCTGGCCCTTGTCGACTGAAAAAAAAAAAAACCACAATGTGAGAGTTGTGAGTTAAGTTATATTTGGGGCAAAATGAGGACTGTAGCCCGGGAGACAGCATTTCAGATAGCTCTGAGGAAGTGCTCCAAAGAGGTTGGGGGGAGGTGAGTATAGATGTGATTTTGGTGAAGGGGGAGTCCATGCAATCAAGGACACATTTTTGCAGAAGGTTTCTGCTAGTCACAAGGAGGAGACGTCACCGTGAAGGATTTTAGTGCTTTTCTAGATCTGAGGAGATGCAAGAGTTGGGCTCATAAAATCTTCTCCTGAAAATATCTAACTATCTGAAGGCCTGTTTTGCCAGTTTTCCCACAGCACAGAGTGCCTCATTCCTGGTCTCCGCCCTGAACTGCTTTCAGGGGGTGTTGAAGGTCAGCATCTGCAGTGGCTCCTAATCTAATCCTTGTAGAGGTAGATGGCAAGTGCCAATTTGTAGGTGACACCCTCAGCCTAAGAGTCGCTGATGGTTTGAGAGCCTGAGGGGTTTGCCATTGTCAGAGTTTATCTTAAAGTACTTTCACCCTTTTTACATCTATATTTTCTCCTGCAAATCAAAACCTGATTAGATAAAGCCCTAAATACACTCTTTGCTTAAAAATAAAAGAAAGAAGGTGACCCTGCTGAATTTTACCTGGGTCCTGTCTGTGCTCCTGGAAAACAGAAACCATGAAGATAATTCACCCACCCTCTTGTGTTCTAGGAGTGATTTACTACAAGGAACCGTCCTTCCCCATGTGATTTAGACAAGACCTACAGGTCCCCCACCGCCCCCCTTGTTTACCTGTGACAAGGTCAGTCACGGACCCTCCAATTCCCACTCTTTGTTTTATAAATGATTTGAACTCCATCCCCACTGGCCAATCTGGACAAAATACCTGCTACCTTGACTTGACCAAACTCGAGTTAAGCTTCTCTCCATTGCCACACCCCTGAATTTTGACCCATTCTCGAGCAGCCAGCACACAGCCCCTCCCGAGGATAAGCTGACCTCAGGGTAAACAAGCTCTGATCTACTGTCCTATCTACCTCCCCACACCCAGGACACATCTTTCCAGCCTTGATCATCCCTCCCTATAAAAGAGAAGCCCTCTTCTGCCCGGTCTTTGAACACTCACAGGTCTTATGATCAGAGAGGTCTCTCACTTGCAATAGTCCTTTCAATTAAAACTATCCTTGCCTGAATCCACATTGTTTTTTATTTGATAAAGACAGTAAGGAAGCAGAGAATTCAACCTGGGAGTCCCTTCACGTGCTGTACTACACCTCTCACTTTCCAAGATCATTTGCAGCAAAATTTAGTCTGTGTTTACTTCCCTTATGCAACATACAATCTTTTGTATTGCAGAATAGCTTTCAGGAAGGCATTTGAATTCTTCCTCTAACCAAAGCACCGTTTGAAAAACAAAGAAATTGAGGAGGAGGCATTTTGCTTAGGCTAGTATTTCACATACACTTGAGACTAGATTGCTGCTCAAACACAAAGTAATTTCCTAACTTTGTAGTTATAGCTCCAAATCACAAGCGTTAGAGATAACTATATTCAAATGTAACTACAAAAGCAACTTCCACCCCCCAATATTTATTTTTATTCTCTCTCGCTTTATATGTTTTAGAGCTGGCTTTCCCAGCATTAACTGGAGACGTTGAGAATTTGCTGTAAGGTACCTCCTTCTCAGCTGGTCCAGTCAGTCACCTTGTTTTATTATTGTTTCTAAGGAATAAATAGTCCACAAGAAATATGGGTTTTAAGGAGTGCTATATCATTTAAAAATAATACATGGAAAGTCAGTTTTAATTCTATTAGGACACCTAGGCTGTTGATTAACTCTATCAAATATGTATTCTACTTTGTGTACCAGTTAATTCAAGGACCTTAATTTAACCAGTTGTATGATCAGGTCTGTAGTAATGAAGCATGGAATATTTTTTTCAGTCCTAAACTTACAAGTTATATGCTAGGATTTACATAGTATTGAAGAAGTTGTCCCATAGTATTTTTATTTTATTATTATTTTTTTGTCCCATAGTATTTTGTATACTGGCTACAAGCCGTTAAGTCCCAAGTTGTTTACCAATAGAAGTGACTTCTTTTCTCTAATTTTTTCATGAGCTTGGGAGATCCAAAAAGCAGGACTTTTAAGCCAAAACATCTGAATGATCTTCCTTCACACAGGAAGATATGAAACAGAAAAGCTACAAAATAAAGACAACCAACTTAAATCAGTTCATGTCCATTAGGTCTTCACTTCTCAGATAGAGTAGTGAACAGAGTGTAATTCTCCAGGGAGCCACAGTTTGTGCATTTATTCATTTAGTAAAGATTTTTGGTCTGTACTGGGCACGTGTAATTTTAGATTTCCGACAATTCTGGAAACATTCCCTCACTTCAAGCCTGCATCATCTTTATTTTGCATGCTCATGTTAACCATCTAATGAATCTCCTTCCAGCCATCTTATGACCTTCAAATCCATCCTCCCCAGAGCACGTAGAATGACCTGTCTCAGGAGCTGCAGTGTCACAATCGGTATAGCGTGTGGTACTTATATAGAGTGACCTATCTCAGATGCAAGTATGACCATGAACCACTCTTTAGAACATATTAATGTCCAAGCACCTTAAAATTACCTATAAGGGCCTTCATAATTGGACTTCTGCCTAAATCTCTACCTTTAACCCTTCCCCCTATCTGTTCTCTTCTCTGGAATCACAGAACTGCTGACAACTCCCACTCCCACGCCAGTTCCTGCTCTGCAGACATATCCACGCTCTACTTTATACTTCCTTTCTACTGTTGCTACTGCCTTGCATGCTTTCACCTGCTCCAAGTCTCAGCAAAGGCATTGTCTCTAGATAAGCCACCTTGAACCTTGTATCTATATTCCCTACTAGATGGTTATTTATTGTTCCTTGAACCTGGCATGTAGTAGCAAGGCAATAAATAATTATTGAATAAAATAAATAAAGCCTGTTTCTACAAAGAGGATTTAAGAGCTGTCCCCGTAGAGGAAACAGATATAAAGAAGTAATTACAGTTCAGAGTGCTAAAGATACATTAGAAAATTCTACAGAGTGCTAAGGGAGCATCCTAGAGAGCTTTTTCAAATGGGGTTGTTCCCTATCTTGAGTGGTTTCCCAGTGGCCCTGATGGAAATTCAGGACACAAATTTGGTCAAGATTTCACCAAGGTTTTTTCAGTATGAAAGTAGTAATTCTATATGTTTCTGAACTGTGAAGGGATCTTTGAACCAGAAACCAGATTTTATTTGCCTTTTAAGAAGAGCCTCAGGTCTCTTTCTTATCTTGTAATTGATGAGCAACAACTATTAAATTTCATTCATTCATTTAAGAAACATCTGACAAGGGCCTATTATGAAATACTATGCTAAGTGCTGGGGATTAAGCAACGAACAAGACAGACTCCATCCTGCTCTTCTGAGGTTTACTTGTAGGCAAAACAGAGAGTAACAAGTAAATCGATACAGAAATTAAAGATTATAGGATTGTTGTTTGGGATACGTCAGGTTGAGAGCAGAGACCTACTTTAGAGAAGGTGGTCAAGAAAGGGTACTTGGTGCTAGTTTCACTTAAGCCTTGAAGGATGAAAACTAGCCAGCCAGCTGAGGGGTTGGGGGACAAGGCTTCAGGATGAGATAAGCAGAAAGGGCAAAGGTCCAAAACTGAGCCGGAGCCAGGCACTGTCCCAGACTCTGGGCCGAGCATCCACTTGGGCTGGGGATGAGGCTGATAAAATCAAAATGTATAGTCTAAGTGCAGGCAGGGTAGAGTTCTATGAAGAAAAATAAAAGTGGGGTATGCAGACAGAGTGGTAAGAGGTAGCTGTCTTAGGTAGAGTGGTCAAGGAAGGCCTTTCCATGGAGGTGGCTTTTGGACACGGGGCTGATTTTACTTATAATTTACTTATAACTCACGTTTAAATTGCTTGTGGCAAATCTAGAATGTTCAAAATGTATCAACCGTCTTTGTGATTGATTTCTGTATTCATTTGGAAACCAGTGTTCCCAAGCAGTCAAAATGGCAAGTAAGCCTTCTAAGAAGACAGCTGGATTTTAAGTGGAAAGCCACCTTCGAGTTGGTCTTTTCCAACTCTGACACCAAACACTTGCTTTGATTCATATCTGGTAAGCCACCTCATGAAACAGTTCTGTAAAATTGCTGGCATTGCTCACCATCCTAGGGACCCCAGCCTGACAGTGGTATGTGGAAATTGCAGAGGAAAGGGCTCCGAGAGAAGAGCATGGAAGTGCCTGTTGGCCCGGAAGGCTGAGGCTCGTCCGCTCACGTCAAGCTTCTCTCATTACAAAGGGTCACAGGGAGGTTATAGCCCCAGTTACAGTCCTGTTGGGGAGGTGCTGACGGCATGATCAACAGTGCCTTCTAATAGCTAGAGTTAATCACTCACTGACCGACTGGAAAATCAATGGCGGCCTACCCTCTCCCCCTCCACTCCGCCTGTGTTGGTCCAGCCTCCTTCCTTCGCTCCCTGCGGTGACCAGGCGTCAGGAAGGGGATTCTCGGGGACTCTTGTCCCTTCCTGCTCAAAGACTGGCTCTACAGGAAGACAGTCATCTAACTCCAGGGGAGGAGAACCCATTCTTCTCTGCCTGGGAGAAACCTTGTAATGAAGATACCGTGTCAAAGATGAGAAGGGAGCAGCAAAGACAGGAGATAAGGGGCGAGAAAAAAAAGACAGTCTTTCAGAGGAAAGACGTGATTGTAGCCAAATGAAAAGGAAACTTGATTTTCGGAGATGATGGGCTAGAGAATATTTACATGTCTCCAACCCCTTGTCAAATGCACTGTAATCTTAGTTTTTAGAATATTTTCCTTTCAGGAGGTGGTGAGTTACTTTTTTTTTTTGGTTGCACTTTAAAAGTTGATGTCATTAAGTTTACCCCAAACGGGCCCTGTCATAGGGCTTACTAGACCAGCGGTCTTTTGTCAGGGAGGCTAAGGAATCAGGATGCTGGTGCCCTGGACCAGAACTGAGAATGGTGAGCTCTCACCTTGGGCCTGACCAGGTGTATGTCGGAACCTTGGCTTGTCAGAAATGTGTTACCAACAGGAGGAATTAAATTCCAGGGCACTCTGGCTGAGAGGTTTCATTCCTGAGTTGTGAGAGCCTCCACCTGAACTTCACGGCCATGCCAAAGCGATTGTCACAAGGTTTATACACTTCCCAGGAGGGAGGTTAAATCTCAGACCAGGGCCCGTTACTTTCCCAAGTGAGAGGTGAAGTCGGGGTTCCTGGTGGTGGTGATGGGGGTGGAGGAGAGTAGTGCTGTCATCACAGTGTAGAGCCTAACTTTTACTGGAGTGTCTCTGATTTCCTTTTGGAAGGAAGAGAAGTGATAACCAGGAAGGGTGGGGGGCAGGGTAGTGAGGAGTGTTGGGGGTACTGATAGACATACAGCTGATTGAAGGTGTTATGGAAATAGTATACTCGGGTCTCTAGAATTTAGACCGACATTGGCACACAGAGTTGATAGCCACCCCTGTTCACGGTCATCATGTTGACAGTCGCTCAAAATGAGTGGGGGTCTTCCCTGGTGGCACAGTGGTTGAGAGTCCGCCTGCCGATGCAGGGGACACGGGTTCGTGCCCCACTCCGGGAAGATCCCACATGCCGCGGAGCGGCTGGGCCCGTGAGCCATGGCTGCTGAGCCTGCACGTCCAGAGCCTGTGCTCCGCAACGGGAGAGGCCACAACGGTGAGAGGCCCGCGTACCGCCAAAAAAAAAAAAAAAAAAGAGTAGAATATTGGCTTTGCCAAGTGTTCATAGCACAGCCTTTGACGTCAACCTGAGAATGGAAATGGATGTTGTGTAAAGTAATATGAGAGTCCGTTTGGCTGTTCCCCCAGTGAGTTGAGTAGATACATATCCAGGGCGCCTTCACCGACAACCAACATCGTCTGCGTGGTCATAAGTGAATTTTCTTTCCTACATCCTGTGATTAGGGCTCCTATAATTTTGTTAGCCTGCATATTGAGTTTTTATTCTTATGCATTTCCTCAGCTCTCCATTTCCTCCCCGGCCTCTTAACTGGTAATTTTGTTTGCTCACGGACTGCTGTATGACAGAGCATCTCATCATGAAGTGGTGTGTCTCCTCACCTCCCCACCTTCCACATATGTGCAGATGTTCTAGCACAAGGAAGTGCAGCCAGCAATACCAGCCTTGAGAGACAAAGAACACCTCGACCGGAAGGACTGGGGACAATTATCTGCCGTCCTTACCACCAGCCAGTTCAATGTTAAGTTACTTGCCAAGTAAGAGAAGGGAGAAGATCTGGTATGTGTGAAGGGGACCAAATCCAGACAGACGGAAGGCCCCTAACCCTGGAACTACCTCCAACCAGGGTCATCAGGACGAGTGCTTCTCTGACATTGCTTTCCCAATGAGAAATGGTTTTAATTCCCTGGGGTTACAGCAAGAGTTGTGCGAGCCTGGCTGCAAATCCATTTCTTTCTATGTAGTACAGCTGACTGGTCACTCAGAAGGCAAGCCACGGAGATGTGGTTGATGGTCCTTCAGAGCTTGGGTGGATGCAGTTGTGTGGCTTGACTCCGTAAAGTCTTTAACCCTTCCAGATATAAATCTTTTTTATTTCTTCGGAGTGACCACCACCCAAATCTTTTCTGAGTTCTATAAGATTGTAGACCGGAGGTCAAGGTGAGAAATGACCCAACTTTGACTGAATGTGTAAGAAGAGCCTGTGATGGCCTGAAAAACTAGGTGTGGAATGTCCATGACCTTTAGCCTAATATCGGGTGGTTCATGGTTCACCAGGTCAGCATGACGGCCACTCCGACCTTACACCACGTCCAGAGACTACCTCATACGCAGATGCTTCCGTAGAAAGACAGGAGAGTGCAGCGTGGTCATGTTTTCTCTTTTCTCAAGGTAATTCAAGCCTAGACGTTCTCTAAGGTGAGATGTATTTGAGGATATACTGAGCCTGAATCCCATTTTAAAGATGTCTGTGCTTTTTCCAGTGGGATTTTTTTTTTCCAGGAAATTATGAGACACGTTACAAAAACCCAAATGGTTTAGTTCTACAGAGCTGTTTTTCTTTTGTTGTGGGTTTGGGTTTTTGGTGATGGTGAAGGTGGGAAGGACAGGTTAAAACATTTTGTTTTGTTTTTATGACCATCATTTTTAAGACAAATGCTTTCTCAGTCTTTATGGAGAAACACAGGTTTACTTGGGTACCACTAGAATGACCCGAGCTTTAAAAAAGGTCTGGGCAGCTGTTCCTTATACCATTCTCATAAGTTTTTCCTGCTGTGAGGTACAAATAGCTGCGCTCATAGAACATAGGTGATAAAATGGTGGGAATATTTGTAAAATATGGTGAAACAGGGAAGTTGGCCTAGGGTTGCTCAATTAAGTTTTTTTTCCTTAAATCACCAGGAATCAGGATATGTACAAGAAAATGTCTTGGGAAAATTTACAGGTCAAATTTATTATTTAAATTTAACCTACCAGTATCCCCTTCTTATTACATCTATGCAGAAAAATAAGAGAGTGACTTTCCAGGGAGGGTCCTTTGAAGGTGGAGAATAGTGTTTTCCTGAATTACTGCCAGAGCATAGCTCATATTTGCTTTATAACACACATCATATTTAGGCTGCTGTTAGCAATGTCAGTTTTTAACATCTCAATGGCTCCCAAGATGAGGTGTGTATAAGCAAGTGAGGATTTAGATCAAGCGAGCAGCAGCTCATTATTTTTTTTGCGGTATGCGGGCCTCTCACTGTTGTGGCCTCTCCGGTTGCGGAGTACAGGCTCCAGACGCGCAGGCTCAGCGGCCATGGCTCACTGGGCCCAGCCGCTCCGTGGCATGTGGGATCTTCCCGGACCGGGGCACGAACCCGTGTCCCCTGCATCAGCAGGCGGACTCTCAACCACTGCGCCACCAGGGAAGCCCAGCAGCTCATTATTAATGCATGTGCTGAAAAATCTCTAGCTTGCTGTTGCTAAAGACAAGAGTGTTGGGGAGAATGATAGCTCATTTTGGAGGCTAATATTAGAAATGGTTAGTATTAAAAATGGAACCACTACTGACAAAGGGTTTACTCTGTGGAAGTTCTGTCTTTTGAGACTTCTTCAATTACAGAGTTGAATTGCCTTTTAAAAATATGCATAGAAGGGCATAAAATGTTGAAGTACTCTGTCTTATTTTGAAACTTAATGTTAAATGATACATAATTGATTTATTTCTAGTTGAAGAAAAGATGCCCATTCAAAGGACATCTCTTAGAGCTCCCTTTGCCCTAATCATCTACTCTGGAACATTCTGCTTTGGGGAGGCCCAGGGAAATTTTGAGACTTTTTATTTTGATTCTGGTAAAAATGATCTCTGTTCAGACCAAATAACCCATTAAAAAATAAGCAAAAAAAAAAAAAATAGACAAAAAAGGATGAGAGTCAAGAGCATGATTGTGCAGTACAATGAGGATGGTCAGGAAGTCCTTCTGTTATAGCAAAAGCTATATAGTGAAATGATGTTGAATCATACATTTTATTAAATATATTATGAAAGATTTCAAATGCCTTAGGGCTGAAATAATATAAAGAGAGGAGAAAGCTGGTGGTGAATTCTTGTTGTTTTATTGTAAGTGTTAAGAGCGTAGCTTTATATTGGTTCACTTATCTTCGGTACTCAAGTCTACCTTCAAGAGAGATGTGAGGCCAGCTGTTTTGGGACTGTTCCCACTGGAAGCTGATGGAGGGCTCAGTCCCTGGTTGTTTCGGATCAATGTGTAAATTACAGACCACCGGGGTTTTTTTGTTGTTGTTTAGTTCTGGGGTTTTTTGGTGATTACAGTGTGCGAGATTATAATGTCAGTGATTATCATATCAATTTTATGTGTCGCCATGGGTTTTATTTCCTCATCTGTGCCCTCACTGTGCACAGTGTGGATTTTATTGTTGGTACCAATGGTACACAACAAAGGAAGACTCTTAAGTCCCCCCTTTCTCACCACTCCTAATGGTACCTGTATAGAGAGGATGGAAGATTCTTGGCATATTGGGGGTAGAATTGAGGCAGGGATTCCTCCGTGGCTGAGAGCCTCTCTCTGCTCCTCACGCCTTTGCAGGGGAGGACAGTCCAGGACTCTGACTCCTTAGAGGCCACGTGGGCTATCAGATCGTCCATGCAGTTGCTCTGGCCAGATTCATGGTCATACTGAGGAATACCTTTGGTGACGTGCTTGTTGAGGACAGTACCCATGCCAGCATCAAAATCTGAGACTATATTTAATTGACATTGTCCTTAAGTGCCTTTGTGTGTGTGTGCGGCTGTTGCCTAGGCTGGCTGGCTGGCTGGGTTATCCACAGAGACCTGTGGCAGCACGCTGGGAGATGGGAATAGTTTGTGGTTTTAATCAGATGAGAAAGTTGAACCTGGCATGTGGCTAATGTCTATTGCATTTGTGCTTTCAGGGGTCTGTAAAAATAAAGGTTTTGATCTTTCAGTATTATTTTGCAGTTATTTTTTTCTAGGGTCAGCAGGACTGACAATTAATATACTTAGATATGACCCAGCAATCCCACTACTGTGCATATATACCCAGAAAAAAACATAATTCAAAAAGACACATGCACCCCCAATGTTCATTGCAGCACTATTTACAATAGCCAGGACATGGAAGCAAGCTAAATGCCTATCGACAGATGAATGGATAAAGAAGATGTGGTACATATATACAATGGAATATTACTCAGCCATAAAAAAGAGCGAAATTGGGTCATTTGTAGAGATGTGGATGGACCTAGAGACTGTCATACAGAGTGAAATAAGTCAGAAAGAGAAAAACAAATATCATATATTAACGCACATACGTGGAATCTAGAAAAATGGTACAGATGAAGTGGTTTGCAGGGCAGAAATAGAGACACAGATGTAGAGAACAAATGTATGGACACCAAGGGGGGAAAGCGGGGGGGGGGGGGGGCGGGGGTGGTGGTTGTGTGATGAGTTGGGAGATTGGGATTGACATGTATACACTGATGTGTATAAAATAGATAACTAATAAGAACCTGCTGTATAAAAGTAAATAAATAAAATTGAACAAAATATATATTAGAAATGTGAGGGAGGAGTCTAATAGTAAGTTTGCTTAGCAGTGATTACATTGTTATCTGAAGCAAGGCTTATTTGTTTTTGCATGCAAAACTCAAATGGCACCCAAGGCACCCACCCCAACCCTCAGTTCTAACCCTCAGTGGATCCAATATCCACAGTTCCTCATGTAACCTACATGCATTTACTTATAAATACATTTTTAAAATTACAAATGGGATCAAAATATACTCTTGCTGCCTCTTGCTTTTTTCATTTAATAGTATATCTCACAATGTTTTCTTAACAGTTGCATAATTTAACTGGTGTCCTGTCATGAATATTTAGAGTTGTTTCCAGGTTTTTGTGGTTGGTTAGCTGTCCAAAGGAAGGTGGGCTTATGCATGACTTTAACTTTTGTATGCTCTACATTTCCTAAGACTGAAGACACCAATTCCTTCAATGGGCATCATTTTGGATGTGACATCTATCCAGTGGTGAGTAAAGGACACTGGTCCCAGACTTCTGCTGGACTGTTACTGGTGGAATGGTGTGGATAAGAATTTAGCAACTGTCTCATCAGTTGTGACATCTTAATCTCTGAGCCCCAAGGGCAGCCAGGTGGCCTCTAGTGAGTGTTACATGGATATAATGGGTTAGGATCACAGAATTTGGGTTCTTTAAAAATAGGTATCTGGTCTCAGTAATAATTGTCATGACGGGTTGGGGGAGGGGGGGCGTGGTGAAAAGACCATAGGATTTGGCATCAGAGCGAAATTAAAGCCCAGCTTCTCTACACGCATTGTATTTTCTTTAGGAGGACGTTCACCTTCTTTAAGCCTCAATTTCCTCATCTGTAAAACAGGAATGATATGAATATTAAAGTAATGTCTATGAAAATACACTTAAAAGTCACTGCACAAATATTAGTTATTACTTAACTGAAGTCCTCCTTAATAACGAAAAGAAACCTCAACTGTTTTAAAGTAACTTTCCTAAAGATATACAGGCATACATCTATGACTTAATTACTAATCTTTGTACCTTTAGTGTTTGTCTTCAAAAATTTCAGACACAGATCTGAGCTTGAAAAAATGGAGCATTAGAAAGAACAGGAAAATGTCACTTAATCATTTTATTTTTCTCACCTGCCATTTGCTTTCATTATTGTATCTCCATTTTTACAGAACCTGGAATATGTCAAGACCAGTTTGCTGAGAGTCTTCTGTGATTTACGGTGTTTGCTCTGTAGTTTCTTTGTTTTGGTGTTTCAGGCGTGGAATGAAATTTTATTAGTTTGAAATTACACCTGCTTGTCCCAGTGACTCACCATCACGCCACCCTCCACAAACACACACAAACCCACGTGACATACACTGTAGAAGGGCTGTGAATTTAAAAAAGTAAATAAAAATAATGCCACAAGGAGGAGAGGGCATTCACCAAATGAAAACAACTTTTTACACTGGATGGTAAGCAGTAGTCTCTAGAATGTTCCCAAGTAACCATAACAAAGACCTGCTTTTAATTCACTCCCTGAAGCCAAATAGGAGACCACAGAGCAGTGTGTATTCTAGGGAGAAAAAAAAAAAGACTGAACACTGAATAAACAAAAACACACACAGGCTAGTGCAGTCAGTCTTTTTTTGTAAAACTGTGCATCTGAAAAGCCTCCAGAGCTTAAAATTGCTCTTAAACTGAATCCCATACTTATGGGTTTGAGTAGGTAGATTTTCAGCAGCTTTCTCTGTGTCCTGTGGGGTCGCCATGTCAGTGCCCTGTAGAACTGGGGTGTGGAACAGAGTTGGGCAGCACTTCTGAAGAGAATATTAATGGAAGCCATAGCTGCTTCTATTGATTCAATATTTGAAGGCATTGTTAATAGCATTTGGGAGCAAAAGCCTTCAAGGGCACAGAGAAGAACCCATCTTTTTTTTTAGATGTTGGGGGTAGGAGTTTATTAATTAATTAATTAATTTTTGCTGTGTTGGGTCTTCGTCTCTGTGCGAGGGTTTTCTCTAATTGTGGCAAGCCGGTGCCACTCTTCATCGCAGTGTGCGGGGCTCTCACTATCGTGGCCTCTCTTGTTGCTCAGCACAGGCTCCAGACGCACAGGCTCAGTAGTTGTGGCTCACGGGCGTAGTTGCTCCGCGGCATGTGGGATCTTCCCGGACCAGGGCTCAAACCCATGTCCCCTGCATTGGCAGGCAGACTCTCAAGCACTGCGCCACCAGGGAAGCCCCCAGAATCCATCTTTATGGATAGTTTATCTTTTTTTCAGTGGGCTACGATGAATATTAACCTTTTTAAAGCATATGGTTCAGTGGTTTTAGTATATTCACAAAGTTGTGCAACCATCACCAGCGTCTACCTCCAGAACATTTGCATCTCCCTAAAAAGAAACCCCATATTTACCAGCACTCACTCCCCTTCCCCTACCCCGCCATCCCGCCCTAGACAACCACTAACCTACTTTCCATCTCTGTGGATTTTCCTGTTCCGAACACTTCATATAAATGGAGTCATACAATGTTTGTCCTTTTCTTGTTTGGCTTCTTTCACTTAGCACACTGTTTTCAAAGTTCATCCTTGTAGCATGTATCAGTACTTTTTTTTTTATTTTTTTATTTTATTTTATTTTTATTTTTGCTTTATAACAAATTTAATCAGTTATACATATACATATGTTTCCATATCCCCTCCCTTTTGCATCTCAGTACTTTTTTTCGTTTTTTTTGTTTGTTTGTTTGTTTTTTTTTTTTGCGGTATGCGGGCCTCTCACTGTTGTGGCCTCTCCCGTTGCGGAGCACAGGCTCCGGATGCGCAGGCCCAGCGGCCATGGCTCACGGGCCCAGCCGCTCCGCGGCATATGGGATCCTCCCAGACCGGGGCACGAACCCGTATCCCCTGCATCGGCAGGCGGACTCTCAACCACTGCGCCACCAGGGAGGCCCTGTTTTTTTTGTTTGTTTGTTTTCTGCGGTACGCGGGCCTCTCACTGTTGTGGCCTCTCCCGCTGTGGAGCACAGGCTCCGGACGCGCAGGCTCAGCGGCCATGGCTCACGGGCCCAGCCGCTCCGCGGCATGTGGGATCTTCCCGGACCGGGGCACGAACCCGTGTCCCCTGCATCAGCAGGCGGACTCTCAACCACTGCGCCACCAGGGAAGCCCCCGGGAAGCCCGGGAAGCCCCCGGGAAGCCCCCGGGAAGCCCCCAGAATCCATCTTTATGTCTAGTTTATCTTTTTTTCAGTGGGCTACGATGAATATTAACCTTTTTAAAGCATATGGTTCAGTGGTTTTAGTATATTCACAAAGTTGTGCAACCATCACCAGCGTTTACCTCCAGAACATTTGCATCTCCCTAAAAAGAAACCCCATATTTACCAGCACTCACTCCCCTTCCCCTAACCCCCATCCCACCCTAGACAACCACTAATCTACTTTCCATCTCTGTGGATTTGCCTGTTCCGAACACTTCATATAAATGGAGTCATACAATGTTTGTCCTTTTCTGGTTTGGCTTCTTTCACTTAGCACACTGTTTTCAAAGTTCATCCTTGTAGCATGTATCAGTACTTTTTTTTGTTGTTTTTTTGTTTGTTTGTTTTCTGCGGTACGCGGGCCTCTCACTGTTGTGGCCTCTCCCGCTGCGGAGCACAGGCTCCAGACGCGCAGGCTCAGTGGCCATGGCTCACGGGCCCAGCCGCTCCGCGGCATGTGGGATCTTCCTGGACCGGGGCACGAACCCGTGTCTCCTGCATCGGCAGGCGGACTCTCAACCACTGCGCCACCAGGGAAGGCCAGTACTTCGTTTTTTAAGGTCAAATAATATTTCACTGTAGGGATATACCCCATTTTGTTTATGCATTCATCGGTTGATGAACATTTGGGTTGTTTAAACTTCAGGGCTATTGTGAAGGATAATGTTAAGAATGTTATATCCATGTACAAGTTTCTGTGAGGACATATATTTTCAGTGTTCTTGAGTATGTACCTAAGAGTGAGATAGTTTGGTGTCTGATCTTTCTTCATCCAAATTATCATGTTAGTAACCTGAGAGCAAGGGGAATGAGCTTAATTTGGACAGATGAAGAAACGGGATGGGTAGAGAAGCTGTGGTCTTTGCGTTACATCTCATTGTTCTCTAGAATGATGAAACTAATTCCTGACTTTTTAAAAACAAATCCACGGATAGACTATAAATCCGAGTCATTCACCGTGTTTCTGTCCCATGAGACCTGAGGGATACCTTACCTCCCTGTTAGCTAATCGCTTGCACTGTGATTTCCCCATGGTGAAGTGGGCTGAGGGTGTAGCCAGAGGGAAGAAAGATGTTAGAGTTTAGCATAATTTGTGTGTTTGCGGCGGGGGCGGGGTGGCGGGTGTAATTTGAAAAGAGCCTCTCGGTGCTCCCTTCTTTTTGCAGAGGATTCAGCTTTGATTATAATAACAGTGGAGCCTTCACACGATGGGATGGGGATGCTTTGGGAGGCGGACAGAGGCGGCAGTGGGGGCAGGCAGCAGTCTCAGAGCGTAAACAATAAATGTATGGCTGTTCTCTAAAATCCCGTGGCTGCTTTACTAGTAATGTTATTTCAAGGACCTTCTGTTTCCTAAACTATCTAGGTTTTATTTATCCAGGCGTGAAGACTAAATTCTGTTCATCAGAGCTGTGTTAGACACAGAAAAATTGTCATTTTGGATTGTAATAACTAGGGAGGCCCACCACATTAAGAGAAAAGGCACAGTTTTCTCTGCTGGCCCCAAAGAGCCCAAGCATCAAGGACAGATCCCCAGATTGGAAATTCTTCTAACTTGTGAAGACACATTTCATTTTGACAGAATTGGTTCTCTAGAAAAGCCTTTTGTCTGCATGGGGTCAACAGTAGACAATCCAGAGAACTGGATTTTCTTTCCACCTATACGTTAATTAGGGAAGAAGTAAGCAAGTAGGCTAATTCCTCATCCTGAAACGCTACGGGGCCCCTGCACCATCAGCACCATGCAGGGGACCCAGCTAGGTTGCTGAGGCGTTAATGAGCCATAATTGCTTCCTGCCTTGCCTCCCCGTGGATTTTCGCTTTTACACATAGGCCTTCGGGGCCTCAGCCCAAAGGAGCTTGATGGATGATGGAACTTAATTTGGTCCCTTTGGGTAGAAGGGCCTTTCAACAATACAGAGCAAAGTCCTCCGTTGAGGGCAAGCCATACTGAGTTAATCATTATACTCTTTTACTGTGAACTAAATGGAGAAGTAGTTCTCTTCTGCCACAGTACTCTTTTTAATAGACTTTACTTTTAGAGTAGTTTTAGGTTCACAGCAAAATTGAGCAGGAAGTATAGAGAGTTCCTGTATACCCCCCGCACCCACACATGCATCCTGTCCACCAGAGTGGGACATTTGTTACAACTGAGGATCCTACACTGGCACCCAAAGTCCTTAGTTTACATTAGAGTTCATTCTTGGTGTTGTACATTCCATAGGTTTGGACAAATGTGTAATGATGTGTATTCACCATTAGAGTATCATACAGAATAGTGTTAATGCCCTAAAAATTCTCTGTGCACCACTTACCCATGTCCCCACCCCCCGGCAATCACTGATCTTTTTACCATCTCCATAGTTTGCTTTTATCAAAATGTCATATAGATGAATTCATACAGTATGTAGCCTTTCCACATTGGTTTCTTTCACTTGGTAATATGCGTTTAAGATTCTTCCATGTCTTTTCATGGCTTGAAAGCTCATTTCTTTTAGTGCTATGAAGGTGACTGTCTGATCCAGGAAACAGGCGCTTACCAGATACTGAATCTGCCAGTGCCTTGATCTTGCACTTCATCCTCCGGAACTGAGAGAAATAAATTCCTGTTTATAAGCCACCCAGTCTGTGGTTGGTTGTTATAGCAGCCCAAGCTGGCTAAGACAACAGCTTTTTAAGATGTGACTGACATGCAGTAAACTTTAAAGCGTATGATGCAATAATTTTTAGTATATTCACAAAGTTTACACATATTTAAAATGTACAACTTGGCACATTTTGATATATATACATACCCCTAAAATTATCACCATAATTAAGACAGACATAATTAAAACATAGTTAAGACATAATTAAAACTTCATTACCCAGAAGTTTCCTCATGCCCATTTGTAATTTCTTTCCTTCCTTTTTGGCCACCACTGATCGGCTTTCTATCCTATAGAGTCATTTCTATTTCCAAGAATTTTATATAAACAAAATCATAGAGTATGTACTTTTGTTTGTTTTTGTCCTGGCTTCTTCATTCAGCATAATTATTTTAAGATCCATCTATGTTGTAGCATGATATCTATAGTTTATTTTTTTGTTTTTGCTGCGAAGTATTCAGTTGTATGATTATACCACAATTTGTTTATCTATTCACCTGTTGATGGAAATTGGGTTGTTGCCGGTTTGGGGCCATTACAAAGAAGCTGCCATCAATGGTCATATACAAATCTTTGCGTGACTTACGCTTTCACTCTTTGAGGGTAAATACCTAGGATTGGCATGGCTGGGTCATATGGAAATCATATGTTTTAACTTTTTAAGAAACTGCCAAACTGCTTTTCCAAAGTGGTTGTATCATTTTGCACCTGCTCCAGGGCTGTGTGAGGGTTCCAGTTACTCCCCATATCCTCCCAACACCTAGTACGGTCAGTTCCTTTCATCTCAGCCATTCTAACTGATGTGTAATGGTGTGCTCCACAATTCAAACTCTGCTGGTCCTAACTGCCTCGGAGGTCCCTCTATATACCACCCGCCCAACATCCCTTCTCTAAGTCTTTGCTCATGCTATTCTTGCGAAGTGGATGCTTCTCTATCCACCCCTCGTCTTAAACAATCTTCTTTTAACATTCCACCTCAGTGCTCCTGGTGTCTTGGGTTGAGCCAAAGTCTGTCTCTACATATATACATACCCATGTAATTCTGTGTATAATTTTTTTCCAAAGCATATTTGCATTATGAGAGATGCTCTGTGTGATTGTTTTCCCCACTCAAGGTTGGAGACCTAATACAGGGCTGGGCACATCGTAGGTTTGCTGTAATGAATGCAAACTGACAGAGACAGGACTTGTCACCCTGTGAGTGGTACTCTTTCCCTACAACCTGAAAAACATAGCTCCACTTTCTCTGGTTTGAAGAGCTCTGTCGTGACAGTGATTGCTATTTTGAAACTTATTGATCAGAAACAGTGTGTTGCTATGGGAACACTTTTAAATAAAATGAACAATGGTCCTCATTCTTAAAAACATCCTTCAGATATAGAAGGCAAAAGATAAATGAAGTCGAAGAAACTCATGGACTTCAAGGAAATTAAATTTTGTCTGAGTGAGGGTCACACAGTCTGTCTTCACTCTATGATTTTAACGTTTCCTGTCTGAAGATTCTGTGTATTTTTGAGTGAACTAGAGTTAGTCATAATGCCTGTAATATTCTTTTTGATGTTGATGAGTGGGGAAGGGGCAGGGTTGAGAAACATTTCTATCCTAGCATCTTCTGAGAAATTCTTAGTAGTCAACAACATCTGCAAGTTTTCCAACTCCCCAGAAAATAGTCGGTCTGATGTGGTTTTTATAGGTTCACAGGAGGGAGAGGCAGAAACATAAAAGAGTAAGCTGGTTTCCAAAACAGTAGTTTCTGGTAATAAGGGGATGGTAAAGAGGTTAAGTTTCAAAGTCTGATTAGAAATCGCAGCTATGGAATTTGGAGTGATTGTCACTGAGGCTTTAAAGCCTGTGGATTTGGCCTGCTGTGCACAGACAGTGGTTCTTGATTTTTAACCCAGAGCAAAGTGGCCGCAGAGCACAAAAACATATGCAGCGTCTTCTGGGGGATGCTGAGTGTGCTGGGCTAATGTTCAGAATTCACCGGCAACTAGATGAGTTAAAAGAAAGCACCACAATGTGGGAAACTCTAAAGCAATCTGGCTGACTAATCAAAAGTATTTTGAAATAGTCCTTCATAGCGGGTTTTGTTCCAAAGCCAAGTAACTCCATCCATCACAAGCTAAATAAAGCCCTAGTAAGATCAATGCGATCATGGTAAGATGAGGAGGTTTATAATTAAAGCCCATGACAAAGTGACCTGTGCAAGAATACAGTGTAAAGCCGGCCGTGCTTCTCAAATTCTCATGTGCACATGAGCCACCCGGGAGTCTTGTGAAAATGAGGGTTCCAGTTCCGTAGGTACAGGCTGGGGCCTGAGGTTCTGCATCTTAAAACAGCTCTCATGTGGTGTGGATGCTGCCTGTCCTCAGACCACACTTTGGGTTGCAAATGCAGAGACTTAAGTGAATGGGTTGCTTCTCCCTCTTTTATAACAGATCACGGAAATGTCCTGTGAAGCTCTCTGACAAAGTAAATAAGTCTATTGTTAACAGTCCTATTCATCTCAGGAGGGTATGGAAATCAATTCTGATACCTGTGTTGTACTTTAAGGGAAAAAGAGAAAGGGATTTTTTCATTAATGGCATCATGGAAAAAAAAATCAATTAAAAAACTTCCAGATTGAGTTGTGTTTATTTTAGGGTTGAAAATAGTCAAGCAATTTATTGTATGATGCTCTCAATTACTGAAAAAAGTTAAACTATATCCAGTATATTGCCTACATATATCAGGAGTAACAGTGGCATTCAAAAACTTTTAAGCCAGAAGTTCCAGAAGTCACTTTTTTGGTTAAAACTTGAAAAGAAGTGCTGTCTGATTTGAGTATTAGATTCTTTGCCCAGGACCATCCCGAAGGTATTACCGTGGTAGTTTAAGGCACATATTTTTTGAAGCGAAACTCTCTGGATTTGAATCCGTTAAGTCTTGCCACTTACTAACTATGTACAACGGTTTACCCCTCTGTAAAATGGGTCTGCATTCTACAGGTATTATTGGATTAAGTGAGTTAATATTTGTAATGTTCTTAGACCAGTGCTTGGCACACATACCAGCTATACAAATGTTAAATATATGACCAAAATAAGTAAGACATGTGTTAGTGTCATATCTTAGTTGCCCAGTGAGCCTCTGGAATCCAGAAGGGCTGTTTCTCTTTTTTCTTTTTTGTTTAGAAATTTATTTATTTATGTATTTATTTATTTATTTGCTGTGATGGATCTTTGTTGCTGTGCCCGGACCTTCCCTGGTTGCAGAGAGCAGGGGCTTCCCTTTGTTGCGGTGCGCGGGCCTCTCATAGTGGCTTCTCTTGTTGCGGAGCACGGGCTCCAGGCACGCAGGCTTCAGTAGTTGTGGCTCGTGGGCTCTAGAGCGCAGGCTCAGTAGTTGTGGAGCACAGGCTTAGTTGCTCCGCAGCATGTGGTATCTTCCCGGACCAGGGCTCGAATCCGTGTCCCCTGCATTGGCAGGCGGATTCTTAACCACTGCACCACCAGGGAAGTCCCGGCCTGTTTCTCTTTTAAACAACTAAAATGTCTCCCTACAAGACTTCCCCATAGGCCGCTAGGTCAGAGAGAAAGGTGATTTCAGCCAACCAACAGGAAACCTCAAAATAAATTCATAGAACCTAGGAGTTTATTTATTTTGCTCATTTGGTTAGACTTACCTCCATCCTTTGGTTTGGCAGTTGGTGATGTATATTGGCCAGGTGGCCAAGGATGTCTTGAAGTGGCCCCGCCCCTTCTCCCCTCCTGTTGTGAAACTGGAGAAGAGAGTGATTGCTGAGTATGGGATGCCGTCCACCCACGCCATGGCAGCCACGGCCATCTCCTTCACCCTCCTCATCTCTACCACGGACAGATACCAGGTAAGGCGCACACTCCCCTTCCTCCCGTGTAACACCATCCGTACGACGAGGCAGCAGAGAGTTTCCCTTCAGGATTTTCTTTTTCTGAAGGACTTTGAAGTTTATGAAATAAAGATGGGGAACAAAAATGTATTGAGCAGTCAGTGACAATTTCTTTATAAATGAAGTGGCCATATGATTTAGTACCCAAAGCAGGTTGTGCCCGAGAGTGAAAGGGGACACCATTAATAATGACAACAGGGGCTTCCCTGGTAGCGCAGTGGTTGAGAGTCCGCCTGCCAATGCAGGGGACACGGGTTCGAGCCCTGGTCTGGGAGGATCCCACATGCCACGGAGCAACTTGGCCCGTGAGCCACAACTACTGAGCCTGCGCATCTGGAGCTTGTGCTCCGCAACAAGAGAGGCCACGATAATGAGAGGCCCGCGCACCGCGATGAAGAGCGGCCCCTGCTTGCCACAACTAGAGAAAGCCCTCGCACAGAAACGAAGACCCAACACAGCAAAAATAAATAAATTAATTTAAAAAAATAATAATGACAACAGCACCACAGACATAACCAGGGTGTGTGGCATCCCGCTTCCGAAAGCATTTTCACCCTGAGCTGCCCGACCAGATGGCACTTGAATAGGTGCTCTCATCCTCTGTTTGCAAGAGACTCGAGGGGTTTATGATCCTAGTAAATGATCCTCCAGGGCTGAGATGATTTCACCAAATCCTCCAGCTACATGTCCCAGGGCCCAGGGTGAAATAGTCTGTTCCCAAATTAGCCCCCAAAGATGTCTCTGCCTTTTTCGGGGGCTCAACCGTTAGAAATAATCATTCCATACTTTCTAGAAAGCTGTCTAAATGACAGGAGATTAATAAATGTTGAAAAGAGAAGAATTTCACTTAATATCTGCTTAAATGCCAATTATAGTAAGACCTTTTAAAAGTTATATTATTACTGCAATGAAGATTTATTTTTCCTTTCTGAGAACTCTTGCTCTAATTTTGTGCTTAATTTCAGAAATTTTACCTTTTACCCGTTGGAAAATTTAGATTTCATTAACTCTAGCAGTCTTGTATGTAAATGACAGTATTGCTTCTCCTGTCCCTCTACACCAGAAACCCAGGGATGTTCCATGTTCCAGGTTGTACAGAAATGGGGTGTCAGGGCTTCCCTGGTGGCGCAGTGGTTGAGAGTCCACCTGCCGATGCAGGGGACGCGGGTTCGTGCCCCGGTCCGGGAAGATCCCACATGCCGCGGAGCGGCTGGGCCCGTGAGCCGTGGCCGCTGAGCCTGCGCGTCCGGAGCCTGTGCTCCGCAACGGGAGAGGCCACAACAGTGAGAGGCCCGCGTACCACACACACACAAAAAAAGAAATGGGGTGTCAGCCTGATGTGACTGGAAGAGGATAAGATTAGTGTCAGGTCCTGGCTCTACCTGGTCCTCTACCTGGTCACCTGGGGTCAGATCTCAGTTTCCTAAATGGGAAAGGGACAAGTATAGTATTATATCCAACTAGGTATAATCTTTTTTTGTAACTTAAATATCATGCCAGGATCAAACAATGTCTGAGCTGCCCCGTACTATCGGAATTAATTGAATGCAGACTGCTGAGCTATGTCATATCCCGTGCCATCTGCCCCAGAAGGACATAGTGGGCCCAACACTGACCCCCATCAGGCTGCTGTCAGCATCCAGAGAAGCCTGTGAACATGCTTCTCTTAGGAAAAAAGCAACGAGTGGCTCTGACTGTAGGAAAGCAACAACAATCATTTATATGCTATTTTAAGGCCACCTGAATCTTCTTAAAAATGTCTTACAGCTTATGTGATGAAACGGTTTTCTTTTCCTTTCTTTTTTCTTTTTCTTTTTATTTTTTTGGCCACACCGCTCGGCATGTGGGATCTTAATTCCCCAACCAGGGATCAAACCTGTGCCCCCTGCAGTGGAAGTGCGGAGTCTTAATCACTGTACCGCCAGGGAAGTCCCACAATAGTTTTCTTAAGGCCTGAGTTGTTATGCACTTCTTTCCTATTTAACTTTTAATAATAAATATATTCAGCTTTTGGGGTTATTTACTCATGAGTAGCTCTAAAAATGGGTTTATTTATATAAATATGTGTTCAGGCGAATACCAACCTCTAAATTCTGAATGCATTAACTCATTAATTTTCAACACTTTTTCAATTAAAATCAGAGACCCAGTTAATGATAAATCTTAAGAAAAGATGCACAACCCTGTGTTATTATACTCAGATGTTGCATTGGAAAGAACATGCTGGGCTTGTACTCAGAAGATGTGGCTTCTGGTTCGGACTGTGTCACTACTGGCTGTGTGACCTTGGGCAAGTCATTGCACATCTCTGAGCCCCGGCTCCTGTTGTGAGGGGTGATGGATGGGCAAGCATCTTTGTGCTAAAGTTCAGTACTAATGCAACTTATTATCAAGGTTAAGGGTTTCCTCATTTGTGGACTGGGCTAGTAATAGAACCTATTTCATACGGTTGTGTGAAGATACATGAGATAGTGACCATAAATCACTTCACATAATACAGACAGTTCTCTATCGTCTTTATCCTTAAGACCACAGACGTTAGTACTTGAAGCAACTGGATTATAGCTCTGTGTCTAGCTCATAAGCAGAATATTTGTGTGTTCTTTTTTTTTTTTTTTTTTGCGGTACGCGGGCCTCTCACTATTGTGGCCTCTCTTGTTGCGGAGCACAGGCTCCGGACGCGCAGGCTCAGCGGCCATGGCTCACGGGCCCAGCCGCTCTGCGGCACGTGGGATCCTCCCGGACCGGGACACGAACTCGCGTCCCCTGCATCGGCAGGTGGACTCTCAACCACTGCGCCACCAGGGAAGCCCTTGTGTGTTCTTTATATGACTCGTCGTTAGCCAGATTCCTCCAGCTGTTTGCATTACTCACGAGCAAATGTCAAGATTCAGTGAAGTCTAGACTCTTGCCTTGACATCTGTACAGAAATATGCCCAGTCTTAACATGCAGCCATTGTTCCCAGGCTTCCTCAAGAAGCTGATTGTCGCCAAGCTTTATCATCACAGCACATGATGGGGAAGTAGCTAGTTGGACTTCCAAATTACAGAACTGTCTATCTACCTTGCCTCTTGGAAATACTGTATATTTCATAAGTTTTCATCTAAAAATAGGTAGAAATAAAACATTATTTACTCCATTAAAACTTGTAGCACAATAGCTAAGGTCAAGTTTTCTGCTGTGTCTTATTTGCATGTCAATATGTTGTGAGACTTCCTTCCAGAACTATATTCCTAGGCACCTTCCCCTTCTCTTTCCTTAGTTTTCCCGTTTTTCAAGTGATTTTCGATCATCAGACTGCTGGCCTAAGGAATATGAGATTGAGACTAGGTGTTACGGGATCAGAAATCCTGTTCCCTTCCACAGCATCAAATTGTATGTGTCTGAACCTGACCTAATGTCCTTGTTTTCTCTTCTCCCCCTGCAGTATCCCTTTGTTTTGGGACTGATGATGGCTGTGGTGTTTTCCACGTTGGTGAGTCTCAGCAGACTTTACACTGGGATGCACACAGTACTGGTAAGCCTTTGTGGGCAGGTCTTGGGGTGATTATCTGAATAGGAGTGTGGCTAGTATGTGTTTATTAAGTTATTTGCATATGTAATTATATTTCCCATCAGGCCAATGAATTAAGGAATTATTATCATATGGCACATGTATAATAATAGTAATGAATCATTAAGATGATCTGAAGGAGGCTGAACTGGGCTAGACCCTCATGACTTTGAAGATTGGCTAGAATGGTAACAAAGATTCAGGTAGTTTGTTTACATGCTGGTTCACTGATGATGCAACACGAGGTGCAGAAAAACACCCAGGGTCAGGGATGTGAGTGATGGATGAAGTTCTCCACTTGGTCCTCGAAGATGTGGGTGTGAAATTTGGGGGTCTCAGCTGCCCTTGCAGGGTAGGAGTCCCACCAGGTCAAAAGAGCCCAAAATCATGAGCTTGCTTCCTTCCATACTGGGTTTGCATTTAAAGAGCTGTCCATGTTTTTACCGTATTAGGAATTTTTTTCAGGGCTTCCATAGTTAGCACAGTTAAAATTACTCAGTTCTATTTCCTAGTGTTGCAGCCAGCTACCTTGGAGTTCCAGCGCATAATGCTGGCCATGGTTTACCAAGGCCACTATTTATCATCATAATTGCTGCAAGAAAGTTTTCTTTAAAAAGGACTAGGTCCTTGCTCATTGTGTTACTCTTCATGTGAAGCTGAAAAATTATGTTAGCAAAAGACCTCAGAGGGAACTTCCCTGGTGGTGCAGTGGTTGAGAGTCCGCCTGCCGATGCAGGGGATACGGGTTTGTGCCCCGGTCCGGGAAGATCCCACATGCCGCGGAGCGGCTGGGCCCGTGAGCCATGGCCGCTGAGCCTGCGCGTCCGGAGCCTGTGCTCCGCAACGGGAGAGGCCACAACAGTGAGAGGCCCGCGTACCGTAAAAAAAAAAAAAACAAAAAACAAAACAAAAAAAAACAGACCTCAGAGGGAAAGGCCGGCCTTCACTGGCCCTCTTGTTTCTCTTCCTGGTACCCTGATGTTGGTCATCCTGGGAAAGGTGGGGGGAGGTGTGGAATGGCAGAAGCCGCAGAGGTGAGGTGAACAGATTTAGGGAGAGAGTTTGTCGAAATGGACAGAAGAAAACAGGGAGGAAGTAAACCCGGAGAAAGACGTTTGTGGCTGCATGAGATTCAGGGAGCAACATCATGCTTTCCTCTTAAGAAAAAAACAAATTAGGGCTTCCCTGGTGGCGCGGTGGTTGAGAGTCTGCCTGCCGATGCAAGGGACACAGGTTCATGCCCCGGTCTGGGAAGATCCCACATGCTGCGGAGCGGCTGGGCCCGTGAGCCATGGCCGCTGGGCCTGTGCGTCCGGAGCCTGTGCTCCACAACGGGAGAGGCCACAACAGTGAGAGGCCCATGTACCGCAAAACAAAACAAAAACAAATTATAACTCCAAGGAAAGCGGGGACGTGAGTGGAGTCAGGGCTGGACCCAGGGTGAGGCAAGTCAGGCAGGAAATTGAAGGGATGCCAAACAACTCCAAAATCAAAAGAAATGATTTTCACATGACACTTAAAAAATCAAAATCAATGCAGAAACTTTCCATGATGAACAAAATATCGCAGCCTGCAGTAAAGTCCTGCATTTGTGTGACGTTGCTGGTTTTGCCCTACCCTGATCCTGGAGTGCTGCCCGGTGCAAGGGGGCCCAGATTTTGAAAATACGACGGGAGCAGTTAGGGGTCAGCCTTATTATCTACCTACCAAGACACGTCCCTGCTGTTCCCGTCCCCTTGCACAGTGTGTCTCATGGCTTCTAAGACTTAAGGGGAAAGGGGAAAGAGCATTCTCAATTTGCTACACCGCTGCTCCTCATTATAAAGGGTTCTCTCCAAATACGTCCACAGACTTAAATATGGAATGAAGCAGAACCCTCTCGGGTGTTTGAGTATTTCTTTTATCTGGGGCTACTTTTTAATTTCCATTGGTTTTAATAAAAAGCGATCTTAGGAACTCAGGTTAAAATTAAAACCAAAGTAAACATGAGAATGTGGAGCTGCAGACATGAATAGAGGGCACAGAAAACCCACCTCAATAAAAATCCAGCTACGTGTCTGTCTTTAGTTTTAAAAGTGGGTTAGGGGGTAGGGAAGCACAGATTTGTGGGGAAGATCGTTTAGACCTCTCTTTGAGATGCAAGGAATGGGTCCCACCACTCATTTTGGAGCATCCGTTCCAAAAAAAAACTGGAACAAGGGGCAGTAGCAACTATGCCTCCCACCCCCATCCTGCTCCACCATTGCCGTGCAGGACTCCTTCACACGTATAATTTTGTCTCATAAAGACCTGAGACCCTGGACTTCCCTGATGGTCTAGTGGTTAAGACTCCACGCTTCTAAAGCAGGGGTGTGGGTTCGATCCCTGGTCAGGGAACTAAGATCCCACATGCTGCACAGCATGGCCAAAAACAAAAACAAATTAAAAAAAATTTTTTTAACAAATTAAAAAAAAAAAAATTTAAAAGAAAAACAACAAATTAAAAAAATTTATTTTTTAATTAAAAAAAAAAATTAAAAAAAAAAAAAAAAGATCTGAAACCCTGACTCAGGCCCAGGTCTGAGTCAGGCTCCAGAGCCAAAGACATGGCCCAGGGTAGAATGGTACATAATTTCTAGTAGCAAAGGGGAATGGTTCCTTTTAATAGAAAGATGGAGTTGAATTATGGATTGGTTGTCTTTATTTAGCAGCAACTTAATAAGCTTCTGCAGGGTGACAGGCTTGGAGCTACATCTAGAAGATACTGAGGTAAACAAAACCTACCTCACCCTCCCAGGTGTCCAAATCTATTCATGGAGACAGATGTATGAGCTACTAATTGCTGGCTATGATAAGAATTATAATTAGCATGGAACAGCTGGATCAGGCCAACTGAGGTGGCGTGCCTCTCCTCTGGACTCTTCACATTCTCTAGGGACTGCCATACACTGGTGGTTCTCAACCTTGGCTACACATTCAAATCCCATGGAAAACTTTAAAGAAAATATTTGGGGATGTTTGGACATCTGCGATCATAGCAGCAGCATTATTCACAGTAGCCAAAATGTAGAAGCAACCCAAGTGTCCATTGATGGATGAATGGATAAATAACATGTGATAGATACACACAGTGGAATATTACTCAACCTTGAAAAGGAAGGAAATTCTGACACACACTAGAGCATGGAAGAAACGTGAAGACATCACGCTAGGTGAAATAAACCAATCACCAAAGACAAATACTCTATGATTTTGCTTATATTCATAAAGACAGACAATAGAAGGTGGTTCCCAGAACCTGAGGGGAGGGGGAATGAGGAGTTATCATTTAACGGGTACAGAGTTTCAGTTTGGGAAGATGAAAAAGTTCTGGAGGTGGACAGTGGTGATGTTGTCCAACAATGTAAATGTACCTAATACCACTGAACTGTACACTTTAAAACGGTTAAGATGGTAAATTTTATGCTATGTGGGGTTTTTACCACAATAAAAGATACAGTCCTAAGCATTGGTGTTTTTTCAAAGTTCCTCAGTTGATTTCAGTGTGCAGCCAGGGTTGAGAGCCATCTATTAGACTGTCCCTTAGAGCTGGGCCAGGGCACAAACCTGGACAAAAGAAGAGTTGGAAGGAAAGTGGGGACAGGTGCTGTATAGGCAGCCACTGTGTTCACAGCGTGAATGGCTCTAATTGCACCCAGCTGGGAGGCTCACAGCACACTGAGTCATTCAGGTGGCTGCCAGCTTCATATAAATGGTTCTCCGTGCATAAAGAGGAAGAACAGTTCACAGAGAAGCAGTCATTTGCTTATCTCGCCTGTTAAGAAATCTCTCTTGTCAAAGGTGAGTGGTTTGCTGTGAGATCAGCCTTCTGGACAGGCTCTGGCTGACTCCTGGGCACATCTGAGTGAAGCATGGGGAGACATTGAACCGGCACGTGGTGTCACCATCCGGCCAAACCAGCTCTGGCATTGCTTCTATCTACCAGGACGCCCAAGGGAGAAACCTGGGCACTGTGCTAAGCTCTTCTCTTCCCACACCCATCAGTCAGGGAGTCATCAAGTCAAATTAGTTCTGACTCTTAAAGATGTCTTAAAGCTTTTCTTACACCACTGCCAGGATACTATTTCCAAATCTGATGATGCTCTTCCATGCATGGAAACGTTTCTCCATCTCCTGAGGAACAACACAGGTAGCCCCAACTGGGGCCTTTGGGGGAATCGACCTTTGAGAGAAGTCAGCACTGTTTATGGCAAAACATGGAAATAAAACACAGGGGCCCTGATGACATTCTTGTACCATACCTGGGGCCACACTACCTCTAGGCTGGCTGTTCCTTTTTGCCCAAGCTGATTTTTATTGAAATTGTGTTTCCCATAGTAAAAAGCATCCTAACCAATGATTTACAGAAATAATTTTTTGGTGTATAATTTCATGTTCTCTTGGTTTGAAAAGTAAGCCAATTACAGCCAGCTGAAGGGGCAGGGGAGAGGGTAGAATGGCCTGGAAAGGTGGGGTAGCCCGTGGGATCCAACACAGATGGGGCCGAACAACTAAGCTTCGTACGTGTCTTCCTCTCCCTGCAGAGTGCCACGGTGCACAGAACGCAGATCCTAACAACTTCTCTCTCAGATCCAGACCTTCACTCTCAGAGATGAAACTTTGATTGGACTGGGCGTTACCCTTGGGCATGGGAGCCTGACAGGGAGGCAGGGTTGCAGAGCAGAGACAGGGCCCCAGAAGCCACCCCTGTGGGCTGCAAAGGCAGTGCCCAAAGAACAGGAACTGGAAAAACAACCCAGTAAGTAAGTTCACCATGATTGAGAATGCCCAAACTCAAGTGTTTACCTTGTGCATGAGTCAGGATGCCTTGAATGCAAATAACAGAAACCAGCACAAACTTGTTGAAGCTGGAAAGGAAATACACTGTTTTTTGGGTTTTTTTTTTCTTTTTTTGGCGGTACACGGGCCTCTCACTGTTGTGGCCTCTCCCGTTGTGGAGCACAGGCTCCGGACACGCAGGCTCAGCGGCCATGGCTCACGGGCCCAGCCGCTCTGCGGCACGTGGGATCCTCCCGGACCAGGGCACGAACCCGTGTCCCCTGCATCGTCAGGCGGACTCTCAACCACTGCGCCACCAGGGAAGCCCATACACTGGTTTTTATAACCACACTGTAGGAAGGGCAGAGGTGCAGGTGGCCACTGGGAGTGTGGGACTCTGGGTCTAGATCTCTATTGCAAGTCTCCGCCACTCTTTCCCTAGGTTCTTTCTTTTCTTTTCTTTTCTTTTCTTTTCTTCATGGCTGTGTTGGGTCTTAGTTGCGGCGCGCGGGCTTCTCATTGTCATGGCTTCTCTTGTTGCGGAGCACGGGCTGTAGGCATGCAGGCTTCAGTAGTTGTGGCACGTGGCCTCAGTAGTTGTGGCTTGCGGGCTCTAGAGCTCAGGCTCAATAGTTGTGGCGCCTGGGCTTAGTTGCCCTGCGGCAAGTGGGATCTTCCCAGGCCAGGGCTTGAACCCGTGTCCCTTGCATTGGCAGGCAGATTCTTAACCACTGTGCCACCAGGGAAGCCCCCTCGGTCATTTCTATATCTCTCTACATGGTGGATCCATCCTCTTGGGCTGCCCTCTCTCTGATGCTAGACCCAAGGCTTAAATTCTTTCTGCGTTACTCCTGAGAATATTCTAGTGGAGACTTTCATTGGCCTGGCCTGGATTATGAGTCTCTTGCTGTACCAAACACTGTCCAAGGGGTTGCAGGGGATTGTGATTGGACGAGCTGGGCCAGAAGCCAGCCTTTGTGAACAGGGGCTGATTGGCAGTGACGGTTAGGGTTAGTACTGGCGTGTGAGAGGGCCTCTTCTCCAAAATAAAATGCATCTGTTGCCAGAAGACGGCAGGCAAAGCACCAGTGACATACTTTGTGCATTGACATCATTGCATTTTCCTACTGTTTGAAAGACTCAAAAATGGGGCGTTATGTTTGTGGGGAAAGGAGGACTAGAGAAAATCAAGAAGGCTGATCGTACTGTGTTTGTGAAACCTGAAATAACTCAACTTATACGGAATTGATTTTAAGTCTTTTAACTGATAACGCAATCATCCCTAATATATGAGCAGTAAAATTAGCCAGAATTATTGTTGTTGTTAGGTTAGTGAATAGTTCCGTTATTTTAAACTTGAGTTAGCTGAGATGCTGTTCTATTTTATTGTCCCTAAATTGCTTGATCTGTGAATAATTATATAGATATTAGGTTTTATTTGCTTACTCATTTTTTCCCCCTAAATATTGCTTTAGTTTTGGTTGGAGTTGGAGAATGTTGAAAAGGTTTCTCAAATATTCAATTATCTGCAGACCATACAAAACTATGTTCTGGCTTTGGACTAGAGCATTTTGGGTGTGTTTTTTCAAGTTCTTTGAAACTACTTTAAAAAAAAAAAACTTACTTCAAACTGCCTTACTTAACATAGAGAGAAAGCGAATTGTAATATAAATTACACCCTACAAAGATCTACTTTGTTATACCCTGTTGGGTGAGTTAGTTACTGAGATAAAAAGGGAATTTGGTTGTGCTTCTAGGCATCAGTCACCACAATATTATACACATTCTTTTCTCTTTACCTTGGAGAGAAATATTTTTACCCTTTCATTAAAATAGAGGATTATTTCTGGATTCAAAAGTCATAAGTACTCACGGTAGAACACTCTTGCCCTCTTGTTTTTAAAGTTGTTGTTGTGTGTGTGTGTTTAAGACAAAATAAATTGCCATTAATCAAACCACCGCACGAGGAGTTCAGACAGCCATTTGTTAGGACGATACAAAGGGAGACTGAAGGCACTTTATGCTTCTATATTAATTGAACCAAAATTAGGACTTTGCACAGTTTCCAGCAAGAACTGCTCATGGTTTGTATTCCTAACAACAAACATAGGCAAATTAATTTTTTATCTCCTTTCTCAGTGCCGTCTAAAAAGCCACAGTTGGGGTAACTTTTTCCACCTGTTGTGTAAGTGTGAGGTGCATCGACTACTGGAAATGCCCTAAATCTAGGACGGGGAGCTGGACTGAGCCTTGAGTACAGCCCACAGAAGATACACAAAGATAGAAGTTGGTCAAAGCACCAGAATGACGCAGAGTTCACAGGTCCCTAGGGGCAGTGGGCCAAGCCCTAAAGGGCTGAAGCAGGCACAGTCTGGTCCTGGGCCAGTTTGCCTCAGACCAGAAGCTACTTATATGTCCTTCCTCCTGCAGTTGTTGGCCTCTAACATTCTGTGGCCTGGAGCCTCAGAAGCTGCTCCAGTAGGATGTGTTGTCAGGCCTGCCAGAGTGTGACAACCAACAGTTAGTCTGATGGGGGAGGGGAGCCAATGTCTGGGCAGCCTAGCCAAATGGACTAGGCCTGCAGCTACAGAGATGGTCCCTTGAGGCTGAGTTGGGCAGGTGAGGTGGTGATGGGGAAGCAGGTAGTTTACCTCAGTGAGAATGACACCAAAGTACCTGTACAGCCCAGATTGCTGAAGAGGGAGCTCAGGTAAATACTTAAGGTCTAGAGTGTATTGAGAATGCATTCACTTTTCCCAACTACTCATGAAAAACAAGCACATTCAGATACAGAGTACAGATTTGAGATGCAGCACTACCATGGGTTGTATTTGTGTTCTACATGAGTCCCATTTACTACTAAAATAAGAGTAAGGGATCAGATTAAACCTTCTGTAGAAGCCAGTCTCCATTTTTCTTTCTTTTCCTAGGTTATTGCTTTTTGGATCATATAGTGTGTTACAGTCTCATTGAAGGGTGAAGTTTTTCTGTAAGCTTATAATCGTGTGCCTCTTTTTTTTTTTTTTTTAAAGAAAATTAAATGTATTTCTCACACCAGAAACCAGAGTGGTCCAGACTGGTGGGTCAGTTGGGGATCTGGCTTCTTTCCATCTTGTAATTGTATGCCTCTCTTAATGGAAAAAGCACTGTCTTCAAAATTTGTTTGTGAAATCAACGTTTGTAAAATGAATCATACCTTCCCATTTATTTACATGATTTTTTAAAAAAAATTCTTTGGCCCCTTGGGGAAATTTATACACAAATTTCTGCCATAAATTCTCACTGTTGCTGTGACATTCCTGAAAATATTGGCATGCACTGGCACTTTATTTTCATTTCAGCTCTCTAAGTCATTACTACTTTGTCCTACTAGTGGAACAAAGAGAAAGGGATATGAAATGCTTTGCCATGATTCAACTAACCACTGAAACCAGAGAATAAAACTGTATTTCTGAACCAAATCCAATCATAGGAAGAAAATTCAATCTAGTTTCATAAACTATTCACCTTCTTCAGAAGGCAGATGAACCCCTTAGAAAAGAAGAATCCTGCATATTTAATATCAGTAGTTCAAAGCCATGAAGGCAGAAGCAAACCCAACGTGCTGGGGTGAAGTGACTTTTTGTCTGCCTCAGCCAGGAAGCCTCCTATATTCTTCATGCTGTTTTTCCAAACAAACACTTGGAAAAATTAATATAAGTGAATATTTATGTAAACATAAAATAGAGAAAGACCTTTCTAGGCATGATATTAAATGTGATAACTCACAAAAGAAAAGATTAGAAGAGCTGATTACATCCATTTTTTAAAAGCTTCTGTATATAAAAAAATATATATTAAGCGACAGGCAAAGGATTAATATAATAAAGCAAAAGCCCAGCATACAAACAGACAGGAACAGGCAGTTCCCGAAAGAAAAAATAAAAATGTCCAATAAATATAAGGAGCCAATTCCACCTGTATTTACAGGGATATAAAAAAAGTCATAAAACAAGTACAAATAAAAATGAGATGTCATTTTAAAATTTTTGCCTGTGAGATGGGTAAAAAATTAAAAGACGATGTTGATAAGGGATTGAGTAATGGGATATTCTCCTAAGGGACTTTTTCATGTAATATGTATCAAAAGCAGTAAAATGTATGATGCCTACTGTTTGACCCAGGAATTCTTTGAGAATTTCTCCTGAAGAACAACTGAACAAATACATACATTTGAATAAGGTTAGAGTGTTATTTAAAACAGTAAAACATGGAAAACAACTAAATGTGCAACAATAAGGAACTGCCAGATTGAATTAATTGTATATCAGGATATGGAACAATATTCAGCTGTTGAACATTATGTAATTAAATATTTATTGATAATAGCAGTTTTGTTTATAACGTCTAAAAATTGGAAACAGTGCAGGTGCCTTTCAACCGGTAAACTGATTAACAGACCTTGGTATATCCACACGATGGATTATACTCCACAATAATGAGGAACAAACTACTGTTTCATGTAATATGTTGGATGGTCCTGTCTTGTTTTTTCTTATAAGTTTATTGAGATATTATTGATATAGAACATATGTAAGTTTAAGGTGTATAATATGATAATTAGGTATACATATATATTGCAGAATGGTAACCACAAAAAAGTTAATTAACACCCCTAGCCCCTCACATAATTACCTTTTTTTTTTTTTTTGGTGGTGATAACATTTAAGATCTACTCTCTTACAACTTTCAATTGTATAATACAGTATAATACAGTTTGTTAATTATAGACATGATGCTGTTCATTAGATTCCCCAGAACTTATTCACCTTATAGCTAGAAGTTTGTACCCTTTGATCAACATCTCCCCATTATCCCCACCTCCCAGCCTCAGGCAACCACCATTCTACTATTTCTATGAGTTTGGCTTTTTTAGATTTCACTTATAAGTGAGATCATATAGTATTTGTCTTTCTCTGTCTGACTTATTTCACTTAGCATAAATGCCTGTAAGGTCCATCAGTGTTGCTGAAAAAGGCAGGCTTTCCTTCTTTATTATATATATATTTTATATATATCCATATATATATGATGTTCTCTTTTGAATTATGCTAAGTGAAAGAAGCCAGAATCAAAAGGCTACATATTATATGATTAATTTATATTATGTCAGGAAAAGGCAAAATTGTGGTGATGGAGAAAATATCAGTGGTTGCCTGGAGTTACGGTGGTGGCAAGGCTTGCCTGGAAAGGACCAGCGAAAGAGTTTTGGGGGTGATGATGCCATTGTTCCATATCCTGATGGTCGTGGTTGTTACCTAAGTCTATATATTTGTCGAAACTCATAAAACTGTAAATGAAAACAACGAATTTTAGTGTATGTAAATTTAAATATTAAATTATACGCTTAAATATAAGAAAAGGCAGAGGGGTCTGGGGAGAGGGAGAGAAATACAACTTGTAGAAAAATAAAGGCTAAAAAGACCCCAATTTTTTTTTTTTTTTTTTTTGTGGTACGCGGGCCTCTCACTGTTGTGACCTCTCCTGTTGCGGAGCACAGGCTCTGGACACGCAGGCTCAGCGGCCATGGCCCACGGGCCCAGCCGCTCCGCGGCATGTGGGATCTTCCCGGACTGGGGCACCAACCCGTGCCCCCTGCATCAGCAGGCGGACTCTCAACCACTGCGCCACCAGGGAAGCCCAAGGCTCCAATTTTAAGGAAAAAAAAAAAACTGTAACACAAAAATCTGCTCCAATATATCACTGAGTGAGAAAAGCAGGGTATTTCTCTCTGGTGCATTTTGCACAACGCTCCTGAAAACAGCTGTCCCATGAGATTCCCTGGTGAAAATAAAAGGATTCCTTAAGCAGTCTGTGACAAGGGTTCTGCCCCTCCTCAACCTAATACACAGTAGTATATAAAGGTTCTTAAACATTTGAAATAAAAGAAACCAGTATAATGTTGCTCACCCAAGGTTCTATCCCATTTAACCCAGTCCAGGAAATTCTGAGTGCTTACTTTAAAACGCACTGTAGGTCTCTGGCCAACTCTTTATTATTCCCTTGGAGATTTCTGAATTTCAAATTGTTTTCTTTTTCCTGCTTTGTATGTTTCTGGACTCCTCCCTAGCAACTATTGATGGATGCTTGATAAATGCTAATTAAACAACAGAATTTTATTTAAAAACAACAAGAGCCCAAGATTCTACATTAGAGTAGGAAATAGAATCAACTCTAGGTATGTTAAGCAAAGTGGAATTTAATACAGGAAATATGGTGCTTACAGAATGTTGGAAGGGCTTGATGAGCAGGGAGAGCCCACTGCTCTCCCTGTCACCCAGAAGTCGAAGTGCTGCTTGCGACTTGTCACCACCGTGCTCACGGTCTTCCCCTCTGGGCACTCACCAACCAAATGAGCAGATGCTAGACTGGAGCCTCTGTGACCTGACTTTGCCTCTAGAAAACCAGGAGCTGGATTCCCCAACCTATTGCTGCAACTCACCTTCCTGTGATGTTGCAGGATCCCAGGAACAGCAGGAGGAAGGTAGCCTCCACCTCTTTTCCACTTTCCAAATTCTGCAAGAATGCATCTAAATGGTGGAACCTGATTTCCAGAGGAGCCAAGGGAATGTAGTTTTTTATCTTTCCCACATCTCAAGTTCAGGGGGAGGCAGGAATGGACACAGGGTGCTAGTTGAAAATTTACATTGTGCTTTGGGATCCCTTTTCCCATTGTCATCTGGTTTCTTCTAAGCACACTGTGGGAAACTCTGCTTAGGATAATTTCCTAGAAGTGAGCATCCTAGGGAAAGCTATGACATTTTACCAGCAGAAAAAGCAAGAATGTGAATTTCCTGACATTTGTTTCTTTTAACATTAAATACAAATATTTCTATTCCAGTAGATAAAAGGACACTTGAGAGATTTTCATTCAAAGTCCCTTAGGTCACCTAACATTTTAATGTAGAAATATCACTTTCATATCAGTAAGAGCAGGCTATAATATAAGCGTATGATTGGTTATATTCATGTCTGTCTTCCCATTAGATTGTGAGTGCCTTGAGGCTAAGAATCTTATTTTCTTCACCTTTGTTTGCCCCAGAGTTCCCAACAGAGTGTCTGACAGTAAGTTCACAGTAAATGTGGAGTGGATTGTAATGGATATCATCTGTTATCTGTTCATAAATCAGTCTTTTTTATTTCTTTGTACTTTATTGAGTCAGATTTGACAAGATTCAGCCATTAGTCTGAATATTGCATTCACTATAGGAGACCAGGCAAGATCACATGTCTAATGTTCTTTTTCAGCATTATTTTGTTTTGCCTATAAGAATAAACTTGTGAAAAATTTAATAGAAAGTGGCATGCAAAAGTAAATACTGCTCAGGCACGGATGCTCCATTTTGGAGCTTCTAGAACTCCCAGAGTTGAATGTGGCAGGTGTCTTGACATGTAAAAAGGGACCCTGGAACAGTGGTCTGCAGCGTGAAGCTTTGAGGCTCTTTGAGGGACCAGTTCTTAGGAGAAGAGTATCTGAAGACATGCTGCTTCAGTGTTTCACACATTTCATTTTATAAATGTGTTGCTGATGTAGCCAGGGATGGAGAGGAAATTCTTCAGTTCCTAATGGACCTGAGAATTTTATAAATAGAAAACCTGCTCCCTAGTTCTTGGGTATAGGTGTATAAGTCGTACCTAGAGGATAAGGAGAGATCAGTAAGCACGCCCAAGGAATCACCACCCAGGTTACTGTAAATATAGCATTACCAGTACCTCAGAAGTCCTCGTGCCCTTTACTCTGCATCTCCCCCAAAGTACCCACTCCCCAGGTCTCTGACACCATACATTAGTTGAACTTCGCATAAATGGAATTATACCGTATATTTTCTTCAGCCCTGGGCTTCTCTTACTATTTTGTTTGTCATATTCACCCATATTGTATGTCGCTTTAGTTCATTAATTTTTATTCTTGTATAGTATTAAATCATAGAACTATACCACATTTTACTTGTCTCTTTTATTACTGATGGATATTTGTGTTGTTTCCAGTTTGAGGCTATTATGAATGATGCAAAACTTTCTTTAATGTGCCTTTTAGAGCACATATGTGTGTTTTACTGTTGAATATGAATGTAGAAGTGAAATTGCTGGATCATAAGGTATGTTCAGTCTTCAGATGTCCAGTTGTGTTTTGTAGAATTGTACCAGTTTATGCTCCTACCAGTAGTATATGAGATTTCCAGGTCTCCACATCCTTGCCAGCCCTTGCTAACGTTAGTCATTTTCATTTTAGCCATTCTAGTGGGTGTGTAGTAGTATCTCTGTGTGCTTTTATTTTGATTTCTCTGATGAATAATGGCATTCAGCCCCTTTTCATGTTTACTGATCACCTCTTTGGTGAGGTGCCTGTTTATCTTTGACCATTTTTTTATTGGATTGTCTTTGTCTTCTCTTTACTGATTTATTGGTGAGTCACTGGTCAGATGTATGTATTGAGAATTTCTTTCCCCATTTTCTGCCTTGCCTTTTTATTCTATTGGTGGTATCTTTAAGTGAACAGAAGTTCTTAATTTTAACATACTCCAGTTATCAATCTTTACCTGTGTTTATAACTTATTGTGTCCTGTTTAAGGTATTTTTGCCTACCAGAAGGTTGTGAAGATATTCTCTTAGTTTGAAAAGTTTTATTATTTTGCTTGACTTATTTAGATCTACAATCTACTTGGAGTTGATTTTGTGATCCACTTTTATTCTATAGGAATACCTAATATACTCAGCATTATTTATTGAAAATTTAGATAGTCTTTTTTCCACCAACTGAAATAACAACTTTGTCATAAATCAAGTGACTATACACTCTTTATATATATTAATATGTACATACAGTCTCTATTCTTTTCCATTAGTTTACTGGTCTATCTTCATGCCAATAACACTCTCTTATTTATTGTAGGTTTGTAATAAGTCTTTTTTTTTTAAACATCTTTATTGGAGTATAATTGATTTACAATGTGCTATTTCTGCTGTATAGCAAAGTGGATCAGCTATACACATACATATATTCCCATATCCCTTCCCTCTTGAGTCTCCCTCCCACCCTCCCTATCCCACCCCTCTAGGTGGTCACAAAGCACTGAGCTGATCTCCCTGTGTTATGCGGCTGCTTCCCACTAGCTATCTATTTTACATTTGGTAGTGTATATATGTCCATGCCACTCTCTCACTTCGTCCCAGCTTACCCTTCCCTCTCCCCGTGTCTTCAAGTCCATTCTCTATGTCTGTGTCTTTATTCTTGTCCTGCCCCTAGGTTCATCAGAACCTTTTTTTTTTTTTTTTTTAGATTCCATATATATGTGTTAGCATATGGTATTTGTTTTTCTCTTTCTGACTTACTTCACTCTGTATGACAGACTCTAGGTCCATCCACCTCACTACAGATAGTTCAATTTCATTTCTTTTTATGGCTGAGTAATATTCCATTGTATGTATGTGCCACATCTTCTTAATCCATTCATCTGTCGATGGACACTTAGGTTGCTTCTATGTCCTGACTACTGTAAACAGAGCTGCAGTGAACATTGTGGTACATGTCTTGTTTTGAATTAAGGTTTTCTCAGGGTATATGCCCAGTAATGGGATTCCTGGGTCATATGGTAGTTCTATTTTTAGTTTTTTAAGGAACCTCCATACTGTTCTCCATAGTGGCTGTATCATTTTACATTCCCTCTTGTGATAAGTCTTGATGTCAGCTAGTAAAAGTCCTCCAACTTTGCTCTTCAAAGCTATTTTTGCTATTCTTGGCCCTTTGGATTTCCCTACGAATTTTGGAATCAGCTTGTCATTTTCTCCAATGATAGACTTTTTTTTAAAATTAATTTATTTTATTTTTATTTATTTTTGGCCGCATTGGGTCTTCATTGCTGTGCGCGGGTTTTCTCTAGTTGAGGCGAGCAGGGGCTACTCTTCGTTGCGGGTTTCTCATTACGGTGGCTTCTCTTGTTGCAGAGCATGGGCTTCAGTAGTTGTGGCTCGAGGGCTCTAGAACGCAGGCTCAGTAGTTGTAGCACACAGGCTTAGTTGCTCTGCAGCATGTGAGATCTTCTCCACGGACCAGGGCTCGAACCCGTGTCCCCTGCATTGGCAGGTGGATTCTTAACCACTGTGCCACCAGGGAAGCCCCAATGCTAGACTTTTTATTGGGATTATATTGACTCTATAGATCAACTTGGGAAAATTGGCATCTTTTGCAATATTGAGGTTTTCAATTCATTGGCATAGTACATTCCTCTACTTAGATCTTTAGTTATCTCAGTAATGTTTTAGTTTACTGTGTAGAGGTATTGCGTATAATATATTAGATTTATTCCTAGGTGTTGGTAGGCTTGTTGCTAAAAATTGCATTTGTTTCATTTTCTAATTATTCTATTTCTAATTAGCCCATATACATAAATACAATTGATTTTTTTTTTTTTTTTTCCGGTACGCGGGTCTCTCACTGTTGTGGGCTCTCCCGTTGTGGAGCACAGGCTCCGGACGCGCAGGCTCAGCGGCCATGGCTCACGGGCCCAGCCTCTCCGTGGCATGTGGGATCTTCCCGGACTGGGGCATGAACCCATGTCCCCTGAATCGGCAGGCGGACTCTCAACCACTGTGCCACCAGGGAAGCCCAATACAATTGATTTTTATACATTGACATATCCAGTGATTTTAGAATATCCAGTTATTAATTCCATTAATTGCTTGTATATTCTTTTGGATTTTCTTTTTTGTTGTTGTTGCGGTACGCGGGCCTCTCACTGTTGGGGCCTCTCCCGTTGCGGAGCACAGGCTCCGGACGCGCAGGCTCAGCAGCCATGGCTCATGGGCCCAGCCGCTTCGCGGCACGTGTGATCTTCCCAGACCGGGGCACGAACCCGCGTCCCCTGCATTGGTAGGCAGACTCTCAACCACTGCGCCACCAGGGAAGCCCTGGATTTTCTACTTAACACAGTTATGCAATTGGTGAACAATGCCAAATTTACTCCTTCCCCAATATTTATTTCCCTTGTTTGCCTCATCCCATGGGCTTAGATCTCCATTATGATACTGAATAGAAATGATGATGTGGTCATCCTTGTTTCTAAACTCAGGGAGAAAGTGTTTTATATTTCATCCTTAAGGATGACGTTAACTGTAGATTTTTTTTGTTGGTACCATTTATCAGCATTAGAAAGTTTACTTTTATTCCTAATTTGCTATGAGTTTTGGGTTTTTTTTTTATCCTAAATGGTATTGAATTTTATTAAATGATTTTTTGCATCTCTTGAGATGATCTTATGATTTTTCTTCTTTATTTTATTAATGTTATGATTTATTCTGATTGATTTTTGATTATTACACTAACTTTGCATTTCTGGAATAAACTCAACTTGGTCATTATATATTACCTTTTTTTATATCACTGAATTCACTTTCTCCTAATGTGATTTTTATAGATTTTTATAACTATATTCATGAGTGAGATTGGTATGTGATATCTTTTTCTTGTGGATTTTAGTATTAAGTTTAGGCTGACCTCATAAACTGATTTGGGAACTATTTTCCTCTTTTTCTATTTTTAGAAGAATTTGTATACTTTTTTTTTTCTTTTTAATCTTTGGAAGAATTCATCAGTAGCCCAATTAGATCTGGAAGAGTTATTTTTGAGAAAAGGCTTTTAATTATATTGATATATTTCATATATATATAAAACTATTCAAATTTTCTGTTTTCTCTATACGTTATGTTTTTCTAGGAATTTGTCCATTTTATCTCAGTTGTCAAATTAATTGCCATAATGGTGTTTATAAGTCTCTTTATTATCTTTGTAGGATCTGTAATGATTTCTGTTTTTTCATTCTTGATTCTATATTCTTTGTTGATCCGTTTTATAGGGGCTTATCAATTTTAGTCTTTTTAAAGAATCAACTTTTGGTTTTGTTAATTTTCTCCATTGTACATGTATTAATTTTTGTTCTTTATTATTTTCATCCTTCTTTCAGCATTACTTTGCTGTTATCTTTCTAGTATATTTGAAGTAGATTCTTTTTTTTTTTAATAAATTTATTTACTTATTTATTTTTGGCCGCATTGGGCCTTTGTTGCTGCATGCGGGCTTTCTCTAGTTACGGTGAGCGGGGGCCACTCTTCGTTGTGGTGCGCAGGCTTCTCATTGCAGTGGCTTCTCTTGTTGCGGAGCACAGGCTCCAGACGCGCAGGCTCAGTAGTTGTGGCTCACGGGCCTAGTTGCTCTGCGGCATGTGGGACCTTCCTGGACCAGGGCTCGAACCCGTATCCCCGCCATCGGCAGGCAGATTCTCAACCACTGCGCCACCAGGGAAGCCCGAAGTAGATTCTTAATCATTGATTTTTAGTCCTCCTTCTTTTCCAATATATCATTTAAGGCTCTACATTTACCTCTAAAAATATGTTTAGTTGCATCGTACAAGTACTAACAAATTATTTTTCATTGTCATTTATTTGAAAATATTCCCTAATTTCCCCTAAGGTTCACTTAGAAGTATATTACTTAAATTTTAAATATTTGGGAATTTTCTAATTATTGTTTTAAATTTTATTTCTAGCCTAACTTCCCTTTAATCAGAAACGGTACACTATATGATTTCCATTTCTTGAAATTTGTTGAGATTTACTTTATTTCCCCACATATGGTTGTATTTTGTGTAATTGCTGCATATGGTGTTTTATATGTCAGGTCATTTTTTAAATTGTACTTTTTGAAGTCCTGTATCCTCATTGATTTTTTTTTTCCTGCTTGTTCTTTGCATTGCTGAGAGAGGTATATAAAAATCACTCACTGTGGTTGTGAATTTGTCTATTTCTTCTTTTAGTCTGTCAATTTTTCCTTCACATATTTTGAAATATTTTGAAGCTATATTATTTAATACATACAATTTCTAAATGGTTGTCTCTTTGATAGGTTAGCCCTTTTACCAGTATGGAATGTCCTTTTTGTCACTAGCAATGTTTCTTGCCTCAAAGCCTACTTTGTCTAATGTTAATATCACAACACCAGCTTTGTTTTGGTGAGCATTTGCAAAGCATGTTCCATCCTTTTACTTTTTGCCTTTTCTGTATCCTAATATTTGCACTGTGATTCTCATGAGCAGTATGTAGTTGGGTTTTGTTTTTTAGTTTAGTTTGACAGCTTTGCTTTTTAACTGGTGTATATAGTCTATTATCACTTAATATAATCTGATATATTTGGATTTAAATCTGCTATATTGCTTTGTTAACTTTTCCCCACCTGTTCTTCTTTATCTCTTTTTTGCCTTCTTTTGTATTAATCAAGTATTTTAACTCTCCCTTTTTCCCTCCTCTATTAACTTGTTATAAAGTCTTTACAGTTCTTTTAGCGGTCCCCAAGAATTACAACATGTATCCTTGATTTATGAGCGTCAAATGCAAATTAGTAACTTTATCACTTCCTGGGAAGAGTGGGTTATTAAATAAAATTTAGTTCTACAAATATTTAAAGCCCTCAAGGACTTATTTTTATTGTTGTATACTTAATATATATTTAAGTTCATCCACATATTTATCCCTTCTGTTGTTCCTCATTCCTTCCTACAGTTTTGTTCTTCCATCTGGTGTCTCATTCCCTCTGCCTAAATTACTCTACTCAGTGTTTCTTTTAGCGTGGTTCTGCTGGTAATGAATTTCTCAGTTTTCATTTTCCTGGAAATGTCTCTGTTTCACTTTCATTTTGCTGGGCTTAGAATGCTCCATGTCATTTCCTCCAATGTCCCTGAACTGGAATCTTGCCATTTCCGTTTGCCCATGGTATACACTGAAATCAATGTAGCCAGTTTGGTCAGACTGGCAGTGAGTTTCCAGATCTCATACCTGCCAAGCAAGGATGTCTGTTTTCAAAGTTATGGATAAACCATTGGTATAAGCTTTTTGGAGGGCACTTTGTAGACTGTATTAAGATGTAAAGTGTACATTCAGAGCCTTCTAGGCTCTTAGCCCATTTCCCTAACGCATATAATTGCACAGGTATAAAAGTAAAAATAATAGCAAACATTTATAAAGCACTTACGATCTGCTATGCACCATTCCAAGTGCTTTACATGTATTAACTACCTCATCAGGGTAATTAACAGTGACCCTATGAGGGAGGTACTATTGTTATTCCAGTCTTACAGATGAGGTTAAGTAAACTGACCAAGGTTATACAGTTGGTAAGAGACTGAACTGAGATTTAAAACTAAGCAGTCTGACTTGAGAATCCATGCTTTTTTTTTTTTTTAACATCTTTATTGGAGTATAATTGTTTTACAGTGGTGTGTTAGTTTCTGCTTTATAACAAAGTGAATCAGGTATACATATACATATATCCCCATATCTCTTCCCTCTTGCATCTCCCTCCCTCCCACCCTTCCTATCCCACCCCTCTACGTGGTCACAAAGCACCAAGCTGATCTCCCTGTGCTATGCGGCTGCTTCCCACTAGCTATCTATGTTACGTTTGGTAGTGTATATACGTCCATGCCACTCTCTCACTTTGTCCCAGTTTACCCTTCCCCCAGAATCCATGCTTTTAATTAACATTCTATACTGCCCCTCCAAGGGTGTTCATTAATGCATTTAGTAGCAAACAATGAGAATAAACGTCCACCAATCAGATGGAGTTAAGTTTGGTATTTCCATAGAGTGGAATGTGATATAGCCATTAAAATAATGTAGTTCTGTAGTCACAAAAAGATGTGTATGACATATAGTCTATGAAAAACAGGTTCCAGTATGGTGCCATTAGTTGTAAAATTATGTGTGTGGGAAGAGGAGTTGGTTATGGACAGAAGACTCAGAAGTGCAGTTTTAATAGTGAGCCTGAATTGCTTTTGACAAAAACAATAAGTTATTTTTATTTAATGGACGGACACTATATCTTATTCTTCCTCTATCCTAGTATTTTTTTTTTTTTTCGGTACGCGGGCCTCTCAGTGTTGTGGCCTCTCCCGTTGTGGAGCACAGGCTCCGGACGCACAGGCTCAGCAGCCATGGCTCACGGGCCCAGCCGCTCTGCGGCATGTGGGATCTTCCCAGACCGGGGCACGAACCCGTGTCCCCTGCATCGTCAGGCGGACTCTCAACCACTGCGCCACCAGGGAAGCCCTCCTAGTATTTTTTTTAATCTCTTCTATTTTTCTACCTAGTATATTTTTTGATGTGTAATAACCAATCAAAAATAATAGCATGTGATAACTATTGAATGAACTAATAAAGAAATATTTGAGCTCCATTATTATTTACATAAGGATTTCCTAGAAGAGAAGGAAGTTTCTAGACTTTGCTGTGATGAATGATAATTCTTCATTGACTGGGTACTTGCATTTCTTTTTTTTTTTTTTTTTTTTTTTTCTTGTGGTACTCGGGCCTCTCCCTTTTGTGGCCTCTCCCGCTGCGGAGCACAGGCTCCGGACGCGCAGGCTCAGCGGCCATGGCTCACGGGCCCAGCCGCTCCGCGGCATGTGGGATCTTCCCAGACCAGGGCACGAACCCGCATCCCCTGCATCGGCAGGCGGACTCTCAACCACTGCGCCACCAGGGAAGCCCTCTTGCATTTCTTATATCTTCCCTTGCACTGTGTCTATTTTTCTTTTTTCTTTTTTTTTAAACAGAACAACACTTAATGTGGATTTTGGCAATAAAACAAATACCTGCATTTCCAAGTGCTTTTGTCTTTGGTCCTTTTATTGTTTGGGAATCAATTTAAAAATTCACAAACCATTGATTTCCAAAATTCCTTTTAGTCGCTGTAACCTTACCTACCAAATCTGATTAAGAAAGGGAACCAAGTTCTCCACAGAATTAATATCCATCCGTCTTCTCTGTGATGCTGTTTCAAAATAAGAAATACACCTTGAAGGGTTTAGAGAGTTGAGGTAGGCTAAGTTGACTGTGGAGAGAAATAGCAGCATCTGGCTTGCCATACAGGGCAAATGGATGGTTTATCCATCACATAAACCATCCATATAAAACTGCCTGAGAGTTGGTCTCATTACCAAACTGTGCCCTGTTGGTGATCGAAATGAACACTAATTGGGGCACAGCAGACAGATGTAGAGTAGTGAATTAGCTGCCTTGCATCTTATGCTCTGAAAATCAGCTAAAAGTCTAGAACTTAATGTTAATCGTAAAATATGACTGAGGTCTGTCTTTGTGTATGTCTGTGGGAATGTTCCTTAAACCATGCTCACTGGGGAAAGGAAATAAACACTTAATGAATCATATTTTTAAATGCACACAGGGCTTCCTGTAAGTGCTATAATTTATTTGATTTTTTTCCAACACTGAAACCTCCATAAAATTATTCCACATGCATAAGGTTATGGCACAGTTTGGTTTCCACACCGCACCCCTGAGCTCTCACCACATGTGTGAAAACAAAGGGTTATGCACGTACCACAGTCTTGTGCTTCACTGTATCTTGAATCCCATTTCTCCATTTTAATAGTTATGTGGTGTTACTGTCTTCTCACTTGACACACAATAACAAGGAAGTGACAATCTCTGTGATTGAGATGGTCCAGCCTCATCATAAACATTGTGCGGCCATATCAGACACACCTAGAACAGTCTGCAGAGCAAGACTGATATTTTTTAGGTCTCCAGTAATCTCCAGTTCCTCGTGTGATATAAGGGCCGCAAAAGATCCCCTCAGGGAGTTTTGTTTCTGCACAGGGAGCCAGGACTCAAGGATTCAAGCCAACATTCCCTGGGGTCAGTGACAAAGGACTGGGCAGAATTATTTTTCCTCTAAATGTGAGCAGTCATGTCACCAAGTCTACAAAGAATTTTCAGATCTTTCTCTAGGACCTCTTTACACTCCAATGTTTCTTCGTTGGAATATCACTCTAAGATTTTCAAAAACTATACTATCACTTTTTTACAGTACTGACTCAAGTATTATATGAGTATATTACAGTGCTCATATAATTTAGAAGGTTTTATTTTTTTAATCCTTTTTTTATTTTTTGGCCTGTCTTTTTTTAAAAATTTTATTTAAGTATAGTTGATTTACAATGTTGTATTAATTTCCTCTGTAGAGCAAAGTGACTCAGTTATACATACATATATATATATATATATATATATATATATATATATATATATATATATATATATATATTCTTTTTCCTATTCTTTTCCATTATGGTTTCTCACAGGATATTGAACATAGTTCTCTGTGCTCTACAAGGACCTTGTTGTTTATCTCTCCTATATATAATAGTTTGCCTCCGCTAATACCAAACTCCTCCCCTTCCTTCCCTCCCTTACCCCCATCTCCCTCAGGTGGTTTTATTTTTTTAATGTGTATTTCAAAAAAGCACGCAGGAAGCTCTGACCTGTCATGTTCAGCTTGGGGAGCCTGTGTCAGCCTCTGCAATTTAGCGAGGTGAGATAGTCTTTGCCATTCACAGTGTGGTCCCCTGACCAGCAACCGCAGTATCACCTTGTTAGAAATGCGGACTCGGAACTTCCCTGGTGGTCCAGCGGGTAAGACTCTGCGCTCCCAATGCAGGGGGCCAGGGTTTGATCCCTGGCCGGGAAACTAGATCCCATAAGCATGCCACAACTAAGACTCCACATTGCCGCAACTAAGAAGTCCTCACGCCGCAACTAAGAGTCTGCATGCAGCAATGCTGCAACTAAGACCTGGCTCAGCCAGAATAAATAATTAATTTAAAAATTAATTAATTAAAAGAAATGCAGACTCTCAGGCCCCACTTGGACCTACTGAATTAGATTCTGCGTTTTAACAAGTTCCCAGTTGGCTCTTATGCAAGATGCAGTTTGAAAAACACTGAAATAGTCTATACACAACATCCCAGCCAATATGGGGACAATGCCAATTAAATTTCAACCTGCATGGGCCTGTTCAACAATTATATTACATTTGAATATGACTTTCTTCTGTTCTCTTGTTGCTCAGAGGCCCCTCTGCCCACCCAGATTTGAGAAAAATCACTTAAATGTTTGACAGTGTCTTTTGTGTCTTCTAGCAGATTGCCCTTCCCTATACTTGTCATTCTTGCAGGCTGCTTAACAGTTGTCAAAGACAATGTTATAACCTGCCTGTGAAGCTTGTTTGATCTAATGTCATAATCCTGTTGACCTGCCAGGCCCTGTGATTCATTATAGTTAGAGCTGCTCATATTAATGTGAATTATGGGTAGGGAAACTTTGTTTCATGAAGATCTCCTGTTTGGACTTGTTAGATTTTGTGAAACCAAAACAAGCAAGTGATTATTTCCCAAATCATACTGTATATGGACTAGAGTTTAGAAATATATAGTATACCTAAATCCTTTCTAGTTAATATTGATATTGTAAAAAGCATGCAATAATATCTTATTATATCATCACATTAAGAAGCATAACACCTGCCTTATTTACTTTTTGAGCAAACCAGTGCCATTTAAAGAGACTATACAGGGACTTCACTGGTGGCGCAGTGGTTAAGAATCTGCCTGCCAATGCAGGGGACACAGGTTTGAGCCCTGGCCTGGGAAGATCCCACATGCTGCAGACCAACTAAGCCTGTGCGCCACAACTACTGAAGCCCAAGCACTTAGATCCCGTGCTCCGCAACAAGAGAAGCCACCACAGTGAGAGACCTGCACACCGCAACAAAGAGTAGCCCCTGCTCGCCGCAACTAGAGAAGGCCCGCGTGCAGCAACAAAGACCCAACACAGCCAAAAATAAATAAATAAAATTAAAAAAAATAAAAAATAGAAATAAAGACAGTAGACAAAGGAAAACAACATAAAAAATGCAATTGTTACATGGGATATGCATATTCAATCATTCAAAATAATTAGTCATATGAATAAACATTGAAATATCTACTCGCTAGAGTATAATTTTTATTTTTTTACTTTATTTCTTAATAAATTTATTTATTTATTTATTTATTTATGGCTGTGATGGGCCTTTGTTGCTGCACGCAGGCTTTTCTCTAGTTGCGGCAAGCGGGGGCTACTCTTTGTTGCGGTGCACAGGATCCTCATTGCGGTGGCTTCTCTTGTTGCAGAGCATGGGCTCTAGATGAGCAGGCTTCAGTAGTTGTGGCATGTGAGCTCAATAGTTGTGGCTCACAGGCTCTAGAGCACAGGCTCAGTAGTTGTGGTGCATGGGCTTAGTTGTTCCTTGGCATGTGGGATCTTCCCTGACCAGGGCTCGAACCCATGTCCCCTGCATTAGCAGGCAGATTCGTAACCACTGCACCACCAGGGAAGTCCCTAGAGTATGATTTTTAAATGGTAAAATCATAACTCTTGTCCAAACATAAATGTCAAAGATTTTATTCAACTGATTTATTAATGAAGGAACTAGTCAGATATAAAGAACTAAATATTTACAGACAACTTAATAAAGAAATATTACTTAGATTGCTAGGTTATATAAAACTAGTTACTGAGCTACAGGGCAACAAGCTGTTACCTTTGGGGGTCATCATTTCCACTGAACGGGAATTATTTGCATTTCTAACAACAACAAAAAATCTGTCAGCTAGCTTGTCACTTCACAAGGTCTGAGACCTTCAATCAATAGCAAACAGTGACAGTACCATACTGTCTTGATTACTGTAGCTTTGTAGTATAGTCTGAAGTCAGGGATCCTGATTCCTCCAGCTCCATTTTTCTTTCTCAAGATTGCTTTGGCTATTCAGGCTCTTTTGTGTTTCCATACAACTTGTGAAATTTTTTGTTCTAGTTCTGTGAAAAATGCCATTGGTAGTTTGATAGGGATTGCATTAAATCTGTAGATAGCTTTGGGTAGTATAGTCATTTTCACAATGTTGATTCTTCCAATCCAAGAACATGGTATATCTCTCCATCTGTTTGTTTCATCTTTAATTTCTTTCATCAGTGTCTTATAGTTTTCTGCATGTAGATCTTTTGTCTCCTTAGGTAGGTTTGTCCTTAGGTATTTTATTCTTTTTGTTGCAGTGGTAAATGGGAGTATTTCCTTAATTTCTCTTTCAGATTTTTCATCATTAGTGTATAGGAATGCAAGAGACTTCTGTGCGTTAATTTTGTATCCTGCTACTTTACCAAATTCATTGATCAGCTCTAGTAGTTTTCTGGTAGCATCTTTAGGATTCTCTATGTATAGTATCATGTCATCTGCAAACAGTGACAGGCACGAAAACAGAAATATAGATCAATGGAACAGGATAGAAAGCCCAGAGATAAACCCACGCACATATGGTCACCTTATCTTTGATAAAGGAGGCAAGAATATACAATGGAGAAAAGACAGCCTCTTCAATAAGTGGTGCTGGGAAAACTGGACAGGGACATGTAAAAGAATGAAATTAGAACATTCCCTAACACCATAAACAAAAATAAACTCCAAATGGATTAAAGACCTAAATGTAAGGCCAGACACTATAAAACTCTTAGAGGAAAACATAGGCAGAACACTCATAAATCACAGCAAGATCCTTTTTGACCCACCTCCTAGAGAAATGGAAATAAAAACAGAAATAAACAAATGGAACCTAATGAAACTTAAAAGCTTTTGCACAGCAAAGGAAACCATAAATAAGATGAAAAGACAGCCCTCAGAATGGGAGAAAATATTTGCAAGTGAAGCAACTGACAAAGGATTAATCTCCAAAATCTACAAGCAGCTCATGTAGCTCAATATCAAAAAAACAAACAACCCAATCCAAAATGGGCAGAAGACCTAAGTAGACATTCCTCCAAAGAAGATATACAGATTGCCAACAAACACATGAAAGGATGCTCAACATCACTAATCATTAGAGAAATGCAAATCAAAACTACAATGAGGTATCATCTTACACCAGTCAGAATAGCCATCTTCAAAAAATCTCCAGTCATTGCTGGAGAGGGTGTGGAGAATAGGGAACCCTCTTGCACTGTTGGTGGGAATGTATACTGATACAGCCACTATGGAGAACAGTATGGAGGTTCCTTAAAAAACTAAAAATAGAACTACGATATGACCCAGCCATCCCACTACTGGGCATATACCCTGAGAAAACCTTAATTCGGAAAGAGTCATGTACCACAATGTTCATTGCAGCACTATCTACAATAGCCAGGACATGGAAGCACCCTAAGTGTCCATAGACAGATGAATGGATAAAGAAGATGTGGCACATATATACAATGGAATATTATTCAGCCATGAAAAGAATTAAAATTGAGTTATTTGTAGTGAGGTGGATGGACCTAGAGTCTGTCATACAGAGTGAAGTAAGTCAGAAAGAGAAAAACAAATACCATATGCTAACACATATATATGGACTCTAAAAGAAAAAAAGAATGTTTCTGAAGAACCTAGGGGCAGGACAGGAATAAAGACGCAGATGTAGAGAATGGACTTGAGGACATGGGGAGGGGGAAGGGTAAGCTGGGACGAAGTGGGAGAGTGCCATGGACATATGTACACTACCAAATGTAAAATAGATAGCTAGTGGGAAGCAGCTGCATAGCACAGGGAGATCAGCTCAGTGCTTTTTGACCACCTAGAGGGGTGGGATAGGGAGGGTGGGAGGGAGATGCAAGAGGGAGGAGATATGGGGATATATGTATATGTATAGCTGATTCACTTTGTTATAAAGCAGAAACTAACACACCGTTGTAAAGCTACTATATTCCAATAAAGGTGTTAAAAAAAAATAGCAAGCAGTGAGGTGAACAAAGTATTATTTCTTCTATTATCCTCCAGCGCTTTGCCCCCAGAAGAGATTTTCTACCTTATGTCCAAGTTCTATATAATTTTTCTTACGCTTATAGAATACCATTTTCTGTTAAAGATGTCAACATGATTTCTAATGAAGGTTTATATAGGCTCATTTTCCAAGTGGGCATTTATTCTAACACAGCAGAAGGTGAAAGCTGGCATACCTTTTTCTACCTCCTATCTTTACTCCTGATCTCCAGCGGGTTTTCAGAACAACTGTATATTTGCATGCCTAGTGATCCTTAGCCCCTGATTTGTGCTTGGATATCTGAGGTGGCTCAGAGAACAGGCATGACAGAGTGCCCACTCAAAGAGCTGTGAATATCGGGAGATTCTGCTGCTTACACTTACACCACGTGGCAAGGTAAATCTGCTTCCTGCTTTTGATTGATCCCTGTGGACGTTGGTGTGTTTCAATAGGAAATTAATATTTTTGAACTTGGGCATTCACTCTTTCTCCCCTATACATATGTTAATTACATAAGATGTAGGTTTCTCTCTGTAATCATTTATATTCATATTCATGAACAATGTTGCCTCCCTCTTACCATTTGGCTTCTATTGAACTCATCTGCATTATTCTGAGAAATTGAATGAATTGTGAGCTAGCATGGAAAAGAATCAGTATTCTGAGTGTATTAACGAGGAAACATTGATCTATAACTAAAAGTTATTTTCTAAAATAATTGTAGGGAGGGTTTGAGGGTTTTGGGGTTTTTTAAAAGTTTGTTTTAATGTCAGAGTCTGCTTGCATTCAGAGCATTCACTGCATCTACAAAGAAGTCGGTCTTGGCTTTTACTCTGTTCCTGGCTTCAGCTTGCTCTCTGAAGGCAGCCAAGGGCAGAGAGGGCCCTTCACATTCTCAGCAGGGGACCTGGCAGAGTGGAAGATGCCAGAATCATCGAGTTCGGCATAAATAGTTCCAAGATCTGAATGCATTCTTTCCGAACAATTGAATGAATGGGTTTGTTCCCCTCTTCTTTCTGGTGAGCTAACCCTGTGTTGTTTTGGTCTGTTAAATAGCATTCTTCAGTGAAGATGTTTGGAGATAGAATGTAAATTTTCCCCTGTAAACCGCATATGGGAATGTGATATAGGGTCAGAGTTCACAACAGCTGGGAGTTCTCAGGGTTAGGGCTGCTGTTGAAATATCTAGAGATGTTTCCCAAAAGGAGGAGTGTTTCTTTTTGGCTCAGAATAAAAACACTATTTTATGTGTTAATATAGCATTCACTAAAATTTGTTCTGACATTTGGGATAACTCCATTAGGATTCTTTCCTAAACACTTTAGATTGCCTGTCTTTATTATTATTTTCGGTAAAGAGGTATAATAAAGCTCAAGATTTTATCTGTATACTAACTTTTATAACTGAAAATGAGAATAGGTACAAAAATGAAAGGCATTTAGATCTTTCTGCATTTTAACTTTAGAAAAGGTTAGGTTCATGTAATGATTTTTTTCCCCAAATAATTTAAAAGGCTTCATTTAAACCTTGATGGTAACTTGAATTAAAGGTTTATTATGTTTCAGTGTGATTTGTAGGGTAGCACTGGCAACGCACCTTATATGCTTTTATTTTAAATGTTACTTACATCACGGAAGAATGGTATCTTGATTATCATGTAGATTCTTGGGGGCGTTTCATTTTTTTTTTTTTTTTGCATGATGTGAAAACTTACAAGCATCAATTTATTATTTCCATGCTCGTCTATTTTGAAACATTCTGATTTTAACATCCTGATTTATTGCCTTGATTATATTTTATTATAAAAAAGGTGTTGACTAGAAAATTTAGAAAATATTTGCAAAGCATGGGGAAGATAATCATCATCTGTGATATCCAAATAGAAAATCTACTATTAATATTTTAGTCTCTTTGCTTCCAATATTTTATCCATGCATGCAAGTGTATATTTATATAGAATTAGGATCATCCTTTATGTAGAGTTTGTATTCTGCTTAATATTATCTCACTTATGGATACTTTGAAACCACAAAAAAAGTTGCAGAAATGTTTCTTTTCAAATGGAAAATGTTCCTGCTATGTTATTAAATAAGAAAGCAATATGTATTTTTAACTCATTTTTGGTGAAAACAACGTTATACCATGCCTGATTTATGTCTTTCCAGATTTTTCCTTATTATGATGTATGCTCCATTCTTTATGCTCTTTTTGCTTATTTGTGTTTTCTGATTGTTCTGTGGTGGAGCATGTGTTAGTTACTTTTTGGACTTCATCAGTATAGGTTGAAATAACTCAACAAGAATCATCCCTATCCAAAAACCTTTGTGAGTAGCTTCTTCTCTGATTATTTTATTTATTTCTTTCTTTGTCTTGGGGGGGTGCTGTGTTGGGTCTTCGTTGCCGCATGCGGGCTTTCTCTAGTTGTGGTGAGCCGGGGCTGCTCTTAATTGCGGTGCGTGGGCTTCTCATTGCAGTGGCTTCTCTTATTGCAGAGCACGGGCCCTAGAGCGCTCAGGCTTCAGTAGTTGTGGCACATTGGCTCAGTAGTTGTGGCTTGCGGGCTCTAGAGTGCAAGCTCAGTAGTTGTGGTGCATGGGCTTAGTTGCTCTGCGGCATGTGGGATCTTCCCGGACCTGGGCTCGAACCCGTGTCCCCTGCGTTGGCAGGCGGATTCTTAACCACTGCGCCACCAGGAAGTCCCTCTCTGATTATTGTCTTAGAATAAATTCCTAAGAGTGGAATAACTGGGTCTAAGTGCTGAATATTTTGTGTGTGTTGTAGTCTAATTATGTTCTTCTTGGAAAGGAGTTTTAAATGTGTTTTTTGCAAAGTAAAGCACACTTATTCCACCATTTTTGCCCTCACTTCTTTTTTTTATCATGCTTTTTGCATCATTATCTTTTACCCATCTTCCATAGCGTTCCTACCTCCTTATAAACCACACACACTCTTCTCTCTCCACCCACCCCCCCCACACAAATCCACCTTTTCTGGACAGAATTATCCCAGGGCTGGCTAGTGGCTCCACACGTCTGTACTGTGCTCTGTACACTGTCCTCTGCCCCTGAGCTCACCTTGGCCATTCCAGAGAACTGTGAACTCTTTTCCCTCTGGACCCATGCACTGTGCCAAACACATGTCTGTGCAGTTCCAAAGAAATCACCTCCTCATTTAGAACTTGCTAAAATCAAAACAGCAGATCCAATCCTGAGATGAAGATTTTGTGAGTTTTTCATTTCTGTGAATTTAGTAGCTTGAAAAAATTAGTGTAAAAAAGTTGTCCTTGAATTTTCAAGCACTCTGGTCCTTATTTTTTATTTTTATTATTTATTTTATTTTTGGCTGCGTTGGGTCTAAATTGCTGCACGTGAGCGGGGGCTACTCTCTGTTGCGGTGCACAGGCTTCTCATTGCGGTGGCTTCTCTTGTTGCGGAGCACAGGCTCTAGGCGCGCGGGCTTCAGTAGTCGTGGCTCGTGGGCTCTAGAGCACAGGCTCAGTAGTTGTGGCACACGGGCTTAGTTGCTCCGCGGCATGTGGGGTCTTCCAGAACCTAGGACCCAAACCCATGTCCCCTGCATTGGCAGGCGGATTCTTAACCACTGCGCCACCAGGGAAACCCTCATCCTTATTTTTTAGGAGCTGTTTAGAATAAGTTTATTATTAGAAACATAGAGCCCCAAATGAGAAGGTTCATTAGAAATGGTTCAAGTATTTTTATTACAAAAATACCTAAATTGGGCTTCCCCGGTGGCGCAGTGGTTGAGAGTCCGCCTGCGGATGCAGGGGACACGGATTCGTGCCCCGGTCCGGGAAGATCCCACATGCCGCGGAGCGGCTGGGCCCGTGAGCCATGGCCGCTGAGCCTGCGCGTCCGGAGCCTGTGCTCCGCAACGGGTGAGGCCACAACAGTGAGAGGCCCGCGTACCGCAAAAAAAAAAAAAAACAAAACAAACAAACAAAAAAAACTAAATTGTCTTTATTACAATGCCACCTTTTATGGCTAAAAATCCAACTGTGTGGCTAGAAGGAAAAATCTGTACAGCAGCAGCCATGTTGGCCAAAATTACTTTCGCCTCAAATGCTAGGGCTGTGGACCAAAATTGTCTCATCTCTTGATGCACTGAAGAGGAACAGAATTAGTTTATGATTAATATTCCAACCAGATGTCCAGGAATTTGGTAACAAAGGAAGACAGAGGGAAGGAAGGAAGGCACATTTTCTTTTATGTATGGTAACAATGGGTTTTAAATATTATGGATATTCCGGAAAGAGAAAGGCATTAAATTCTCCTAATCTGTGTAACTGAATATCTGCTACCTGTTAGGCACTGTGCTAGGAGCTTTGAGGAATAATGTCAAGTTGCAAGAGAACTTCCTCCTTGCTGATCAGACTGTCATAATCAACTCAGGAGAAAAGCATGTGGACACATAACTACAGCAAAGGCAATTTAAGAGAGGGGCTTTTTGGATGGACCTAGAGACTGTCATACAGAGTGAAGTTAAGTCAGAAAGAGAAAAACAAATATCGTATATTAACGCATATATGTGGAACCTAGAAAAATGGTACAGATGAACCGGTTTGCGGGGCAGATATAGAGACACAGATGTAGAGAACAAACGTATGGACAACAAGGGGAGCAAGCAGCGGGAGGGGGTGTGTGTATGATAAATTGGGAGACGGGGATTGACATATATACACTAATGTGTATAAAATGGATAACTAATAAGAACCTGCTGTATAAAAAAAATAAATAAAATTAAAAGAAAAAAAAGAGAGGAGCTTTTTGAGTGCTGTTATACAAGTGCCTTTACATTCAGTTCAGGCACAGGTTATTTCCAACTGTGGAGGTACAGGAAGATATTCTGGAAAGGAAGTAGCTTTTGAGCTGAGCTTTAGATGAGCTGATAAGATCTTGATAGATAGAGATGGTTAAAATGTGCCATACATAAAAGGAACGTAAAACTATGATAAAATTGTGCAAGGCATGTTTGGGAAAAGCAAGTAGACCTATCTGACTGGCGTGGAATGTTCAAATGGGAAAGGAGTGAGAGAAAACCCTGGAATGGTAGGTTAATTAAACCCATATGAAGCAGGACTCAGTCCGTCGAGAGGTTGGTATTTCTCAGAGTCGTTTCTGTTTAGACTCACTACATCAGCATTATGTTGAGGTGTTAAGATGCAGGCTCCTGGGCCACACGGCAGATCAGAATCAGAGGGCAGTCCTCTGAACTCTACATCTTAAAAATTGTCCTAAGTGATTCCAATGCACACTAAAATTGGCAAACATTGGTTATTGAAACAGCAACCAGGAAGGCGGTCAGTGAATGCTGTGGATAGGAGACTGGCTGGCAGGCAGGGAACTGAAGGTCTGGGTTGGGGAGTGGGCATTCAGAGGTGACGGCAGGAGCTTGTGAATGAAGGAGGGGGCGGGTCTGTGACTGCTGGTCAGAGGTAGTGAGAGGAAGTCATTCGGACTCTGAGCTTCTGCAACCAGGGAGCCTGGGGGTGGGGGGTTGTCCATCAACAGAAATATGTATAAGTAATGAATTTCTCTGAGCCCTACAGGGTCACTCTGAACCAATAGTCCTCTGCCAAATTGTGTTTAATCCCTACAGAAATGGGGGCGTTAAACACAATTCAACCCTAACAGAAATGCCCACATGAAAACTGTCTTGACTTTGCAAAAGGAGTCTCACATCTGCTCAGGAACCAGTCCGAGCCCCTTGCACCACGGTTGGCCTGTCGGACGCCATGATGTGAAGGTAACATTGCTGGGTCCCTTGCTCTCTGCCCAGGCTGTGACCTTGAGCATCTTGGTCTTGCCCGCTGCCCTCCAGGCCCAGCAGCTTTCTGACGTTGTCCCGCCAGCAGGTCTAGGATATGCTGTTGTTGCTCTGAGTTCCGCAGTCCCTGCCCCATCAGCATCCTTCCCTGCTGATCTGCGTGTCACCAGTGACTCTTTGGCTGCTTCACCAGGCAAAGCAGATCTGTGCCCATGACTCTAATTCAAGGGTCACAGTGGATGATACAGATGCTCTACCTTTGTCATGGTGTCATAAAGTGCCCACGTGGGGCGCTGTGGCCTGGAGGTATGAGGCAGAATGGGTTCCTCCCTTTGGAGAGCCCTCTGCCAGAAGGGTCTCCAGGCAGCATTCTTTTTTTTTGCGGTACGCGGGCCTCTCACCCCTGTGGCCTCTCCCGCTGCGGAGCACAGGCTATGGACGTGCAGGCTCAGCGGCCATGGCTCACGGGCCCAGCCGCTCCGCGGCATGTGGGATCTTCCCGGACCGGGGCACGAACCCGTGTCCCCTGCATCGGCAGGCGGACTCTCAACCACTGCACCACCAGGGAAGCCCCAGGCAGCATTCTTTAGCTCTGTGTTTTGCAGATGGAGGCAAAATGACTCTTCCATCCTCTCTGACTTCCTCAGGGCTCAGACTCGAGTTCAGTGGGGCTGCCAGGAGACACTCAGAGTGGCAGAACCTCGTCTCCCCACTGAGAAAGTAGAGGCTTGTGTGGGGTATCGAGTTCATTGTGCCTGGCCCTGCTCCTCTCCTCAAACTGTGTGTTCCTTTAACACTCACAGAAAGATGCCCTCAGTTCTCAGCAGGTGATGTTTCGGCAGGACAGTCGCATGCCCCCATCACCATATATGCCCAATCCCCTGGGGAGGACACCACTAGACTCATCTCAGATCCCCACTTCGTATGGGGAATTGAAAGGCAGATCCTGTTTGGAAGAGGAGAGACCGAATTATTTTCACTTAATTTTTTAGAGTAGGCAGTACCTTTATGTGATATAAAATTCAAAAAGGGGAATCCCCTGGTGGTCCGGTGGTTAGGACTCCACGCTTCCACTGTAGGGGGCCCGGGTTTGATCCCCGGTCAGGGAACTAAGATCCTGCAAGCCGCGTGGTGTGGCCAAAAAAAAAATTCAAAAGGTACACAAGGGTATCCTGTGAAAAGCCTCCTTGCCAGCTGCATCCCCTGCCATTCAAGTGAACCTGTTTGTGTATCATGTAAAAATGTATCCATGTATTCTACCACCGTTGTAACAATGGAAAATGGTAGCATACTATACGTATTGTTCAGTACCATGCGTTTTAAACTTCCACATCAGAGCTTCCTCATCCTTTTTACAGCTGCAGAGTATTCCATTGTATGAATATACCACGCTTAGATTTAACTGGCCCCTCTAGGTAGAGCTTGGCATTTTTCCAGGGTCCTGCTATTACAAACAATACTACAATGGACAGCTTGTAAATACAGACACAGGCAGGTGTATCTCTATGGTCAAGACCTAGAGTGAGATTGTTGGTCAGAGGTTATATGAATGTGTAATTTTTTAAAATGTTGCCAGGTTCCTCCCCATAAGGATTGTGCCGTTTTGCATTCATATGATCGAGAGACAAGAGTCCCTTTGCCCCAACTACTGTTTCATCAACAGAATACTGTCAAACTTCTGGAGTTTGTTAATGCTGATAGGTGAGGGGTACATTCTCAGTGGTTTGTGGGGCAGGGGAGGGAGGGCGGGGTCACGCTGGAACCTCTGGGTTTCCAGAGCACTGGTTCACACACAGCACACAAAACACTGTTATTTAGAGAAAACAAAAGAGGCCACCAGCTTTTTTATTTTTGTTTTAAAATGTCATTTTTTATTTTATTTTTTTAAATGAACAAACAGTGAAATTGATTTTGCTTTGGGTGTATAGTTCTCTGGATTTTAACACTGGGATAGATCTGAGTAACCACCACCGCAACACAGAATGGCTCCATCACCCCAAAAAAGTCCCCCATGTTCTCCCTTTGGAGTCACACCCTCCCCCTGCCCCTAGACCCTGGCAACCACTGATCTGTTCCCCATCCCTGTAGTTCTGTCTTTTAGAGAATGTCATATAAATAGAACCACACAGCATGTAACCCTTGGAGACTGGCTTTTTCCATTCAGCATAATTTCCTGGATATGTCATCAAAGCTGTTGCCTGCATCAGTAGTTTGTTGTTTTTTATTGCTGAGAAGTATTCCATTGTATGAAAGTAGCACAGTTTGTTTACCCCTTGAATGACATTGGGTTTTTTGGGGTTTTTTTTCCAGTTCTGGGTGATTATTAATAGAACTGCTGTAAACATTTGTGTACTGATTTTTGTGTGAATGCAAATTTTAATTTCTCTTCAGCATAGCTTAATTTCCACTTCTTATTATGAGTAAATTTAGGTATATTTTATATGTTTAAGAAGCATTCATATTTCTTTTCCTATAAAGTGCTCATTTCCTTTACTCATTTTTCATTTTGGTGACTTTTATCTTAGCCAAGTTGGTTTGGGGGGGGCTGACAGGACGTCTGAATGAAAATGTCTAGCTTTCAGTTTAAAGAGGCAGGACTAAAGTTTGAGAGAAATGCCTGGAGACATAGTTGTTTTTTTTTCTTTTGTACTTCGCTTTTTTACTTTTTTATTGTTGCATAGTATTCCACTCAATGACTGTACAATAGCTTATTTGACCAGTTTTTTAAAATTAATTTTTATTGGAGCATCTAAACATGGGCATTTCCACAGACTGTGTCTTCAGGCTCTGCATGTTTTTCTCTGTTGAAAAGTTTGTGTAGGTCCATGGCCTCATCTCTCCATTCTCTACCAGCGTGACACTCAAATCTGTGTCTCCAATGTTGTACAGTAGAAACTAACACAACATAGAAACTACACAAACTATTCAACAGAGAAAAACACACAGAGCCTGAAGACAGAATCTGTGAAAATGCCTGTTTAGGATCTATTAGGATCTAAAGGAGGAAACCAAGAAAGAGACTTCTTAGAGGTCAGAGAAGAGCCAGGATGGTGCAGGGTAATATTAATAAATGCTGAATATTAAAGGTCTGCTAAGTGAAGGGTGTCAGTCCACAGGGCCCAGTGTTCAGAAGGAGAAAGAACATCTCTTTCCAAGAGTTCCAAGCAAAACCTGCACAATTTTGTCTGATTGGACTGGTGTAGGTCACATGACCACCCCTGCACCAATCACAGTGACCAGGAGATACAGTGCACTGATTGGCCTACCTAGGTCATGTGCTCCAACTCCATAATTTTCCAGAACTTCATGGATCCCCAAGGGGAGGTATGAGGCTATTGGTTCAAAGACAGATGCTGAAGAAACCACCAGCAAATGTCTAGTAAGTGGCCTTTGAGAATGGTGTATCATCTAAGTCTAGGTTGACAGCACTTGTGTTTCAAGGTGCAGAAGTGGAGATGACAGGTGTAGAAAATTCAATTCAAGAGTTTGGCTCAAGTTTTGGTAACCAGGAAACTTAAATGAAGGATTGTTCCTTTTATTTTCCAAAAATAAAGTAACATTCGTGCATAATCATAGCACAGGAGAAGGTCATGGGGAGAAAGATCATGGAGACTGTGAAGCCTGAGGGATATTTGAAGAGAAGGATGATGGCGGAAGTAAGAACAGGTAAAGCCCAGGTGCCACGTGAAGGACATGCAGCAACACAAGGCTTTCCCCCACTCTTGCCCCTCTCCTATGTGTTCTCCTCACTGCAGTCAGAAACTCTGTTCATGTTGGTACCCAGTGAGGGCAACACCAGTGGCTTCACGTTGCTCCCTGGATGCAGGCTTTAGGAAGCGGACTGGACTCTAGGGCCCTGTGGTAAGTGTCTCCTACCTGTGTTTACTCTCCAGCCCCAAGGGACCATCAAGGTCCACAGGCTTATCCCTCTCCCTCTTAAACAACAGTCATCCTCTGTCTCTCCACTAAGCTGTAAGCTCTGCCTAGGTGTGGCTGTGATTGTTTGGCTCAGACTGAATCCTCTAGCACTGTGTCTGGCATATAGCAGGCGCTCACACATGGGCACTGGAAGGAAGGATGGATGCCCTCTAATCTGTGAAATTGGCTGCAGCCTCAATGTTTATGTCTAAGGTCTGATTCTCACCCATTGTTCACTCAAATCAGATGTCATTTTATTAGAAACTAAACAAGAGAAATAATGAATGAAGCTATTAGGAAAAAAAAAACAAAACCTAAGCCTTTAGAATTCTATTTTATGTTTATATGAAAAAAAAAAAGAGTGGAAGGCAACATGCTGAAATACAGACAGCGTTAACTGTAGGTGGTGGAAATAAGGATCTATTTTTTTTTTTCTTATACTTTTCAGTGCTTTCCAGTTTTTCCACAATGCATGTGTTTTACTTTTTGGTGTTTCCTAGATTTTCCAATACATTGAGGAAAGTGTTTGAATTTTCCAATGGTAAACTTTCAAAATAATCCATGTGAAACTTTGTAACAAAACCACAGCAAGCTCCTCATTCTCTGACTTAGATGTATTCATCTCTTGGTTACATTAAGAATTCACCTTATTTGTATGGAAATAGGTTAATATAAATGTTTCAGACATTACATGAAATTTCTAAAAATCTTATGTTCTGGTACAATGTTATAAGTCATAATTCTAGTTATTACTTTAAAATGTATATCTCAGAAATAACTAAATTTCCTTGTCAATTGCATTATTATGAACTTTCATCAAATCTTTAACCGTGGTCATTTTTAAGTCTTTTGTCACTCAGACAGTTCTGGGTGTACTCTAATGCTTTTGCGAAAATGTTCCTATAAAAGGGTTTCATCTTAAAGGAATTCATGCAAAAGACTCTGACAAGTACAGGTTTCTGGTAACTGACTATACTGCTGAACTGAATGAATAAGCATTTTCAGAACTCTAATGGAAAACTGATGAATTCATAAAAGATCAAGACTAAAAAAAATAATTACATGGGACTGAGTGAACTGATGAGGATGATTATAGTTTTTGTGACTTTCTGTTTGAATAATAATAAAAAAAATCCCACAGGGACTCAGAGGCAAAAAATGTACAAATCAATTTTCACTGAAAGTAAAGGAGCTGTTACAGTGGAGGATTCCTGGACTGAATGTCAATATTATGACACAGTGTGAGCGTGTTTCGTGTTTGGTAATTGCAGTCATTGTTGCTTTTGTTGTGGTCATCCATTTACAATGCTTGGCGTCAGTTCATTTATCTCTTGTAAAAGTAAAATACAGTGTGTGTGTGAGAAAAAAAAAATTCACCTAATGAATTTTGCTGCGAGAACGCTAAAGGAAGAAGAAAGTGGATGATATTAAGGAGTTAAAAATATTTTAAACAGGAGTTTAAGGAAAGAAGCAAGCAGGGAGGGAGAGAAAGAGGAAAAAATAGGGAAGGCAGGAGGGTCAGAGGAAGCAAGAAAGAAAACCAGACTCTAAAATGTAAAGAAGGATTGATTAAATCAAGCATGGTGCACGCACCCAGTGAAATCTGTACACTATTTGAAATTCTGTCTCTGAAGACAGAGTGGTAGTACCCAGACGGGCATGGCGGAGCTTCGGCACCACCACATCTACAGCATCTTCTCAAACCGCCCCAAATAAACGTGCTCCATAAGTAATGACGGTGTGCTTGCTAGGAAGTGGCTCCCGAAGCAGCCAGCTTCCTGCTCCAGCCAGCTGCAGCCCCGACCCCTGCCTGCCAAGAAAGGATGATGCCACCTCTGTGAAGATCATGACAACCCTTGTGATATACGATGAAATCAAAAATAATAGAGGGCTTCCCTGGTGGCGCAGTGGTTGAGAGTCCGCCTGCCGATGCAGGGGACACGGGTTCTTGCCCCGGTCCGGGAAGATCCCACATGCTGCAGAGCGGCTGGGCCCGTGAGCCATGGCCGCTGAGCCTGCCCATCCGGAGCCTGTGCTCCGCAACGGGAGAAGCCACAACAGTGAGAGGCCCGCATACCACACACACACACAAAATAATAATAATACATTAAAGAGAATTCCCTGGCGGTCCAGTGGTTAGGACTCAGCGCTTTCACTCCCATCGCCTGAGTTTGGTCCCTCGTCGGGGAACTAAGATCCTGCAAGCTGTGTGGCGCAGCCAAAACAAGTTTTTTTAAAGTACAGAATTCAAAAAAAAAAATAATAATAGATTGAAGGAACAGTGTGATTATAGCTATGCATTAAGAAAATAATTTATTCCAAAAGACAGAAAAACTGGAAGAAAAGACATAGCATGAATAGTGTGACTGTGGTTTGTATTTTTCCTATTTTCAAATGTCTACAACTGTACCTTTTAAAAATATGTATTATAAAATAAAACAATATAAAAATTGTATTTTGAATGTCAAATCAATTATATTTGCATCAAAATTATACCTGTATACAGGGGAGCACTCATTTGACTTACATCACCCTTTTCTCTCCCTCAGGATGTGCTAGGTGGCATCCTGATCACCGCCATCCTCATCGTCCTCACCTACCCCGCCTGGACCCTTATCGATCACCTGGACTCGGCCAGCCCCCTCTTCCCTGTGTGTGTCCTGGTGGTGCCATTCTTCCTGTGTTACAATTACCCCGTGTCTGATTACTACAGCCCAACCAGAGCGGACACCACCACTATCATGGCTGCCGGGGCCGGGGTGACCATAGGATTTTGGATCAACCATTTTTTCCAGCTCGTGTCCAAGCCCACGGGATCTCCCTCTGTTCTTCGGAACATCCCACCGCTCACGAGCAACCTGTTAGTTTTGGGTCTGACCAGGTTTACTGTGGGAATTGTGCTGATTCTCCTGGTTCGTCAACTTGTACAAAATCTCTCACTGCAAGCGTTGTACTCCTGGTTCAAGGTGGTCACCAGAAACAAGGAGGCCAGGCGGAGGCTGGAGATTGAAGTGCCTTACAAGTTTGTCACCTACACGTCAGTTGGCATCTGTGCTACCACCTTCGTGCCAATGCTACACAGGTTTCTGGGATTACGGTGAGCCTCAAGTGGTCGGAAATTAGCTCACTGGACATGAGAGCAAGACGTCAAAAAGTTGTTGAGTGGGGAAGTTTTGACAACACATTTTTCTTTAAAAAAAAAAAATTCCCTAAGTCACATGTCTGTTTTGCTGATACCTGAGATAAATGTTGCTGCTTTATGGAAGGAAAAATGATCTCACGGTGACCACTAGCCTGTAAGCGTCATGTTGCAGATGAAGCCAGGCAAACCCACAGCTGAGTTCTTTAAGGCGCCCCACCCTGTCCATTACTTGGACTTTGGACCAGTCCTGGGCTGGCAGGAGTTGTGGCCTGGCTTAGGAACGGCCACAAGCGCCCCCGGGTTCTGGAGAGCCTACAGAGACGGACATGATCCAGGAGGCTGGACGTCGGGCGTTCCTTTTCAGCTGTGACCTTGCCCAGCGCTGAGTCTCATTTCCGAAACTGGAATGTTGGTCCAAGAGAAAGGGTGGCACCACGTGAAACTGCATTCCCTGGACAGGACGACTTTCTTGTCATGATGATCACATCAGACAGTGCCTGCTTGTGGGGAAAGAGCTCTGTGAACCTCGCTGGGAAGCATGAAAGGCAGGGGCAAAGCTGGCGAGGCCACAGGCACGAGCCTGCTTTCCTTATGCATCCTGGTCTCTTGTCGGGTGCATACTGAATAGGGATCCTCTCCCCCTCGTTTGTACACTTTGCAGGATTCCAGGCACCATTTCTATCTTCTTCTGACCCATGAACCCAACTGGCTGCTCCCTTCTCACCTCATCTGGGTCCCTCTGACTGTCCTGCTCTCTCCTGCATCAGAGTGACTTGGGACAAGCCCTCTGCCCTTCTTCAGCTTTTCTGCTTCCTTACAAACTGGGAAGACAGTGTCGTCTGTCTGTGAAAGTGGATCAGTAGAAGAACAGATGAACACAATCCTTCCTGGGGCCTGACACAGAGGGAATAGGCCTCCCTCCCTAACACTGTTCCTCCACTTAGTTACTTTTCCTAAATCTGTTTTCTCATCTGAATAGAATCAGCGGCTCCCTTTCCATCTTCCCACCTCTTTCTTACCTCTTAGCAATTTTAAGGGTAATTAATGCAAGAACATCAGCCTCTCTTAGGAAAACAAGCCAACCAAATACAACACCCTTTAAATCTCAGGAGAGTCCTTAGACTTAGGAAGGTGGTCATTATGCAGACAACCCCCTGCAGGGGCTCCTCTTCAGTTTTTTTTTTTTTTTTTTTGCTGTACGCAGGCCTCTCACTGCCGTGGCCTCTCCCGTTGCGGAGCACAGGCTCCGGACACACAGGCTCCGCGGCCATGGCTCGCGGGCCCAGCCGCTCCGCGGCATGTGGGATCTTCCGGGATCGGGGCACGAACCCGTGTCCCCTGCATCGGCAGGCGGACTCTCAACCACTGCGCCACCAGGGAAGCCCTCCTCTTCAGTTCTTAAGAATGAGGATGAACAGGTATCAACAATGTTCTTAAAAGTGAGTATCAACATGTAATTAACACAGTGTCTTCTGCGGGTCGTGCCTGAGCTGCTGAAGCCAACGATTTATAACCCTCATGCATCCTCACCATGCACACACTTTGGGGGAAAATTAGCCTGCCTGGAGAGTTAAGCCCTTACCTCTGCATCCAGTGTGAAAACTGAACACCCGTTTCTCCTGATTTTGAATACGCACCCTGGCCTTTTGGTTGTGACGATCTTTAGTATTTGACTTAATGCTCCAGTTTGTTGAAAAGAATAATTGTAAGACATCCTGTTTTTCCTTCAAATTCTTTTTTTTTTTTTTAATTTATTTTTGGCTGTGTTGGGTCTTCGTTTCTGTGCGAGGGCTTTCTTTAGTTGTGGCAAGCGCGGGCCTCTCACTATCGCGGCCTCTCTTGTTGCGGAGCACAAGCCCCAGACGCGCAGGCTCAGTAGTTGTGGCTCACGGGCCTAGTTGCTCCGCGGCATGTGGGATCCTCCCAGACCAGGGCTCGAACCCGTGTCCCCTGCATTGGCAGGCAGGTTCTCAACCACTGCGCCACCAGGGAAGCCCCTCTTCTGACATTTTTCATAGTTAGAAGGCAGGGGTCAAAATGACCTGCCGTTTGCCTGTTTTTAGATCCTACTCTGACCAGTATTTGTGGCACCGTGATGGGGAGATGCCCCAGCTCACGGGCACCCCTGCCCTAGGCCGCCCCACAATGCAGTGCATGGGGCACTTCCCTGTACCTCCGACCCCACAGGCTGCCAAACCCGAGGTCACAGTGCTAATATTTACGCGAAATGATTTTAGTTGATGTCTCTGAAGCCAACCAGCAAAAGGATCCGCCTTTTCCACTTGTATCTTTTGAGAAGGGCCATAATTATTGTCACAGCAATGGGTGTGGGTGATTCATTTGTGTGTGTACATTTTACTGCTGTCCTTTCGTTTTAAGTCCCAACAATAGGATTGCGATCAGCTGTATTATATAGTTAAGGCTGTATTTACACAATTTGGATTGAGGATGAATATGTTAGCCACAGCTCGTTAAGGAAAGACCCATGGATTTGTCATGGTTGGTCGCTTTTCAAAGTCTCTTGCTATAGCATCTGAAGAATAAAATGTGCATATTGGTGAGGCCAAGCTTAGTTTTTCAGCCAGTTTCCGTGGCTTATAAACTGGTTGGAAAAGTCCTTACCTGATTCAAACCGCAGCTTGGCCAGCCCTTTTCATTCACTTCACACAGCGCTTCACTGTTAGACCCTCACACCCTCTCAGTCTCTCTGAGTCTCCCTCTCCCTCTCTCCCTCTCCCTCTCTCCCTCTCCCTCTCCCTCTCCCTCTCCCCCTCCCCCCTCTCTCCCTCTCCCCCTCCCCCCCTCTCTCCCTCTCCCCCTCTCCCTCTCTCTCTCTCTCTCACACACACACACACACACACACACACTTGCCCCTTCAAAGACTATGCCTTCTGTCTCTGACCTTTGGATTTTCTCTCTGGAGAAAGACTGCCCCCTGCTGGCTTGCGTCAGGCTTGGTCCAGAGCCTCTCTCTTGAGCCGGAGTCCTGGAGATGAAGAGTTTCAGAATCCAGCTCACCGTGATGTATCCAATCTAAGCTTAGGACCTGCGGTCTGGCCAGTCCTGAACTTGGAAACGGTGCCAGCAGAGCCCTCGGGGTCGTTGGCCCCTCCAGGAAGAACACACGCCCTGTTCCTGGCGGTCCTCATCCTGCCCCCAGCCCACCACCTCTCTGGACCAGGACATCATCCTGTGACTGTCATTTTAAACAGCCATCTCAGGCCAGCTTTGCTCGGACCTGCACCATAACAGAATATGCAAAAGAAAAACGCAGATGAGACCATGAACTAAAAACCCTAAACAGCTGAAATCGTCCCTCCACGTGCCTGCAGATCACAGTGTAGCACAGGATTTTCTTGCCCAAATAGGCGACTCATGCTTCCCGAGTGTAACCAAAGCATGTGGTGTTTCGGGGCCATAGGCTCCGGGTTTCTATTTTGGAAACTTTCAGCTGTCTTGCTTATGTACCATATGTAAATTTATTCTTTTTAAAATAAAATCATTTTTCTTTAAGATTAAATGCTTTAAAAGCCAGTGTTCTGCTACCTTGGAATTTTTTTTCCTAGATCTTTTTCCCCCAGATCCTCAGGGTTCATGCGACCTGAGTTGAAAAGAGGCAACAAAAATAAACAGGAGGCTGTACAATTCTCTATCGCTGTCATGATTCAGTCACGTGCAAATGTTGGTGAGCATCATAGCAGCCACAGGTGATGAACAGGAAGTAAGGGGTAAGATTGCATGCTTAATTACCCTCCTTCAACTCCTTGATACTAAAGAGCATCCTCTTACCATACTTAGAGATAAATGTCACTATGTATTGACAGGTAAATGTTAAAGGTGAGGCTGGTAAAGGTAAGTAAAACAGATGAGTATGCTTTACAGATGAGTATGTTGTCTGCTGAACAAAACGGACATGACCGCATTTCATATTCACATCATTGCAACGATATGCTCTGCCTTTAAGCGTCCCTTGCTATTTGAAATGGTGCCAAAGGCTGATGACGCTCTTATTTGCAAGGCTGAGGCTAGGACCTATTTGTGCCTTGAATGCTGTGTATTTCATGATACCTAATATGCTGCATACTTGAGGCCGGATGAGACCTCATCTGCCCTGTGGAGTTCTCTCCAGAGAGGAGACTCAGGCTCAGAAAATTACAATCCAAGACCCAAAGTGTTAAGGCTGTAGGGAAGAGATAACTTTGTAGTGTGAATTGAGAAGAGGGAGAGAGGAATTCCAGCTTTGAGGTCTGTGACTCAAGGGAGGCTCGTGGGAAAAGTAGTGTGTGAGCCAGGCTTAAAGAACAGATGGGGTTTGCACAGGGATGTGATGCACAGCAGGTATGAGATGGTACTCCATGGTGAGGGCACAGCTTGCCAGAGACACTTCTCCAAAAGCCTCCAGCTCTAACAAAGAGAAGACAGACCACACCCGTGCTGGTGAGTGTGTGTGGGAACAACAGTGGTGGCAGGGGTGGGATAGACGGTGAGCAAGAGGCTTTGATGTTGCAGAACCGAATCACGAGACGGGAAGGAAGCCGAAGAAGCTCTTCAGTCCATTTCCTTGCCTCCACATGGGACCATCCAGGGGAGTTGACATCTACAGGTGATTCGTCTCCTTTCACTGTTCCTCATTCGAATATTTACCCGTGGGTGCCTTCCCCTTCTGCCGTCTCTCAGCAGATGGGACGGCAGCGAGGGACTCAGTCTGTGCCCTTGGTGCCCGTGCCTCTTCCCTCTTCATGATCCTGGCTCTTTCCAGGACCTGTAAATATTCCATGTTGCTCTTTGATGATCAAGAACCAAGCCCTGTTTCTCTAGTAAGAGAGAGATTAACCAGAACCAAGTGGAATGTGAGCGTAGACGTATCTCGTTTTACGGGATAGATGTTTCCCTAAAAGCTGCCTGTGTTTTGATTGTTTAAATGTGAATTTTAAGTGCATCGAGGGATTTGCTGTTTGAAAATCATATGGCAATTCTTCATTTCTGTAAACATAAGGTTCCTTAATGGATTATTTGGGATACACCACGCACGCACTGTTTTCTTCAAATGGGGCACACCTGTAGCGCAGACTCGACTATTTACAGGATGCATATTAAGAAAATGAGAGGGCCTCCCTGGTGGCGCAGTGGTTCAGAGTCCGCCTGCCGATGCAGGGGACACGGGTTCGTGCCCCGGTCTGGGAGGATCCCACATGCCACGGAGCGGCTGGGCCCGTGAGCCATGGCCGCTGAGCCTGCGCGTCCGGAGCCTGTGCTCCGCAACGGGAGAGGCCACAGCAGTGAGAGGCCCACGTACGGAAAAAAAAAAAAAAAAAAAAAAAAAGAAGAATGAGAGCTGAATGTGGACCATGAATAGAATGTTAAATTCTTAAAACTGTAGCCTCATGAGACAAGGGAGATCTATACGAAGCCAAAATCCTTTTTCCTCTTCCACGCCTGTCTGTATAGCAAGCAAAAGCCACCAAGACAAGCAGGGATGTAGCTGGAGTTCCGGCTGGGACGCTTCTTTGCTGCACACACTCAACACACCTGCTGGTACCTGTAGCTGGCACTCTCTTGCTATGACATCAGGGTCCCCTTGGTTGGAGCACAAGCCAGATTCTTTCTCAGTGGAGAGGTTCAAAGAATGTCAATGCCTCTTCAATGCACACAAAGCCAGCCTTAGAGCACTGCGGGTGGGGCAGGGTGACCGTTGGTACTGCCATCATGCCATCTACCTGCATCCGTGAGCCTAAATAGGAGCCAGGATCTCCTGGGCTTCCAGTCTGCAGTGTCTCGTGGGAACCAGGTGGATGACCCTGTGACAGGGGAAACTGTGCACAGGGCACACTAAACACAGACCATTTTAGCCATCTTAATTACGTACTGATAAAAATATTTGGCTGGAAAACTATTTTTGCTGTGGGGGAATAAAACCACAGCTTAACGTAAATTCTTCATGATGTGAGTCAATCAATTCTGCTGCTATTAAATAGGTAATAGTATTTTCATCAGGGTATCCCTTTCTACTTTATCTCCAACATCATAGTTTTTTCATTGATAGAAATTCAAAATATCCATCTTCCACGTCTGTACTTGTTCAATCTTCGCTCTAGCTTCTTAAAGATATGGGGTAGGGTTATAATATCCTTGTCTATTAATTTTATCAGCTATGTAATTTTTCAGTCTGTTTTTTATTCACTTTTCCCCTTCCTATTGGTTGTATTTGCCACTTTCTTTGCTTGTCTGATAATTTTTTTTTATTGGATGCCAGATACTGTGAAGTTTACAGTGTTGGGTGCTGGGTTTTTTTTTTTTATCACTATACATATTCTTTGTTCTAGGATGCAGTTCATTCCTTGGAAATAGTTTGATTCTTCTGGACCTTATTTTTAAGCTTTATTGGTTGAACCAGAGTAACGCTTAGTCTCGAGTTGGTCTCCCGACTTCTGAGGCAAAGCCCTTCTGGGTACTCTCCCCATAGTTTCCGAGGTTTGCTAGCTCCGGCCCACCTCGTGTGGGCTCCCAGGGCGGTTCCCTCACGTCTGTGGATGTTACAGGCGGTCTCCTCTAACTGAGCAGTTCCCTCACATGCACGCACTGGCAGTGTTCAACGGAAGACTCAAGGGCGGGGGCCTCTGCCTCTCTCTCCTCAGCTCTTCCCACTTCCCTGCCAACTCTAGCCGCTTCGGCCTCTGTGGACTCCCAGCTCTGTCTCCTCAACTTCTGGAGACCTCCGACCTCCACCTGGGACCCCAGCGCTGCACCACAGCCTGGACTCTCTCCAGGCCGTAAGCTGGAGAATCACAGGCCTCACCTTGTTTCTTTTCTATCTCTCGGGGAATCACTGGCCTTCGTTGCCTGATGTCTAGTGTGTTGAAAACCACTGCTTTACGTCTTTCATTTGGATTTGTAGATGGGTAAGCAGAGGAGGAAAATGTTTCTTGGGAAGAAGGAAGTAAAGACTACATGTATGGATCAACTAGGATGCAAGACGCTGAACTAACTTGAAGACGAGAGGAGGTCAGGTCCAGCTGATCCGTGCTTGTTTTTATTATGCTCCAGAACAAACCCTGTCCAGGGCCTCCCCGTGACAGGTGTGGTGCCGTGTTTCCCACAGGTTGTCTCACCTACACACACTCTCTCCTCCCTACAGCATGGTTTGCTCTTGGGGCACCTTTCTGTCTGGCTTATTTTGCTTCATCTGCCGCAGGCTCACCGCCAGTGCTCCATGTTTAAATGTTGTGCCCGGCAATCACAGCTAAGAGATCTCCAGTGAGTCCCATCCGTCTCTGAGTAGCCTTTCACCCATGTATCCAGCACCAGTGTGGATGTCCACACGGGTTTGCCTCCATTACAACTGGTTTCTTGCTGGCTCTAAGGAGGTACTCATTTTAGGGGTGGGCGGAATGTAAGAAAATTTTTTTTCTACCAGGTTTGCAACCAAGCAGGCGCATTTCCTCAACATCCTCACTTTTCTGTCTTAAAGAAACAGCAGATTTGCTTTGCATGTCTGACAAGTCCTATAATTCAAATGCTGGAGCAGTTCTCTCATGCCAGTGCCTCCTAACACCTGGAAGGGGTGGGGGAGGGCTTTTTCAAAATGTGTTCTAATGCAGAACATGTCATGTTCCTGATTTCCTTAAACAGAGACAATCAAGCCCAAACCTATGGATGAGGAGTAAAGAACTTGAGTGCAGGCCTCAAGTATATTTTTACTGCACTGCACGGGTCACGTGAGGGGGGAGAAACAGGGCTTTAGCCATTCATAATCCAATTAAACCCTCTGCTGGAGGTGTTTGTTCAACCCACAGTCTACATGTTTACAGTCATCCTTTCTGTTTACTAGAAAGTTGAAGGTGGGCAGGAAACCCGAAAACAAAGCAGGCGGTAGTGGAAATGAAAATCACCCGGATTGTTGTCAGGTACTTGCCACGTGGCTCCTCTGCCTTTGTCCAAGGAGGCCGATCGCCCCACGTGGACTCTGGTCAGGGGCCTTAGGGAGCTGCTCACAGATTGTCCCAGAGGTGAGCTCTGCCTTGAATCTGATTACGTATGCCATCCTCTACTTTTTTTTTAAAGTTTTGTTTTTTTGCTTGTTTTATTTTATCTATTTATTTTTCGCTGCGTTGGGTCTTTGTTGCTGTACGCGGGCTCCCTCTAGTTGCAGCGAGTGGGGGCTGCTCTTCGTTGTGGTGTGTGGGCTTCTCGTCATGGTGGCTTCTCTTGTTGCGGAGCATGGACTCTAGGTGCGTGGGCTTCAGTAGTTGTGGTGCACGGGCTTAGTTGCTCTGTTGCATGTGGAATCTTGCCGGACCAGGGCTCGAACCTGTGTCTGCTGCATTAGCAGGCTGATTCTTAACCACTGCACCACCAGGGAAGCCCCATCCTCTACTTTTTTAAAAAAGTATATACATAAAATTATTCAAGCTTCTTATAATAAATCACAACTCAGAAGATCAGATGTCAAATGCTTTTCTTATTTAGAGGAAATATTTTGCTGAAGGCAGTTGTATTGCTTTAAGGCCACCTGTTTGCTTTTGGATGAAACAGACAAAAGAGCCAAGTCAATACCAAGCACTGGGGTCAGTGACATTTACAGGAAACACCAAGCACAGAGGCTAACACTGAGACAAAAGATTGTGTGTGATGAGCCCATCACTACTGAGGGCAGAAGCAGTGGCTAGGCGAGCTGGTTCCTAGTTAGGCTATTCCTATGTAAAAGGTAATAGCAGAATTTCATATGCCCTGCATTGAGAAATCTAACGTACTGAGATTATATACTGCTCAAGAACAAAAGTCACATCTAAGAAATATCTAAGATATTCCAATGTGGTATTCAAATATCTAAGAGAATACCAAATGTGGATAGTTATAGTCTTGCATCTTTAGGGATGGTTTTTCATGGTCCCTAAGCCAGTCCTATTTTAGGGGGAGGCATATGGAAGTCCACTGGAGCACTCTTTGTAATTGCAGAGTTGGCAACAACAGAAGGTTCATCAACAGAGGAACAGCTGAACAAATTATGGACGTCCATGCAATAGGATTTTGTATCATTTAAAAGGTAGGTAGGTCTAAAGGTACAGGCCTGGAAAAATGGGACATATTAAGTGAAATGTCATGATATACACTATAGAAAATAGAAACCCAAAGTTACTGCAAACCAGTAAGTAAAGCATGACCCAAAAACTGTGAGCATGTGTATGGGTCTGACTGTCTAAAAAGGAAAATGTCAGAAACCACATGAACTGTTAACAATGGTTAGTTACTTTAGAGGATTGTGGGAGGAAGGGTAAGTTAGGTTGGGATGGTCTTACTTTGTACAATTTTTTAAAGTAGTGAAGTTTTAATTTTTTGTGTTTTTTAGTATTTTATATATAAAAAACAAAACTGGTAAAAAAAAAAAAAAGAAAACCTCAACATTTGGGTAAGTAGGTAAATGATGCAAAACATTTGAGTGATCCATGGGCTCTATGTCACTCTTACTAGGTGTCACAAACCCACTTTTTAGCCATGTGACTTCTGGGCACATTATGAATCTCTCTGTCAATTGTTCTCATCCTATAAGTCAGGGAGAATCCCTATTCTAACTCCCTCCTACAATTGTTAAACCAAGAAATTAAAATGTTGAGACAAAATCACATGTGAAAATACTTTATAAACTGAAGAGTAATGCAGGAATGTCAGGCTGTAGAAGTTATCTGTAAGCTAGAACAGGAATCAATTATATCTAATTTCTCTTTTAACACGAGGGCTCCCAGTTTTTACTACATAGGTGTGTCTTCTCCAGTAAAAGCTTTCTGGCAGGCAGTGCCCACAGACTGCTCTGGCTCCAGTTCAAATGCCTCACGGGGACGAGTGTAAGACGATCTGGCTGTGGAGCCTCCACTCATAAGCCGAAGGTTCGTTTCTTCTTCTTCTCATGTACCCGATATTGTTATTCTTCCTGCTGTTTCCTGCTTCAGAGGGCAGAAACCTCCACATGATGGATGGAGTTGATCTTTCCCCTTTCATGCTGGGATATACAGTTAGGTATCACTGGGTTTTTCATTACAAGTTGTTTCTGACCATCCAAAAATTATCCGGGTAGCTGGCTGCTAACAGGACTAATGGCTCCACCCACTTCAACAATGGCTATCACATGAGTCACAAACCCTGATTTCAATCACAGCGAACTTGAAACTAGCGGAGGATGTCTCACTAATGGTAGTGGACCAGTAAGCCATCATGCACAGACATGCCGATTCTAAAATTCATGCTCTTTTACCCTATGTGTGCATCTGCTGGTGTTCGTATTAAAATACAACATGTTGCATTAATTTTTCTCTCCCAGCATTACTGAGGTGTAACCTACATCTTAACTACCTCCTTAATTAAGGTATAGATATTTCCATCACCCCAAAGAGTTTCCTCTTAACTCTCTGCAGTCAATTTCCCTTCCACGGGCTCTAGCTAGCCAATCAATCTGCCTTTGACTTTTCTAGAACTTCATATAAATGGAATCACTTGTGTGACACCAGTCTTGTGTCTGGCTTCTTTTACTTAGTGTAGTGTTTTGAGATTCACTCATGTTGTTCTGAGTATCAGTAGTTTTGTTTTTTTTTTTTTGGCTGAGAAGCATTCCATAGTATAGATATACTATAACTTGTTTATCCATTCATCTGTTTGAATAACACTGCTGTGAACATTTGCATAAAAATCTTTGTATGACCATATGAGTAGAGTAAACCTAGGAGTAGAATGTCTAGATGGCAGATGTATGTTTCATGATTTAACATATTGCAAAACTATTTTCCAAAGTGGCCATATCACTTTACATTCCCACCAGCCACACATGAAAGTTCCAGTCTCACCAACACTTGGTATATAGTCAGTCTTTTTAATTTTAGCCATTTTAATTCATATTTTTTTATTTGCATTTCCCTGACGACTAATGATGTTGAGCATCTTTTCATGTGCTTATTTCATTTATCTTCTTTTGGGAAATGTCTGTTCACATCTTTTGTCCGTTTTTTAAAAACTGGGTTGTCTTAAGCTATAAGAAATCTTTATGAATGCTGGACACAAACCTTTTGACAAGCATTATTTATTTTTAATGGGCGTATCTCACTTCATTACTGAAATGCAAGGATCAGCTTACAATGGGATTGGGAAGGAAGAGATGGCAGTCTGTACATTCACAAATCTTGCTAAGCTGGACATTGCTGCCCTGATTCAAGGTAGTAATATAGTCTTAGTATTAGGTGCAGCAAAAGCTCCATAAACATAATTCTTGTCTATCCTTACTAGCTACTTCTACGGGGACTTACTTTGAAGTTGTTTTACAATTTACTGTGTTTCATATCATCTCAACAGTAACCGAGAACTTTTCTCAAACATTACACCCAGCTTTTTTCAATACACGGTACCTACTGGAGGATTCTAGATCAAAGTATTAAAGTAAATTAGGAGGTTCAGGCAAGGCCGACTGGCAGAAGCTTAGCTTCAGAGAAGGAGAGACCTAATACCTCCCTATGAAATAAGACAGAGACTAGGAGATCTACTAATTATTTAAAACCATGATCTTGTAACACTGACAACAATAAAATGGATGGCCTGGGGCAAAAATAAGTTTTCATTGTTTCCTAACGTTCATAGTGCACTGGTACCAGTGTATCCCTTTTAACTCTTCTAGCAGAACGAATCTGTGCTGTGTGTCCACAAACCCCATCTCTGAGTATCACAGACAGAGTAGCCAATACCGATGCACCCTCAAATATTTTGAATACGTGTAGATTTTTCTTTCAGTTTAAGATGACTTCAAAGGCTGCAACTATTAGACCATCACTAATTCTTAGAAGTTTTCTAAAAATGCTGTTACTGTTTCCCAGTGATGAACATGCATCAAACGTAGAAAATAAGAACAAAAAGTTCTTAGTTAATCTCGTACGTGTGCTCTAATCAGCTATCTCGTTTCATCAGGGAAAAGAACAGGATTCTGTCCTGAAGACGTGATGGTGACGGTGAGAGGCTCTGATGTGTGGAGAGCTTCTCTGTTTCTCAGAACAGCTCCTGGCCCCCCACTGGGCTCTCATGGACAAGCAGATGCCGCATTTGTGCAGTACAAGCTGGCCTGATGCAGGGATGGCAGTACCACCCACGGAGCCAGAAACTGCTTTCTACTTTATTCAACATTAATGCACAAGCACAAGTGGACTTACTTACTGTGGGGACAACTAAAGGGCACCTAGGAGGAGAGAGGGACCCTCGGGGCGAGAACCACACGAGACCCATCTTCACAAAAACGGCTCAATGTTGATTTCCACGCAGGAGCAGGGCATGGTCAGCTCGAATCTGGTGATAACATCAGGATGAAGGACCCCCAGCTTCCCGATGCTCTGACCCCGGGCAAAGATCTCAGCACATCGCCCGGGGAAGAATGCAGGGCCTGAAAAACAGGGAGAGAAAAATCAACGTTTCTCCTGGAAAAAAAAGTCAATAGACATTTAACATTGAAAGCTCACTAGTCTACTTTAAAAATAACTATTCTTCTTTAAACTACTGGCCATGAAATAAGACTGCTCCCTCACACTTTCTGGTCTTAAAAAGAAGCATTTGAGACAGCTAGTGGGAAGCAGCCGCATAGCACAGGGAGATCAGCTCTCTGCTTAGTGACCACCTAGAGGGGTGAGATAAGGAGGGTGGGAGGGAGGGAGGAAGATGCAAGAGGGAAGAGATATGGGGCTATATGTGTACATATAGCTGATTCACTTTGTTATAAAGCAAGAAACTAACACACCATTGTAAAGCAATTATACTCCAATAAAGATGTTAAAAAGAAGCATTTGCTATTACACGAAGACACTCTTATAAGGAAAGAAAAGTTTAGGGGCAAATATGAAAATCAGGGCCCTGTGTTTTTTGTCACAGCAGTCCAGGCAGGATGAAGAAAAGGAGGCTGAAGGACCAGAGGTGGGAGAAGACTTGGGAAGTGTGCCGACGCGGAACTGCTCTAAAGAGGACAAAGGGAAAAATGAAATGTAAAACCAACGACCTTGCCTGGGAAGAACCTGTTTTGAAACAGGTTTTTCCATAGTAATACTTGCTGGATTAAAAGCATACACCGAATTCATCTACTATTCAAAACATCACTCTTTTCTACCTCATTCCATAGAGAAACACGAGCTGCACCGTCATCGGCAGGCGGAGGCCTTGTACCAGAACGTGACCCACATTCCCGTGGGAAAGAGAACTTCCTAAGCAGTTTTGGCACATCTACTGTAAACCCACAGCAAAGGCTAGCCCCAGAACAAGGCTGGGTTGACCTCTGATTTACTCAAGACAGGCAGAAGGTTCCCTCGCCATCTGGGTGCCAAGGCATGGATATGGCTTACTAACCCAGTAACAGTTCTTGAGGTTTAAACAGCTAAAAACAAGCAAGCAGACAAACGTACAGGCCCACTGCATAGTCACTAAGTTACCAGTGCCACAGGGATGCATCAACGCTCCATACTCTACTGAGGTTAAAACCAATGCTGACTCATTTCTCTCATCACCAACTTGTAAAGGGATTAGGTCCACAGCTCCTGACTGATTCAACCAAAACATCTACTGGCGTGAACTATAAAAGGCTGAGCCACAAGCCTCCAGCCCGCCATTTCAGAGTGAGTGCATTATTTATGGAAGAGTAAACTTCTGAGTCTCTACTAATGGCTCCAAGGTCAGCATAAGGAAGAAACACAGAACTGGCGGGGGGTGTGTGTGTGTGTGCGCGCGCGCTACCATTAAGTCAGCACCAGCCACACCACAGAGACACAGGATGACTCTACAGAGGATGTTTTCCTGAAAAATATTTTTAACTGTCATTCTTAAATAACCCCAAAGCAACCTGGTTGAATTATAACGTGGCCTGTTTCTCACATGCCCGCAAACTAAATAATTCTGCTTCACTATTAAAGCAAAAATTTCAGTGAACTGCATTTGAAGTTCATAATTGTTTGGCTATGTGCATTAATCCACACTTGGAGAGAGGGATCAAATAAAATAATACAGAAACCATACTGCATCGATAATGTATAGCCTAAGAGAGAGACAAATATTGCTAAATCTGACAAAGATGGCATGTTTTAAGTCTGTCAAAATAAAAAACCTAACTTAAAAGATAAAACCAGACCAAAAAAAAACACGTAAGTTGTACTCCCTGGCGGTCCAGTGGTTAAGACTCCGTGCTCCCAATGCAGGGGGCATGGGTTCAATGCCTGGTCAGGGAACTAAGATCCTGCATACCGTACAGTGTGCCCCCCCCCAAAAAAAGACCACCCCCCTCTCCCACCAAATAAATATTCACATGACAAGTCTGTAAAAGTGTTGGTGGTAAGTGGTATAAGCAAGAATCAGAGCTGAAAGGGCTGCCCCAAAGTCATTTATTCCATCACCCCTGGCACCCCTTGTACAGAATTATATCTGAATAAACTACACTGTCTGAAAAAGACCCAGATTATTTTTAAAGGCCATTCAGAGCGGAAGTTTGCAAGAACCTCCCTGACAACCTTGCTCTGTTTAAGAATCCTCACTGTACCCAAATCCTTCCTTTTTATCTGTCTTCAAATTCCAATTTGATTGGATCCATTTTAACTGAAGCATAAAACCAAACTATGTTAGAATCTAAGCCACATGTGCTAGCTCTGACGGTGTTAGCAAAATAAAGCCCAAGAGATAAGAACTTAGAATTTTTACGTCATAAAGCAACTTTTTTTAATCAGAGCTTTTTTAGCAAAATTCAGTCACGTTCTTCTTCAGCTAGCAAGCACGATAATGCCAGCTGGACCTCTCTCCAGAAGTTGGCACCAAACTTTGCTGAAGCTCACTAACCAGCTAAATACTTGGTCACAAACAAAAATATTCATACCATTAAATAGAATTTTCTCCCTTTCCAAAGAAAAGCAAAAAGAACTGAAATTCGTATTATGCATTATTTAAAACATATCCAGGTGTGGGAACATTCTGAATGACACAAATATCAAAAGCTCTCAGCCCAGCACAGACCCGTCCCAGTCACTACAGCATCCTCAACTGCCCCGGGTCAGAGGCCCTCCCCACAGAGGAGCTGCTTCCCAGTGAAGCAGGCACCAAAGGGGTCCTCCGTCCTCTCATCCGATGCTAACGCTCCCCTTCCCATCCACATGTGAAAATGAAGCCCAATAATGCGACTTCCGTAGAAACTCCTCTTTGCCGAAAACTGCACATTTTAACCTGTGATGACGATTTTAACTTTCTTGCCATTTTTCATTTCTACAAGGTCTTAAGATTTTTTGATGGATGCCTCTGTTGAGTTAGAGCAAGGCTAAAGGTCTCTTCTTCAGACATAAATTGAGAGGCACACAGAAGTGCCTTCAAGTTTGTAACGGGTACAGAGAGCAACCGTACCACTTGACGGATGTTGTATGTGAACTAGAAATACAGAAAGACAATTTTAAGTTACTAGAACATAAGCATTTCTCAGTGCTTTTTAAAAATCTTTATGGTTCAAGCCAAACTTTGCAGACAGAAGTGAATGGCTTCAAAGAAGGGCAGATAAGAGAAAGAGAATTGCTTCACTAACAAAAAAAAAGGGAACACACCCCACTAAGGCAGCAATTAGGCCCGAGTTCAAAGATGAGAGCATCTCCCCCATCAGCAGGAGGGGAGCTCAGCACATCAATGTGATCACAATGCTCTAGTTAGGACCAAGGCAACTTAAATCAGAGTCTTTCCAGAAGTAAAAGAAGTCACATCTGAATGGAACCTAAATATGGGTCTAGGCTTACAAAAAATCAGACCTGGATGGTAGCCAGAGGCGACTTTTCTCTCATTAGCAAACAGAAGTATTTCTGGAGAAGAGCATCCTGCTGTGTCCAGAGTCATAAAGCTGCCAATTCAAGGGAAATCATGGTGCGTTGTGAATGGGATTTCTAAAATTCAAATTCTACAAAGTACCTTCTTTTTCTTTTAATCACGCATTTAGGCCCAAACAGAGTTCTGGTTTACTGTTGTACCAAGGTACATAAAGACTACAATTTTCAACCTGTGCCCAAAACACTCTCCAGCAAAAAGCCTCTCAGCCCACTTTTCTACCTAGCTCCTTATACCGTTTAAACCCTCAGCTTTGCTGGTATCCGTCACAGCAAAATGGCTTCGAACGGAAAACAGACTTGGGAAAAATAGTGTCCTCTGTTGAAGTACATGTGGAAACCCAGACAAAAGAAACATCAGTTAAGCACAAACAAGAATTTAATTTCCAGAACTTAGTGGGGTGTAAGTAAGTCCCTTAATTAAAGCTTTTGTAGCATCTCCTCAAGGTCTATAATTGTCTCTCTGTGCTCAAACGGCAGGACCACTTTGAGGACCTTGGGGGCAATTCTTGGGCCCGTAATCCAGCACAGCACCCAGTCTTTAGCACATTTTCTGGCTAATTGACCTTCAAAGAGTTTGTGAGCTCCCTCTCTTGCTCGTTGCCAAACACCTTTCACAGTTTCTTTTTGCCCCCGTCTTTCTTTTGGAGTAATATTATAAGCCCAAAGTTTGGATAAGCTTTACACATAGAGTTATTCCTATAATTTTGTGAAGCATCGGAAGTAGAAGCTTAAGGCGGTAACTGAGCAGACCCTTAATCTGAAAGCTCCATGGTGTTATCAAGCATAAGGCTTAATTCCTTAATCTTTAAAACCCCTGCCATTGACTGTTTTCAACTAATTCATTTGGTATTTTATTTAATCCATCTCTAAAAATTACCCACTCATACAATTTCACTTTTCCCTTTCTTCACATTACTAATACATACTTTGGGGTTCAAATCCACATACTGTAACTGCCTTCAGTCTGGTACTTTATCAAATTTTCCATAATAAAAAGAACAAAATTAAAAGGAGGGTGGGGAACACTGGAGAAGGAATGTCAGTGTATCCCATACATCATGGCCAATAATAGAAGCTATCATCATGAGCTTTAATAAAAATAACCACACATAAGTCCCCAAATTCCGGGACGAAACACAAAATGCAGAATTATGTAAATATAGTAAGCCACTGGGCCAACAGAATGTGTTTTAAATCTGTTCTAAATGACTGATGATGTATTATGGGGTGGGAGGAAGGAATAATCACTTAATAGGCTGACTCTAGGGCTGGCCTCTACCCAAACCCTATCCTTTCCTCCCCCGAGGCCCTAATTCTAATACAATTAGATACATATAAAATTATCCATTCCTCCGTCCAGTAACCCATCCTAGGAAATCACACAAAGGGAAAAAAAATAAATAAAACCCACTGTTCCATTGTGGAGTGAAACTGACAGAGTAGGTGACCGGCCAAGAGTAGAATGGGGCTGCAATGATAATTTCCCACGCAGGACTTTCTTCTGGTCTCCTACCACTTTCTGAAATTGTAGTAACCATAACTAACTGTGCCACCAGCGCATCAACCTCACTTTCCTTTTCTAAATAATGTTAATTTAAAGGAAAATATATATATAGGGCTTTAAAAAAACCCAAAAAACTCCGACCACACACTTATAACGTGAGCGGGGTATCATTCTTAAGGGTGGTTGTTCTCTAAGTTTTAGAACCAGGAGTTTTGGAGTGCCTCAGTGGAATGAGGGAGCACCCAGGGTGGAAAAGGCACAATGTAGATAAGACAAGAGCTTATAAAAAGAAAAGGTTTAGGAATATGAGGGAGGAAAAACTGGCACAACTACCACGATATAAACACACACATTGTTTCCAGATCTTAGTACACTCCGGGTTGGAAGAGAAGTTCTCTGCAAAGACCATTTAATTTGTAAATGGAGACTGAATAATTTCCAACTGGTAATACAAAACACCCATTTCCCCCCAGATATATACAAGTCTTCACCTTATATCTGAAGTGAAATATTTATGGTACCTAAAGTCTTTAAAGAGAGGGGACCTAATCCCTTGAGTTTAATGGCTCTCTTTCATCCCTTTCTGAAGATCAAAAGGAAGAAAAACCCCTTACACAACTTTACAGTGCTAATCCCAACACACCTGCAGACTTTGTTAACCCTTCACGTGGAGGTAACTGGACGGGAGAGGAGCACCGGGTCCCCCTACACCCACTGCACGGACTCAGAGGGAGCCTGCGCTCACGGGAGGAAGCCCTTAGGATCCAGTTTAAAGTCTGATCTTAACTATCTGTCTCTCATACACGCATACTCATATTTCATAACCTGAAGAGGGTCAAGAATGTTAGGAGAGGGGCTTCCCTGGTGGCACAGTGGCTAAGAATCTGCCTGCCAATGCAGGGGACACGGGTTTGAGCCCTGGTCCGGGGAGATCCCACATGCCGCAGAGCAACTAAGCCCGTGCGCCACAACTACTGAGCCTGTGCTCTAGTGCCCAAGAGCCACAACTACTGAGCCCGCATGCCTAGAGCCTGTGCTCCGCAACAAGAGAAGCCACCGCAATGAGAAGCCCGCGCACCACAACGAAGAGTAGCCCCCACTCGCCGCCGTTAGAGAAAGCCCACGCAGCAACAAAGACCCAACACGGCCAAAAATAAAAACAAACAAATAAATAAATTTATTTAAAAAAAGCAATACATGCCCTGAAAGTTTATATTTAAAAAAAAAATTAGGAGAACTTAAACACGATACATCTAGTTGCAATTTTAAATCTGTCTCAAATTAATTTGTGTAAAACCAAAGGATTTTTAACTCTAGGTTAACAAGTGCCCTGTCTATTGGCTTGTTTTGAAAATTCCTATTCCAAAATAATGCCACCATCCTACATTTGTCTGGCACTTGAATCATTTCCTCCCAAATTATCACATTTCCTAAATGTTCACAGGACAGATATAGAATAACAACTCAAAAATAAAAGGTATGGATTATCATCCTGCCTTCCTGGGTCAATAAAATGGGTCTTTCCCAGTCTTTCATCTGATAAAAACCTTTAAAGGACAATTTCTCCAACCAAATATAAGCAATTTATTATCAACACTTTCTCCACAGTTATAGTAAAATAATAAAACAACAATAATAAGGAGACTATTCTAGGGCTAAGTAAAGGAAAGAATGGAAATGTTGAGTGTTTGAGATTGCATCTGTAATTTCACAATTAGTTAACTTACTCAACTGAGACCTTTGGCCAGCATGGAATAAACATAACCTCAAACATGTCATTATCATAGATGTGCTGTAGTTTCAGAATTAAACTTCAGCAGACAAGTAGGGAGTGTAGAAGACAAAGAAGAGAATAATGAGATTGTGAAAACAAAGTATGTTGCTTTCTACTCATCTCCTTCCATCCCCAGTAAAGGGAGTGACTTGGTCCCAGTGCAGCCCTGGCCAAGCCCCAAGGACAGGCAAGTTACAGATGGAAAAAGTGAAGCACAAGGAGATTAGGGGACTTGCCCGAAGCAAGCAATAGCACAGGCCAGAGAGTGACCACCTCTGTGTGTGGCCCCGAGGCACAGAAGGCCTAGGGAATGGTGTTTTCAAACTTTTGGCCAAGCTGTCCATTTCATGTTTGCAAACCTCCTCTGGTTTAAAATTAAATAAACAAAACCTTTAAAAAAAGACTGACAACCTCTAGCCTTCGGACATAACCAAGTATGCTCTACAATATTATTAACACAACATGATATAGACAAAACCTAGAGCTTTCCAGGGAAGACAGAACTACATTTAAAAAAATCCCATATAACACAGGCATCCTTAAAGAATAAGTTCCAGATTCCTGAAACAACACTGGAATAATTTAAACAGATAAATAAGCACCACAGTGACACCACCTAAAAGGGCGAAGAAAAAGAGCTGCTACATTAGACCCTCAGGCAGAGACTGCTTCTGAACCATTTAAACTCCTGCAGAGGGCTTCCCTGGTGGCGCAGTGGTTGAGAGTCCGCCTGCCGATGCAGAGGACGCGGGTTCGTGCCCCGGTCCGGGAGGATCCCACATGCCGCGGGGTGGCTGGGCCTGTGGGCCATGGCCGCTGAGCCTGTGCGTCCGGAGCCTGTGCTCCGCAACGGGAGAGGCCGCAACAGTGGGAGGCCCGTGTACCACAAAAAAAAAAAATAAATAAAATAAAAAAAAATAAACTCCTGCAGAATCTTCAAACTAGAAATGACCCTGGCAGTGATTTTGTCCATGCCTTTATTTCTAATATGAGAAAATGGATACCAAAGAGGTTAAGAAAACCATACAGCCAGGTAACAGCAGAGCTGAGAACCCAGTTGCTTCTTGAACCCCAGTCTGTGACTCTTTTATCCAATGCTGATTTTCTGAAGGGCAGACCTAGTATCTACCCAGAGGGTACTCTGGAGAGTGATCACCCGTTCCAAAATGCTGTCCCAACTTCTTATATCTGCCTCTCCCAACAACCCTGTGGTACAGACAGGACAGACATTATCATCCCCATTTTACAGATGAAGAAACTGGCATAAAGGGATTAAGTCCTAAATCACATGGGCTAACACAACAGAAGGACCTGACCCAACACACAAGAGTTACGGTTACTACATCACAGTTGATCATGCCTCCTAAGGCTCAACAAAATGTATTCTTCCCTATCATTTTAATTAGAGTCTCTACCATCTTAACATCTGCTTTTTCAACTTAGTTTATAATTCACGTTTATTATATGCCATTATAGTTATATGTAGTAGTTTGCCAAATTGTTCTTTAAGTATTTTATGTTGGAGTTGTTTCCAATTATCCACTGTTATAAATAGGGCTCCTGTAACATGTATGTTACTTGTTGCTCTTTTTTGGTTTCTTCCTTTTGCCAAAGATAGTACCACACAAGTAAAACAATGCCAATTATTGTATAGTTCAATTACATATCAAAATGTTAAACAGTGGACTTCTAGCAATGGTTGTACCAACCAACCACAAACTTAATGTAAGATTATACTGATCTTATTTTGTACAACACTGATTTTTTAAAAATTTGCCCTTGCATAGTACCAACTACTTACTACCTTTTTTTTCAGTTCCACTGGTGGGGGGGGGGGAAGCATCAATGCAGCCCAGGAAAATAATTCCAAAAGGAGATCTTTGTTCAGAGAATGCAATTCACAAACAAGCTAGGGGCCTTTAGGGATTAACAGAATAAGCAGAAACCCTTCCCTTCTGGAAGAAGAGTGTCAAAGTGTAGTGGCTGCAAAAACAACATTGATAAAATATTTAACAGCTACTGATGAATATTGGACACATCAAAACAGGTCTCACAGAACAGACAACAGGAAGTTCTGGAGACATTTAGAGCAAGGCATTTTATCTGATATTTCTGCTCAACTGTTTACTCTTTATGGGCTGGCTTCAACATCATTCAAAAGAAATAAAATTATTGTAACTACAGTCACACGGTTTATTGTTTAAAGAAAGGCAGGTAATTAATGTCTACCTATTTGCTAATATACTGGGCCATGTTGCTGTTTCCCACGTTTCTTCTTTCACCTCTTCCAAACATGCTCTTTTCACATAAGGAAGTGTGTGTGTGTGTGTGTGTGTGTGCGCGCGCGCGCGCCTGTCAACTGGGTGTGGTTTCAGAAGATGGAGAGGATTTTCTATTCCACTAAATTTGCCCCACCCTTTTTAAAGCTAATAACCTGACATTTTCATAAAGGGACCAAATTTTTCTCCTTTCACAATGAGAAAGAATGCCAAAAATTAAAGCATGTCTTAAGTTCACACTGATATGTATCAACTGAACTTCAAGTCAGATGCTTTCCTGAAAAGAAATTTTTTTTTTAAAGGGTAAAATGGGAACAATGAGAGTACAGGGTCCTGAAGGGGGAGGAGCAGAAGAAGGAACAACTAAGACGCAAAGGCTGCAAGTGTGGAGGGCTGGGGTCTGAAGGCGAGCTGCCGGCCTTGTATGTGGCCTATTTGGCCTAGAAGAACCCTCAGCAGGAAGACAACGTTCCTGACCCACGACCCACCAGGGCCAGCAGGTGCTCAGAGGTATTTCCAGGAGGGGGATGGGTTGCCCACGTCACCCAAGTGACTACTGGCATTTATTTCTCAAGCAGGCGGAGATTAGGCCACAGCTACTGAACACTAATGTAAAGTAAAATAATCCATCAAGATCAAAACCACAACTGGGACCTCAATGAAGTCAGATGGTCTGCCTATCATTTATATAGAAGTAGCAGGAATGCTTTAAATGAATGTCAATCTGTGGGATTCCTGCAATGCTGTAATATACTGAAGACTGTCTCTCTAAAGGCAGCATAACGGGGAGGGAAGAAATGTGCTGGCAGATGAAAGAAACTCCAGAGAAGACAGATACCTAATGGATGTTCGATTTAGGTTCTGCCTCCCCACTGCCCCAAAGTCCACAGTAAAATATGCATTTCTAATTTTTAAACAAAGCAGACTGTGAATTAATATAATATTTTAAAACATCAGTGCAAGCATTAGTTATTTAAGGCTTCTACAGTCTTGCCTGATAAAAAGAAATACTGGGAATATGTTGGTCAAAATGTACTTTATTTTGTAGAATATTTTCTAAGTACAAAAAGAACTGAAGATAAAGCCTAAACTGTTTCTAACAATCATGTTATTAGCAATAATATTGATATTTTGAAACAAAGATGGATAAATAGGTAATAATGTAAATTCATTAGGAACCAAGATTTTCAATGTAAAGAAAAAGAGCTAACTATAAAGACAAACATATTAAGTAAAAATCCTCTAATCCTGAATATAAATTGGAACTACCCATATGAACTCAAGGCTTTTCTTTAAAAAAAAAAAATTTTTTTTTAAAAAGGTTTTCCTCTGCGTACCAAAAAGTCCTAGAAACAATGACTCACTCAGTAGCAATGAGCAACCTTAGCACCTAGACTGTGATCTAAATTTGATTTCTCACTAAAAGGAACCAGGGCCACTTGGCAATATAGCTGATTCCAGGTCTGAGGCAGAAACTATATAAGATGAGCCCAGAAATATATTTCCTATATTATCACCCACATCCAAAAAAGCATCACCATATACAACTATTTTCTCCCTTTCATTTTAGTAAGAACCTCCCTACCAATAAAAGCTTCTCAAGACTTAAAAAGTCTTCTCCTTCCCTTCCAGAACAATCCAGCCCTAAAGGGGCTGAGGAAGGAAGAAATCCTCTCACTCAAGTGTGGGCACTGGGTGTCAGAGCTAAAGGGGGCAGGGAGGGCATGCACAGGTGAGAGGGGAACAGCCCCGAGGGGGCAGTCAGAGACTGAGAGTGAGTGATGGGCAGGGCAGACACGCAGGGGACAAGATGGAGTTTAGTTACCAACAGGAGCAATGAGCAAGTAAGTGGATAAATTATGAATCACGGGAACCAGGTTCCTCACTGTTGGAGAAGTGAGGTACAAATACAGAAGGGGAGAAAACTGGTATGAACCCTAAGGTGTTGGACTGGAATGGAGGTATTGCTGGGGGCTTATGGTCTTTAAAATATGTATAGATATAGGAGTAAGTTAGTATATGTATGTGTCTGTGTGCAACTAGAACCCTACATCTTGACTTGTAGACATCATTCCCCACTAAAAGGAACCAGGATGGAGAAATGGGACAATGGAAAGATCAAGATACGCCTTGAATATCTTCTTGTGCCTAAAGCAAGAGAGTGCTAACAATAATAAAGAATAATAGGAACATGTTAAAAGGATACAGAAGCCAGCTTGAAGGGACTCCCACTGGCCAAAGTGAGGACAACGTGAGAATCAGAATAATGGATTAAGATACACTGAATAAAACAGAAAATAATGAATCCATACTAAGATAAATAGGAGGACTGATTAGGAATGGAACATTTGCATGATTTCAAAGTTCCTGCCCACAAAATGTTTACTGATGATAATGGAGAAACGAGTAACTTGACAGTAAAGAAGCCTAGCAGACACTAGTTTGATCAGGTGATTAAGTGAACATTATCAGCTATAAGTGGAAATCGGGTGCCACTGACAGGATGCACTGAGAAGAGAGCGTTACTTCTGCAACATTCCTGCAAAGTTGCCCAAGTTGAATCTAGACAACCCCAAATTGAGGAACACACTACAAAATAACTGGCCTATAATCTCCAGAAGTGTCAGGGTCATGAAAGTCAAGGAGAGACTATTCTATAACTCTCCAGAAGGAGGCTAATGAGACATGACAGCTAAAGGCAATAAGTGATTCTTTGATATAAAGGATAACTGATAAAACTTGCCCAGGGTAAAAGGATTAGATGGGGTTAACATTAACGTGAATAATATTTTCCTGGTTTTGACGATTATATTTTGGTTATGTAGGACAATGTCCTTGTTTGTAAGAAATACACACTAATGTATTAAGGGGTACAGGCTGGCAATTTATTCTCAAACAGTTCAGGAAAGTTTTTTGTCCTGCACCTGTTTTAATAAGCTCGTAACTGTCTCAAGATTTTAAAAAGTTAATAAAATGGTGTTTACATTATAGGAGTTTCTTCCATCAATTCTCAAAAAAAAGGGGGGGGGTAAAAATTATTGCCTTCATCCTACACCTTGAAAGAAAAGGAAATACTAAATGTGAATACCTCAAGGGGAAAAGCACATTTTTCAGATAGGAGCACTTATTTATCAACCCTACCTAGAGATGTATTCAATATGTGTACCTCTTTTTCTCTCCACCCATCCATCCTTTTTTTTTTTTTTTTTTTTTTTTGCTGTACGCGGGCCTCTCACTGTTGTGGCCTCTCCCGTTGCGGAGCACAGGCTCCGGACGCACAGGCTCAGCGGCCATGGCTCACGGGCCCAGCCGCTCCGCGGCATATGGGATCCTCCCAGACCGGGGCACGAACCCGTATCCCCTGCATCGGCAGGCGGACTCTCAACCACTGCGCCACCAGGGAGGCCCCACCCATCCATCCTTTTAATCCTTCTGGATTAAAGCTGAATTGACTGTTTAGGGGGTTAATATTTAGTGTACCAGAACACATCATTCTCTAGGAATTCAGAGGAGAGCGGTCGCTGCAGCGCACCAGTGTGCCAAAACCAGGGTGCTGCCAGCGTGTAAAGCTGCTCCTCCCTGAGGCAAACCAAACCTACATATGTAAGATCAGAACTGAGTAGTGCATTCAGACAATAACACAAAGCTACAAACAAATGGGACCTAATCGAACTTAGAAGCCTTTGCACAGCAAAGGAAACCATAGACAAAATGAAAAGACAACCTACAGACTGGGAGAAAATATTTGCAAACAATGCGACTGACAAGGGATTAATTTCCAATATATACAAAAAGCTCATGCAACTCAATAACAACAAAAACAAAAAAAAATGAATAACCCAAACAAAAAATGGGCAGAAGACCTAAATAGACACTTCTCCAAAGAAGACATACAGATGGCCAACAGGCACATGAAAAGATGCTCAACATTGCTAATTAGCAGAGAAATGCAAATCAAAACTACAATGAGGTATCACCTCACACCGGTCAGAATGGCCATCATCAAAAAGTCTACAAATAATAAATGTTGTAGAGAGTGTAGAGAAAAGGGAACCCTCCTACACTGTCATATTGTGGGAATATAAATTGGTGCAGCCACTATGGAAAACAGTATGGAGGTTTCTTAAAAAACTAAAAATAGAATTACCACATAATCCAGCAATCCCACTCCTAGGCATATATCCAGAAAAGATGAAAGCTCTAATTCGAAAAGATACATGCGCCCCAATGTTCACAGCAGCACTATTTACAATAGCCAAGACATGGAAGCAACCTACATGTCCATCAACAGATGAATGGATAAAGAAGATGTGACATATAAATTCAGTGGAATACTACTCAGCCATAAAAAGAATGAAATAATGCCATTTGCAGCAACATGGATGGACAAAAGAATATCACACTAAGTAAGTCAGACAGAAAAAGACAAATATTATATATCACTTACATGTGGAATCTAAAAAATAGTGCCGGGCTTCCCTGGTGGCCCAGTGGTTAAGAGTCCGCCTGCCGATGCAGGGGACATGGGTTCATGCCCCGGTCCGGGAAGATCCCACATGCCGTGGAGCGGCTGGGCCCGTGAGCCATGGCCGCTGAGCCTGCGCATCCGGAGCCTGTGCTCCGCAATGGGAGAGCCCACAACAGTGAGAGGCCCGCATACCGCAAAAAATTAAAAAAATTAAAAATTTTAAAAAATAAATAAATAAATAAATAAATAAAAAATAGTACAAATGAACCTATTTACAAAACAGAAACAGACTCACAGACATAGAAAACAAACTTATGGTTACCAAAGGGGAAGGGGGTGAGGATAAATTGGGAGTATGGGATTAAGAGATGCATGCTGGGCTTCCCTGGTGGCGCAGTGGTTGAGAGTCCACCTGCCGATGCAGGGGACACGGGTTCGTGCCCCAGTCCGGGAAGATCCCACATGCCGTGGAGCGGCTGGGCCCGTGAGCCATGGCCGCTGAGCCTGTGCGTCTGGAGCCTGTGCTCCGCAACGGGAGAGACCACAACGGTGAGAGGCCCGCGTACCGCAAAAAAAAAAAAAAGAAGTTCAGAAACACTGTGTTACAAGACCTATCAGATGGGAAAGTGAGCTGACCAAGTCATTCAAGTGGGACCTGCTGTGGAGCACGCACTCCGACCCTGAGTACTGAAATGTCAAGTGGGTACCAAGGCACACCAAAAGCACGAGGTGGTGAGCATGAGTGGAGAGAAGTTTGCCTCACACATATGAGAGTGAGGCAAGGAAATAAAACACACTAAAGAACAATACAGGGCTACGCGAATCATGATAACTGCTGAGGCTTTAATGGGCACTGTGGCCCCATGTCATCCCGCTGTGGTGATCACTGCAGATGTGTTTAATATTGCTCTTAATAAAGCCTTCAAAGAAGGTAACAAAAATTGTAGTATTTGAAAGCTTGCCTCAAACACCGAAAAGAACCAGAGAATCAGAGGATTAAGGACATTTTTTACACAGAGTAATAAGGTCAGAAGCTTAAAAACTTCCAAACCTTTTTTCTTTTCAATGTGGTGCCTTAACAGAGTAATGTCTTTGCTGATGGTAACTAAAAATGTGGAGACACTATACAGATCCCCCCTTTTTTCCAGCCTAGACTTTTGTGTAAATCAGACCATAAACGGAACCCTTTACTCCAGCAAGCTGTTCAATACATATTCTCATATATTTCCAAGCTCATGTTACACTAAAAACCAGTGTGAAGGCTGGGGAGACATCACAATTTCACCCGTACTTTTTAGCATCTGAAATCTTTCACAGGTGTCCTAAAAGAGGAAAAAGGTCATGACCTACAGGTCAAGTCAATGATCATTAGGTGATGCTGTAACAGAAGGTATCTAAATAACCTCTGTGGGTACATATGGTGCAGGATTAAATGTGCCTATTACCTACAAGGTTATTTTTCATTTCACAAAATGAATTCTGAGCAGCATGAAAATTAGAATTGTCAAAACTAAAAGTACTAAAACTTCTGTTTTTCCATCAGGAATCTTGTCTCAGGTTAAACTGACATTTTCCATAGATTTGTGAATAAACAAAACTGAAATAGTAACAAATTCAAGGGGAAAAAATACACACTCAAGTCAATGCAGCCAATCCCACACAAAGCCTACTACCTTCCCTAAGAAATTATTTTCGCCACTGATTTGCCCAGGAACCACATAACCGTTCTAAACACAAAAATGTTGCGAATTTTCCTTGCCCAGAAGTGGTTTTGAAAAGGATAAATGCATTTTAACATACATAATTTAGTTTGCAACAAACCACAAAAACAAAGAAGTCTGAAAAAAAGCGTATACATATGCTGTAATGATCCGATCAAATGCCACTAAAACATGATGAGTTGTTCCAAGTGCTCAAAATGCTCTACAGTCTGTTAAAAAGTTAAAGGTTCTTCTTTCTTTTTTCTACTCAACGACTGCCCTTATTCTATAAGCAGTGTGGCATTCTAGCTCACCTTGTGTTCTTAATTGCAAGGGCGCTCAGCAAATAAAAACTCTGTGAGACTAAGTGACCATGGCTTCTAATTGTGGCTGCAGTCACAGGACTTGGGAGTGCTTCTCAGAGATCCACAGGCTGCAGAGGGCTGCTGTCTGCATGAGAAGCCAGGTTACACGCCAATGTCAACAGAACTCCCTGAGATCAATGTGATGATCAATGAAATGAGTTACCAGATTTCTCTCACAGTGGACAGGGCCAAGTTTCTCAAAAGGGAATCAAGTTCTGCTCCACTCTCTACCACCAAACAAAGCAGCACAAAAGGAAGTCAGTGGTGTTCATTAGAAAGGACAGAGAGAGATTAGGTATATCTGCCAATGAACTGACATTAGCAAGACTCTCTGGTGAACAGACTTAGCTCAATTATAATGGCAAAGCCACCACGGACTTTTAATTATTAAAAGGTAAACCATATGCCAGAGTAATAGAAGACAACTCAGTAATCAAGAATGGCAGGAAACGGTAGCTCTTAATCTGTTTCTTCTTGACTTTTTTGATACTCTGAAGACCTTTTCTTGAAGCAGAAAAAGCTTTATGCAAAATAACAATAAATCTGAGAAAATGACGTAGCTAAACATGCCCCAGCAACCAAATTCCTGTGTAGGGATTTACTTAGGAGATATATATATATACATATTATATATGAATTAAATTTTAGATGAAGAACTTATACCAACCTTACTGCTGACTTATTTTGACAAGCTACTTCTTTAGGTCTTGGTTTCTTTAACCATTTTAAAAAAGGTAATCATATTTGTCATTACGTAATCAAAATAGATAATTAAAATATAACATTACAATATTCTACTATGAGAGCCAAAGTAAATTCAAAAGGAAACACAAAATGGCCTCTGTCCTCATACAAAATCAAACACCAGTAACAATTTGGCCTAAAAAACTGAACATAAAGACCTACAACCACATCGTAAGTGGCTACAGTTTATGAATGTATTTTCTAATTTCAAAACACCCCCCCCCACACACACACTCCAAGCCAAAATGATAAGACATCTACATAATAGGGAAATTAAGTACTAAGTATTATATTGTTTTGGTGCTAAAATATAAAAGGATTAAAATTATAATATCATAGGTTTAGAATGATGAAAATAAAACTTAAAAAAAAGATCAACACATATGAGCTGTATCCTAAAAGGTTCCGAGTGGCACAAAAGGTTCCAGGTGGAACTTTTCCAAATGCTGAATGCTGTAGCTTCTACCTTCATAAGGTTTCTTAAATCAGTCTTCTCCTTGGTATAGCCTTGGCCGACATTCAAAGTCAAGTCCTTATTCTCACTATAACACCTTTCAACCATTCTCTTCCCCTCTACTCTCCATGCCGCCCAACCTACATACTGCTGCCAGATTAATTCCTTCAAAGTACAGATCTAATTACATCACTCGTTTAAGGAAAAAAAAAAAAAAAGCAGCAGCAGCTTCAATATTTTCCAGCTAATTAGCTACAACTCCTTATTTTAGTACTCAGGACTCTAAATGTAGTCCCAAGCTTCTTCCTCACCCTGTAGTCAAACCAAACTGCACTAGGCTATGTTTCCCATCATTTTTTTGCCTTTGCTCTGGTGGTTTGCCTTGCTTCCCCTGTCTCCCACCTATTCCTTTGAAGGCCTATGTCACTTTCCAGAAACTCACTAACGCTTTCCCATATGCTCTTAAGAAACCGCACCATCTCCCTCTTTGGAAACTTCAAGGCACTTGCCTTAGCAGCTTACTGTGAAAGCTGGTATGCAGTGGTCATTCCCCCTGTAGGTTCCTTGACAGCAGGATCTGTGTCCTACTTATTCTGTCTTCTTGAAGCCTGTCTCATGACAGGGGAACTTAGAGGCTTCTGAGAAACATGTCTAAGGAACTTACTGAGGCAGGAGAGTCATAATATTAAGACACTGGTTTATGGCTTATAGAAACATCATTAATATAAAAGTTACATATAAAAGTATCATATCCACAACAAATTATGTTCCAATTTACCATTTCAGCTCTCTGCAACATTTCAAATAAGAAAAAAAATTATATCTCATATATATGGCATAATCTGTTTCAGGAAACAGATTTTTATTCAGCTAATCTCTATATGAAGTAAAATTTCTGAGAAAAGACTCTGTAAAGAAGGTTAAAAAAAATGTGTCACATCAGCTTTCAGGTTGCCATTAACTTGGATGACCAGATCTTAAAGCAGAAATTCCAGAAGAGTCAACTGGTGAATGAGTAAAATGTAAAGCCACTATAAAGATAGGCAACTTGGTCTTGTGGAAAGAACACTGGGAGGCAGGTGCCCTGGGGTCCCCATGTGTGACCCAGGCCAACCCACTTAGCTTGCCTATCCTTGGCTCCTTCACTTGTCAAATCAAGGAACTGGACTTAATGAACTCTAAGACCCAGTTCCAACACTCTAAAATTCTATAAGCATCACACATATCTTTACTGAATGATTACTGAGAGATGTGGTAGAAAACGGTAACTCCCTGCAATATTTAATCTTTCACTTTTATTAAAAAAAAAAGATAACTCCACAAATCTTCAACCTAAAAAGGCCATATATTTAGGGTTATTGCATTTTCAAAGAAGTTTCCAAATTAAAAAAAAAATTGAAACAAACAACAATAAAAAACCATCCCTGAGGACTAAGAAAAATAAAACTAGGGGAAAACAAAAATATGTCCCCCCAAACCTCACACCACCATAAGTACTGCTAAATAACACTTTTAAAAAAGTGAACGTTCCAATAGAAATTTAAGATGCCAAAAAAAGTTATAAAATTGTCAGGTAAACAGTGGAAATAAAGTGGTAAAATGTTTCCTTCAAGTTGTCTCTGGATTTCTTGTCTAATACTGATTCAAGCTATAGGGATATGAAAAGCAAAAATTTCAGAATTCCTCAGACAACAAGAAACATTTTAGGAGTATAAATACAATTTAGCATTTTAGGAGTTTAGCATTACTCCTATATTTAGCATTTTAGGAGCATATAAACAATTAAGTTAGCCTAACTTCCAATGTCTCCCTTTTTTCTTTTGCCTTAAAGGCTTCAGGCAGGAGGCTCTGAGCACAAGTCATGAGTTTTGGTTCTCTCAGCTTCCAGTTTGGATTGTGGGTTGGCCATGACTTGATGGTGCCAGTAACTAGGGGTTACCAGCACTCAGCTGGAACAAAAGTATACTGTGTGGCACTACAAAAGCTCTGAAAAGCATCTTCTCAAAATGCTGGAGGGAAAAAGGATATTTCTAGAAAATACTGACAATTCATTGATATGAAGCTCTATCTCTCACCTCCCCCCTAAATCAAAACCAAAAAAACTTTATCACAAATAGGGCTTCGCCTCTTCATTATGGGATCATTGACTCTAGACTCAGCTGATCTGTCTCACCTTCTGATGCTTTGATCACATATCCTCCCTTCTTTTCACCAGGAGGCACATCAAGTAGCTGCATGATTCTGTCCAGAAGCCCATGGATTATCTCAAACCCAGGATTCCTGTTGTAATAAACAGCACAGAGATGCCTGTAGTTTCTTGCACCTACATCTGAAAAAAAATAAAAGAATTGGTCACAAGGCTACACTGACCATCACTTAAGAAGCTGATTTACCCCAAAACATAAACTCAAGCAAAATCAACAAAAAAGGAAACCAATTAGAAAACGTAGAACCAATCAACCTCAGAAAGACGAGATAAGATGGTTTTTCAACCATTAAATTCCCTGAAGTGATTTACTTGGGGGGAGATGCGGAAAACCCTCAATGCTGGCCCAGGAACAATAAGGCTTCATCGTGGTACGAGTTGGTAAAGAATTTAGCAACATTTTTCAGAGCCTTAAAATTTCATACTCTTTTATTTACAATACTATCCAAAAGAAATAATTCTAAATACAAAAATGGATTCATGTAGAAAGATATTACTTCTACATAAAGCATTATTTCCAATAGTGAAAATTAGAAACAACCCAAATTGGGAAATGGCTACATGAAGTACAGCACACTCACTCAGCAGAATACTACGCAGCTAAAAGGCAGCTTTATAAAGATTTATCATAATAGAGCTAGAATACTTACAATAGTAAACAAAACAAAAAAAAGGAGGCCACAGGGCTTCCCTGGTGGCGCAGTGGTTGAGATTCCACCTGCCGATGCAGGGGATGCGGGTTCGTGCCCCGGTCCGGGAAGATCCCACATGCCGCGGAGCGGCTGGGCCCGTGAGCCATGGCCGCTGAGCCTGCGCATCCGGAGCCTGTGCTCCGCAACGGGAGAGGCCACAACAGGGAGAGGCCCTCATACCGCAAAAAAAAAAAAAAAAAAGGAGGCCACAAAGTTCAAAAATAGTCAAAACTAAATTATATTATCTCAAGAATATACACAGGTTGGACAACTATGAAGCAAAGAAGGGAATGACTATCACAAAAGTTAGGATAGTGATTGCTCTAGGTAAAGGGAAGGTAGTTTTGATGGGGAAGGGTCTTAACTTGGATGGTTACACTAATGTTTGTTTTATCATCTTTTTAAATTGTTTGTCATATATACATACCACAATTAAAACATGAAAAACAAAGCAATTTATGAAGAATCACAGCTATGTAAATATAATCACAAGCCAAAAAACTCCATGCACAGGAAAAAGAATGTAAAGAAATATACCTGAATGTTAATAGAGGTTCTGTTTGGGCAGGAATATTTTTTTTCCCATTTTTCCTTGATTAGTATATTTTTTCTACTTTGAAAATCAGGACAAACTTATACAATGTAATATTTTAAAAAAATAATTGCAATAATCCAAGTGAACTCTAATGGGTGACTAGATAAACTGGTTCACCCATACGATGGAATACTACTCAGCAATAAGGGAGACTTGATAACTTAGATGAACCTCAAGGACATGAAGCTAATTGAAAGAAGCCAGTCTTAAAAGGCAATATAAGTGGACAATGTAAGTCCATTTATATGACATTCTGGAAAAAGCAAAAGTATACCAACAGAGAACAAGATAGTGGTCGCCCGTGGTTAGATGTGGGGGATAAAATGTGACAACATGGGACATGTGGGTTTTGGGGGTGACAGAACTGTTCTGTATCCGCAGTGATGGTTACAAAAATTTAAAACTCACTTTTTTTTAAACAGCTTTATTGGAGTATAATTGCTTTACAATGTTGTTAATTTCTGCTGTATAACAAAGTGAATCAGCCATATGCATACATATATCCCCATAAATCCTCCCTCCCACCCTCCCTATCCCACCCCTCTAGGTGGTCACAAAGCACCGAACTGATCTCCCTGTGCTATGCGGCTACTTCCCACTAACTATCTATTTTACATTTGGTAGTGTATATATGTCCATGCCACTCTCTCACTTTGTCCCAGCTTACCCTTCCCCCTCCCTGGCTCCTCAAGTCCATTCTCTACATCTGCATCTTTATTCCTGTCCTGCCCCTAGGTTAGTCAGAACCATTTTTTTTTTTGAGATTCCATATATATGTGTTTGCATACGGTATTTGTTTTTCTCTTTCTGACTTACTTCACTCTGTATGACAGACTCTAAATCCATCCACCTCACTACAAATAACTCAATTTCATTTCTTTTCATGGCTGAGTAATATTCCATTGTATATATGTGCCACATCTTCTTTATCCATTCATCTATCGATGGACATTTAGGTTGCTTCCATGTCCTGGTTATTGTAAATAGTGCTGCAATGAACATTGTGGTACATGACTCTTTTTTGAATTATGGTTTTCTCGGGGTATATGCCCAGTAGTGGGATTGCTGGGTCGTACGGTAGTTCTATTTTTAGTAAAACTCATTTTTAAAAGAAAGAAATGCATAGCATATAAAGACAGACTCAAATTCAGTGGAGATCATTTAACTTTTTAACAGGAAGATACACTTGTGGCCCCTTAATAAATTCTGGAGGAGACCACTGCTCTACACAAACAATAAATGAATGTTGGCTTCGTTCTGCCATTCAAATCAGGAAAAGAGAAAGGACAAACTAATGTCTATCTGGGAGAACAAACTGAAAATAAAAAGCTGCTTCATATTAGCATGTACTGAGCAAAAGTTCTTCCACAGACTTATTCCCATACTATAATTTGCACAAAATATAGAATGTCTTTTGCCTTCCAGATATCCAAATAAACAAATGAGTATTTTAAAACACTGTATTTTACTGCTAGTAATATAAAAGTTAGCCAATAAATGGGGTAAAAGGAAAGGGAAACTTAGTATCCAGAACTTAGTATCTTTCTATCAACCTATCTGTCATCTTAATTCTCAAGACACTCATGTAAGCTAGGTTTTATTGTACCTATAAAGTGGATAGGGAAAATAAGATGGGGAAACAAAAGTTCAGAAAGGTTTTGCCCAAAGTCAAGCTAACTGCCTGGAGATAACTGTAATTAATTACACAGCTAATAAGTTACAAAACCAGGATTTGACCAGGACTGTCTAACTCTAAAATCCATGCCCTCTCTACTATACAGTAGAAATCTCTAAATCTCTATAAGATTTAGATGAGATCTCTAAATCTCTGAAGGATTTAGATGAAAATAAACAATATAAGGGCAAGCTTATGTATGAATATATTAGCATAGTCAAAGATGTGCATTCTTGAAATGTTTTTGATATGATACACAGATGTTTTCATTTTCAAAAGTTTTCATATTTAAGAATTATAGTCAAGCAACTGAAATAAATTATTTTAAGAAGTCAGTTAACTAAAGTTTCTAGCCATCAACAGTATTGTAACTCATGGGAAGTACATTCTGAATTAAACTTTGGAGTGAACATACATAGAGAAATAACTGTTCTTGCCATGTAACATTTCTTAGCACCCACTATGTTCAAAGCACTCCACTCTAGGTATCCCTAGAGGGTAGAGGTCAAAGCCAGCATACAGCCTGCCCAGACTAAACCCTCAACAATTATTTTCTGAATAAATGAATAAAGCCTGGAAAGGAAGCTAAGCATACACAAAAAAATCATTAAACAAGGCCAGGACAAGACAGTGGCCACATTCTAAGTCAGCACAAGAGCCAGCTGGTGTCGGAAAGTGAGTACTGTGCCACTCTCACTCTCCATCATTTCCATGTGCAAGAATAAAGTAATGTGGTACCTAAAAGCTATAATCGGAGGTGTCAGAATAAAGATTAATATTAAAACCAGGCAGGCATCAAACGTCACTAAATCAACCACATGCATTAACTAAAATGAGGGGCCTGATTGCTCTGTAGGAACACACACACACACACACACACACACACACACACACACACACACACACACACACACACACACACACACTCCTCTCCCCCTCCTCTCCCTCTCCCTCCCTGCTCAACCCCTCTCCCCACCCCCCTTCCCTTGAAGGGAAAAAAATGAAATGAAACAAAACTAATTTATCCCTTTCATATTACAGACTTGCTCCTGGGTATCTCTGCCATGTGGTACCCATTTGTTGGTGTCACATGCTTCCACTTTAACACACAGACACGTATTGAAACCACTTTGTAGTCCCATTTTTGCTGTGAGAGAAGAGTCCAACAGTAATGCCATCATTCAGAGAGCTTAGCAACACAAACTGGAAGCTCTGTTTTGGTAACCTTTGCCTTGGAATACTTCTGTCCTGATCTCCAAATTATGTAAAACTTGCCGTTCTGATAAGAGGAGCAACATCTGGTTTAAAGACTTAGAATTAAAAAAAAAATTAAGTGATTTTGATGATCAGAATAATGAAGTTACAATAAAAAATACAGGACTTAAAAAATTATACTCCATTCAAGAAAGGTTTCAGGATGTTTACAGCACACGCATATACAATAATGAGCTATATATTTTTTAACTCAATTTTGCAGTATTTTAAGGAAAGGCCACTGACTTTTAGGGCTTTATACTAAACCCACCATAAGAATTAGATTAAATATGTTATTTAGGTGCCCCCTCCCAGCTCCCACCACTGATTGGCTGGTTTTTCACATCTCTTCCAAGTGCTACCATTCCCTCTAGACTTGCTTCCTCACATCTTGCTAAGACATTCCCTCTGAGTTAGCTGGATTGAATTAAAAGAGAAAATAAACACATACTCAGTTCCACGCAGAATTTCTCCTTGGAGAAACTGCTAGGCATAATAAAATTCCCACTTCCTAGTATTTTGCACTGAGAGACCATATTACATCACAGGAAGTTCACTGACTGCATGCCGCAAAATAAGAACTATTTAAATTTCATGTCAAAACTAGGGTTTGTTGAAAATGCCTCAGTTCTTTATAACTCAGTTAACAGACCTCTTGTGTCATGCCATCAAACAATTCTGCTTTTTAAACAGGCCTGCCAAGTATGTCAGCCTAAATTACCAGTGTCTTTCACAGACTTCAAAGTACTGCCCGGAGAGGCTGATGTAAACCACCCAGAGAAGGGGTGGCTGGCTACGATTCTGGAAGCTGAAAGAACACGCCAAGTGATTTTATAAAAGAAGAAAAAAGGAAAAAAAGTGATATGTGATGTCCCTTAGTAAATGACTATCACATACAACTCAAATTTTTCAAACAGTCTTCTGCTTAGTGTAGATTCTCTCTCACCAAAGTACCAATGATTAAAAGCAAATTAGGGGTGTTAGGCAATGTTATCGTAAGTGGCACAGAATGCAAAAGGATAAGAGTCTTCAAGAGAAGCTTTCCATCTCTATTCTCACATTCACCGAGAAGCCCAAATGAAGATGCTAGGAGAGGACTTCCCTGGTGGCACAGTGGTTAAGAATCCACCTGCCAGTGCAGGAGACACGGGTTCGAGCCCTGGTCCAGGAAGATCCCACATGCCGCGGAGCAACTAAGCCCGCGCACCACAACTACTGAGCCAGCGCTCTAGAGCCCGTGAGCCACAACTACTGAGCCTGCGTGCTGCAACTACTGAAGCCCACGTGCCTAGAGCCTGTGTTCCACAACAAGAGAAGCCACTGCAATGAGAAGCCCACACACTGCAATGAAGAGTAGCCCCCGCTCGCCGCAACTAGAGAAAAGACTGCATGCGGCAAAAAAGACCCAACGCAGCCAAAAATAAAATAAATAAAATAAAATAAAATAAATAAATTTAAAAAAAGAAAAAAAAGATGCTAGGAGAAAGCCTACTGGGAAACCAATAGAGCTCCCAGGGCAATTGGTGGCTGATACTGAGCTTGAGAATAATAGCCTGGCCAGTTCAGAAAATGAAAAAATCACCTTGATTTTTAGTCTATTCCATCTAACAAATTTCTTTAATATTGGTACCCATGAGACTAGTATAGCTTATATTACAAATTTTACTTATCTTCAGAAGAAATTCAGAGTAGGCCTAATGATTCACAAAAGCTATAAGAATCCTGTCAAGACACAGACTTTAAAAAATTAGATCTAATATGGGAGAACAGGAACCTTTACACACTCTTGGTAGGACTGCAAATTTGTAAAAAATCCTTTTTAGAAGAGAATTTGACAAGGTAGCCAAACATTTAATATGCATACCTATGGACTGACCAATTCAATTTCTAAAAACACATATTTGTATAAGGGTACAAGGATATTCATTACAATAGACATATTTTAGCAAAAACCTGGTAACAATCTAAACAGTCGTCATAATAGTTGAGTCAATAAATTACAGTATATCCATATAATGAGATACTATGCAGCCATTAAAAAGAATGAGGTGGGGCCTCCCTGGTGGCGCAGTGGTTGAGAGTCCGCCTGCCGATGCAGGGGATACGGGTTCGTGCCCCGGTCTGGGAGGATCCCATATGCCGCGGAGCGGCTGGGCCCGTGAGCCATGGCCGCTGGGCCTGCGCGTCCGGAGCCTGTGCTCCGCAACGGGAGAGGCCACAACAGTGAGAGGCCCGCAAAAAAAAAAAAAAAAAAAAAAAAAAAAAAGAATGAGGTGGACAGAATGTGTTCACAGGAAAAAAGTACAGAAGACAGAAAAAGCATAATCCTATTTGTGTAAACACTAAAAAGAATTTACCTGTATCTGTGGCTATATAGAGAAATGTAAAACATACGGTTGCATATGCATAGAATGTCTGGCAACTAATTCTAAGAGTAGGATTTGGGAGAAGTTGGATATGTGTATTTTTTTTTTAATGTGAAAACAACAGAATTACTCTTAATACATATTTGTGAAAGTTCTTAAAGATATTACAAATACATTTTCAATTTTAAAAACAAACATAATAAAACCTAAGAACAATTTTCCTTAAAACACTTCTATATTATGGCACTGAGGTAAAGACTTTTCTTCTTTTAAATAATGCTGAAAGCCAAGAAACAAATGTGAGGAAAAATCTATGACCTTCTCAATGCATGAAGGAAAAGGTTACATCCTTGTGGGTTGGCTTTTATTTCGTTAACATAAACCTGGAATGGATTTTTATCTATTAAAAAAGTACGATATTCAATGCATGACAGAGCACATTATACTCATGTTAGCAGATCTTAACTATGTGAACGAAACGTACTAAAATAACTTTCTATATTCAAAATGATGGTATTCACACAGTTACGATGCCATCACATATGTGAATGATGCTACTTCAAATACTGTTAATGTCAATGTTCCTTACACCCATATTTTTTGGATTATTAATTGGAAATTCTACATGCCAAAAATATGAAGTAGTAAAATTAAACTAATCTAGACTGATGACATAAGCTCTCTTCAGAAAGCCACATTCCACATGTGGATGTGAGATAATCTTCCATTATTTAATGGCTGCAGAATTAATGGACCATTTCTTAGAGCTGAAGTATTTCACAAGCTCATAATGAAAATGCTTTCATTGAGCTTTTTATCAAGCAAAAAATTATACAAAAAACTACGAAGACTGGGCCCCTAGAGTTTAGCAGGTTACAAAATAAGAGAGATACATGAAAGGTACAAACCGACAGCAAACAGAGGAACAAACCAAATCATAAAAGAACAGTGAATTAGCTGTTCTATGTGGCCATGGTGCCAGGAGGAGAAAAGAACAAGAATCTTAAATATACTAAAGTTAAAAAAAATTAACTTTAAATATAAAAGTTTTAAAAAAATTCTAGATTTCCATATCCAAACTAGGCAAGGTAAGAAGTAGATCTTTCAGATTTAGAAAAGTTTCAGGGAGAATGAGAAATTTTAGCAACTAATTAAGCAGCACTTTGGGGGACAGAGGAAAGGTGGCTTGTTCCAGGGCTGCAGCAACGCTCTGGAGACGCAGGAACAACCTGAGCAATACAATAATTATTAAAAACCAGCAGTTTTAAAATTATTAAAATGCAGTAGTTAAAACTAAGGGGCAGTAAGATTATCGGGGTTCTCCACCGATAAATGTCAAACTGACAACTGGATGACTGTATCATGCTAAATTTAAAACACCCTATATACTTGCCTTATGAAGCCAAAGTAAGTCTTCCTTCTTAGGCTATCATTCCTTTTAAACTCAGATTCAACCCCATGATGCACTTTCTCCTGCCATTTTTGTGAGCTTTTAGGCATCCTGGCAGCTTCAGTGACCATTGTGGAATAAACTGTGATGGCAGAATTCAATCTGCGTTTAATAAAAAGCCAGAAGGCTGGACTTTGCAAAATATAGTTGCATTTCTGGGCATGAAGATTAGAAATTCACAACTGCTCCTCTGAAGTAATTTTTACTATTTTGTTGATAGTTTCTCCTCCACACTGAAAAGACAAACATAACAACTGAAACCAACCAGTTACTCACACAGCAGCCCGATCTGATAGCTTCTGTACAGCCTCTACTGGACTTCCCTGCTATAATAAAGCTGAAAATTTACCCCACAGCAGAGTCTGCATTCAACTTCTCGTTCCAAAGACACTGCCACTCTGCCCAACAAAAGGGATAAATCAGCTTTGTCCCTCGAGTCATGACTAATTTTTTAAAATGTTGCAGCAACTTCAGATCTTACAATTCAATAAATGCAGTGACTGGCTCAGCCTCTAAGAACAGGACTGTGTCTGGCTCAGAGTGGAAATCCTCATACTTGAGGAGGGTGCCTCAGTCCCTCACCGGGCAGCCTGACAGCCTCATGACATGGATGGCCAGATAGAAAGTCCACATTAGCTTAAGAAACTGTCCGATAAGGTCAAGCACAAAAACACGGGCTAGGAGACTTTTGTCTACTCTTACAGGAACGCAAGTCAGACAGAATTTGTGGAAGGCATATTGAAATCCAATACAGATTCCTCTTCCATTTCCATTTTGGAAGATACACTTGCCTACACAAAACCATGAGGCTGAGAGTGTTGGGTTTTCCTTAATGTTACGAAACAAGTTAGTGGCAGCTGTCACTCCCTTCTCTGTGCTATCAGGGCGCCTTGTACACTCCCTTGGCAACCTTTTCTCTCATGTTCCAAGCAGCCCCTGGCAAAGAAAAGGAACTAAAAGATACTTCCTGGGCCTCCCTGGTGGCGCAGTGGTTGAGAGTCCGCCTGCCGATGCAGGGGATACGGGTTCGTGCCCCGGTCTGGGAGGATCCCATATGCCGCGGGCTGGGCCCGTGAGCCATGGCCGCTGAGCCTGCGCATCCGGAGCCTGTGCTCCACAACGGGAGAGGCCACAACAGTGAGAGGCCCGCATACCGAAAAAAGAAGAAAAAAAAAAAAAAAAAAAGATACTTCCTCCCAGTACAACAAATGAGACTGTCTTGCCATACATTTCCACCCCTTTTAAAACCAGCAGTTCGAGTACTGCCCTCACTAGTGAAAATTTGGGACATTTTCATAGTCCCTAAAAAACTGCTCTGTCATTTCACTTTTGATGGTCTAGATTTTTTTTTTCTTCAAAATTGTTTCATTATTTAGGAGGAAATGGCTACTGTAAATCCAACAGAAAAATGGTTCCTGGTTTGAGAGACGGTAAAAACATATACGCTCAATTCACTGAAAAGAAGTGGGTGATGAATTGCTCAAAAAACATTCCTGGACTTCCCTGGTGGCGCAGTGGTTAAGAATCCGCCTGCCAATGCAGGGGACACGGGTTCGAGCCCTGGTCCGGGAAGATCCCACATGCTGCAGAGCAACTAAGCCCGTGCACCACAACTACTGAGCCTGCGTGCCACGACTACTGAAGCCCGTGCGCCTAGAGCCCACGCTCCGCAACGAGAAGCTACCACAATGAGAAGCCCGCGCACAACGAAGAGTAGCCCCCACTTGCCACAACCAGAGAAAGCCCACGCACAGCAACGAAGACCCAACACAGCCAAAATAAAAAATAAATTAAAAAAAAAAAACCCAACACTCCTACTTTCTTAAGTAAATTCCCACATTAGTATGTTTTGGTTTTCTTTTCCTAAAAAAAAAAATAAAAAAAAAATAGTGCACAACAGAAGAAAAACCAATTAAGTTCAAAGTTAGGATAGAAATGAGCCCCAAGTGCCTTAGCAAGGTGATATTAACCCTTTAATGGCCAGCAAAGGTTTTTCAATTAATTCTCAAAGAAAATTTCCAGAGACCAAGAAGCTAGGTATTGGGCCTTAGGGATTGCTAATATGCTGATAGTCAGAGCAAACACCAAACGGTGCTTATTACGTGGCTGGAACTTTTCAAAATACATTTAATTTTTACAAGTCTACTGAAATAAGTGCTATCATTATTCCCACTGTACAGATGAGGAAACTGAGGCACCAAGAAATTAAATAAATTGTCCAAAGTTAAGCAGCTGGTAAATGGCAGAACCATGACTCAAACGCAGGCGCTCTGGCTGCAGAGTCGCTCATGGAACCGCGGTGCTGGGCTGCCTCTCCTGCAGAGTCCTCTCTGTACACCAGATGACAGGCAGGGAGACCACAGGTCCATATTTAGAATAATCCATCAGAAAAGCTTCTTCTGTTATGAAATAAAATCCAGGCCTACCTAAACAGGAAACACACTCCACGTAAACTAAAGCAAACCTATGTTTTCAAGATGGTAGACTTACTAAGTGCATCTACCTGCTCTTACTCAAGTCCCGTTGATATGACAGAAAATTTTAAAGAAAAACAATAAACCATGATGGTGTAAGACAACAGGCAAAAGTATTATCAGTTAAAAATGGATTGATGGGGAAAACAGAGCAGAATAATCACAACTAAAATCAGGTATAAAAGAGGTTTGCTACAGAGATAAGAACTACTCTTCCTGATGAAACAAAGTGTAGCAGAAAGACAAATCTTTGAATTAAAAAGTATATGGATGGGGTTTCTGGAACTATCACCAGGGTGATTTGTTAAATGATGGCCTATAGCACTTGTATTTAAGAATAGCTCTCGGGCCTCTCTGGTGGCGCAGTGGTTGAGAGTCCGCCTGCCGATGCAGGGGATGCGGGTTCGTGCCCCGGTCTGGGAGGATCCCATATGCCGCGGAGCGGCTGGGCCCGTGAGCCATGGCCGCTGGGCCTGCGCGTCCGGAGCCTGTGCTCCGCAACGGGAGAGGCCACAACAGTGAGAGGCCCGCATACCGCAAAAAGAAAAAAAAAAAAAAAAAAAGAATAGCTCTCTTTCAACCTCAATCATGGGCCTTCCCAAGAAACACAGAGGAAAAGAAAACCAGCAAAGGCACCTCTACCCAGGACTGCAATACAGTAAAGTGGTGTTCCATGCCTACAGCGAAACCTTCCCTTGGGCAACTGTGGGGACCGCAGCTCGTGCCTCACCCTCACCGTCCAGGCTCTGAGCTGCCTGCTTGTGAGCATGCCCGGCCCTGCAGGGAGCCTTTGCAATTAGGGAAGAGTCCTATTGCTGAAACAGTATTACAGAACTTTTGAGGAAATCTCGAGTAATTAACCTAATCCTATATTTAGAAATATGAAAGGATCACCAAGGATCAAAACAACATAAAACTCAAAGAACTAGGATGAAAGGTAACAAGTCAAAGTTAATAGAAAAACCTGACATTGGAATTACAACGAATTCTCAGTTATCTATACCAATGGATGATTTGAGGTATAAGAACCCTCAAAACTATTTGCAGCTGGCACTGAAAATGTTTTCTGATTTCTATTACAGCAGATTTATCACCCAAGGAAAATTCTACATAGAACTTTTATTCTCTAAGGATATAAGCACTGAGACCAAAATTCTGGCCCTAGCTCTAAGTCCCTTATTTTATGCAGCCTTGAGCAAATTACCACTTTTCTGTCTTAATTTTCCAGTATATTAAATGGGGACAATATTTTGTCCCATTTGCCTCCAAGAGATGTTTTAACAATCAAAAAAGAAAAAGTACCTTAAAAAATTTTGGGGGGGAAGCAAAAAGCAGCATACAAATGCAAGGTGACACGACACTGTTAACTGAAGACAGGCTGCATACTGGGAGCACATGGAATCCAGCCTAGGCTGAAAGGTTTGCAATGGACAGTCCACAGGGTACCTTTATAGAATCTATTTCCTAAGACAGGCCGATTTACAGTCAATAGTTCTTGGCTACTTTCTAGTAGTTAGAATGACGCCATGTTGTCCTCTTCAGGAGAAACTGAGGAAAAGGCCCCCTCTTTTGTCAACTGATTCAAAAGAACACATTCTGAATTCTGCAGAGTCTGGAGTAAGACTGAATAAATACTGCTAGGACTTCAACTGTTAAATCCAGGGAATCAAAGAAATACTGCCAGTAATTTAGTCATTTGAGGGCACTGCTCACCAAGAGATACCACAGATGCAGCTCGAACAGTCATTCGGACTTACATAAGTTGAAGACATGGAAAAGTTTGAACGAGACAGGCTTTCTTGGCAATCAGGTTTAAGGACTTACTAAATACGTAATGTATTAAATAACAGCTACATTCCAAATATTAGACAAAGCAACTTGCTGTACTAACTGGTCCAGACCATCCTCAAAAGAAGCAAAAAATGGTAAAACACATTTACAATCACTGGTACAACAGTAGTATGAACAATCATTGTTAAACTAGAGTAGTAAGGTATCAAGTACGTCAAAACGATATGCATATAAATCACATGACACAAGAAAAAAAGAAATACTCCATAGTGCTTTTCAAGTTGAGGTTTTAATAGGATTCTTCATAAATATTATTAAATTCTCTGTTAAAATTTGCTTTCCATTAAAAGTAAGAGATATTGCAATCAAATGTCTGGCCCTTGCTTGGATTGATTCACATAAATCAGTCATGAAAATTAAACTTATGAAATAATTGGGAAAATTCAAACACTAGCTGGATATTTGATGATAAGATATAATAATGGCATTGGATTATTAAAAAAAATAGTGGTCGCCCTTACCTTTCATAAATACAAACTAAAGTGTTTGTTGATAAAATGATGTGATGTCTAAGACTTATACTAAACAAATACGAGAAAGTGGGTTGGAGTATAGATGAAAGAAGTCTGGCCATGTGTGAGTTGATAACTCTTGAAGGTGGGTGCTGGAATCACAGGAGTAATTACATTATTTCCTCTATTTTTATATACCGTTGAAGTTTTCATAATAAAAAATGCTTTAAGTATACAAATCAAAGGTGACTCATTCTTACCTCTGCTAGAATCTTTTATTACAATGTCAGAGATTTCAAACAGTTTCAGAGGAAGGGGCATCTTCCGATTCGCAGCTATGGTCTTTAGGAGGCCAGGAAGCAGGGTAGTGCGTGCCACCTACAGGAGAAGACATGAAATTGCACTGACCAAATAGGAACCAGACATACTTGGTTAATCATGGTCTCACAGGAAGACACTTTTGGAAACTGCAATGCCTAAACATCCAAGTCATTTTTAATTTTTAATTCCAGTACTTCATATCCTGTTTCATTTCACAAAGTAATTGAAGTAAATTACAAGAAATACAAATATTTAAACAGTTTTAACATGAATCAACCAAATTTTAAAAAACTAGGACCAGGGAAAAAATGTAAATGCAATTAAAATACCAGGACAATGAGAAAAACAGAACACAAACACGTAGGCACTAAAAAACCACACAGCTGCTATGGGCAGTTTTCAGCTTAGTAGCCAAAACAAATAGGAAAACGTATAGTTATTTCATTCTTAATATTCGTAAGAAATACAAATACACATTCCAATTCTTAAAAAAAAAAAAAAAGGGCAAAACTTCCCCTGCTTTTGTCTGTGAAATAAATTTCTCATTCTAAGCTGTATGAGATATGTTAGCTTTCAACACATCATGTTACCAGAAGGGTTTTATGAGCAACGGTATTACATCTGCAGTCAGACTCCAACACCATTATCTTTTGCCCAGACTCTGCATGAGCTTCCTAGGATGATTTCTCTGCTTCTACTTTGCCACCTTATGATCTATTATTCTCCCCACAGAGTGACCCTTTAACACCTAAATCAGATCATGGAACTCTCCTGCTCAAAAACGTCCAATGGACTTCCATCAGATTTTGAATAAAACCCATGCCCTACATGGGGCTTTATGTGAATCTGGCCCTAGCCCCCTCTCCAACCCCGACGCCCGCTACTCCGCCTGGCATACTGCGTGTGCTCCAGCCACACGCAGCCATCAGGATCCCATCCCAGGCCTCCACACGTGTTCTTTCCTTTGCCTCATACATTCTTCCTCTAGATTTGTATGTAGCTATCTTACTTCCTTCAGGTCTCTGCTCAAAGGTCTACATGGTCCTACATGGGCCTGCCCTGCCCACCCTGGCTAAAACAACAGCCCCTCTCAGATCCTGCATATGTAACAGTAAGTCCTTAAAAGGACTTGCTAGATTGTGTTGAGGAAAGAAGAGAACACAGGGACCTCCCTGGTGGCGCAGTGGATAAGACTCCATGCTCCCAATGCAGGGGGCCCGGGTTCAATCCCTGGTCAGGGAACTAGCTCCCACATGCATGCCACAACTAAGAGTCCGCATGCCACAACTAAGGAGCCCGGGAGCCACAACTAAGGAGCCCATATGCTGCAACTAAGGAGCCCACCTGCAGCAACTAAGACCCAGAGCAGCCAAATAAATAAATAAATATTTTTTAAAAAAAAGAGAGAACACCTTTCCTACTATATTCACTCTACCAGAAAGCTGCTATTAGCCTTCAACTCAGTGCTTTCTGAAATATGGGTCACTTTCCCAACCAGAGAGAAAGTGTCCAAACCATTCACAAAACAAAACTACAATGTTTAAAGAAAGCTTAACTTATTAGAATGGAAATAAGCCACTTTTGTAGATGACTTTTTTAGGTTTTTTTTTCACTTTATTTTATAGATAAGATTTATTTACTTAAAAACTCACAGCAACACAAAAAATTAAACCTGAATAAGATCAAGCTCCTAGATCTAGCTCCAATTTACTGAAAATATAGGGGACCACAGGAATATAGTCAGCAAAATCCTAAATGTGAGAACTCTACAGGATAAGTGACCCAGTTTCTTCCACAAAGTGAAAGGGGGAGGGGGAGAGAGGGAAAGAGATGAATGGTTGGAGGAGCAACCTGTGGATTAAAAGACTTAAGAAGCACATCAATCAACTTTAATGTATGAACCTCATTTGAACCCCAAATCAAATAAACTATTTGAAAAAAGACACCTGAGAAAATTTGAACACTAATTGGATATTTGAGGGTATTAAGGAATACTATTGCTAATTTAGGGGGATATGGTAATTTTCTGTAATTATGTTTACAATAATTATAGTAATATTTTACATACTTCAGTAAATAACATTTCTCTTATTTCATCCATTCTCTAGTATAACTACTACCATAAAATAGCCCAAAGTTAAGAATTATGCAAAAGAAAGAATAAGCTTAGACAACAAATTGAGATACAAGATCATGAACAACTTACACTTATTTTAACCATAAATAAATATAAACCTGTTAGCCACATTGGTAATGGTAGGATGTATCTGTTCATAAAGGAGGAGTAAAATAGAGAATCTGTCAAATCTAAAAGACAGACTCTCACCTCTTAGGTAGTATTTAATGCAGAAATATTGAGTCTTACGTGTGCTGAGCCACAGCTATTTAGAGTGACATTTAATGTGTTTCTGATTTGTTTTCCTTCCACTTATATAAAATAGATACGATGTAAACCCTAAAGAACATAACATTACCACATTGTAAGAAATCTATCAAGCTTGAGAAATAAAACTGGGAGAAAAAGAAACACTTGGAAAAAACTCAAATAAAAATCCATTAAGGGCTTCCCTGGTGGCGCAGTGGTTGAGAGTCCGCCTGCCGATGCAGGGGACACGGGTTCGTGCTCCGGTCCAGGAGGATCCCACATGCCGCAGAGCGGCTAGGCCCGTGAGCCATGGCCGCTGAGCCTGCGCATCTGGAGCCTGTGCTCCGCAACGGGAGAGGCCACAACAGTGAGAGGCCCGCGTATCGCAAAAAAAAGAAAAAAAGATCCATTAAGACTTACTGAAAATTTTCTCTATCCAAATGAATTTGAACATCTCTTATTAAAGAGAACACCTCAGACGTCTTAGAAAAGCTAGTGGGCATCAGAAATCAAAATATAAAAATTATCACAATCCTTCTAAACTAGCGTAAAGATTCTTCAAAGTTCTGACACTGAATATGGAGAAAGAATTTATGTATTTGATGTATATTATTAGCAATTAGTTCTTTAGTCTAGCTCTAATCTGCCACATTAGTATGTAGCTCTATACATTAAATCTAACTTTAAAAAATCTAAATCTGAACATTTTTAGAACTTTCAGAATTTTTATAACTAATCCAGACACTACTTTTACAAAAGTGAAAACCAAGATCCAAAGAAACTATCTCAAATCAAAGTTCATGTATTATTTTATAATTTACTTTCTGAAAAGCATTTCCTTCCAATTCTAAGATTCCCCTTGATTCTAGAAGACATGATCTTCTCTAAAGCCTGTTTAAAAAAACACTGAAATGCAAATACATGGAAAATAGAATGAGCTTATTATATGAAAGAGATAAGACGATTCAAAGTCATTAATAAGCAGGTATTATAACTTTGAAATGCTCTCTTTTTATAGTTAAGGTCCGAATTTATCATGTAAATCACTTAATGTTTACTATTAAAGGAGTATCATTCTCATTTAAATATTCCTAACCTCCACATGAAACTGCCAATAAACTAGACAATTACAATGAAAGGCACAGTCAGCATAGTCCAGAACTGGCATAACGACTTATTTCAAAGTAAAAGACTTAATGGAGGTACTGGGAACAGGTGTAGTTTCACTTATTACAAACGGATAGAAAAGAGATGAAACCTGAAAATAGTATTAAATAAAAAAATCAATTGTGAAATGGAAAGTTCAGACAAGAAAGGCTGGGCTAGGTATAGGTAGCACAAAGCAAGTAAGAACCACCTATAAGGTTAATCAAGAAAAGACTATAAAATATTTAAAGAATTTTTGTCAGCAATGTATGTAAGAACCAAATATAAACCTATCCAAGAAGAAATTCTAAAGAAGCTCTATGATTTTGCCATTTGAGATAAAATAACTGAAGAGACTTTTCATAACTCATGCACTGCCTCTCAGTTTTTACCCAGATTCTTAACTACTTAAAACTCTTACCTGAAATTCAGCTGTTTTAGGATTACTTATGAGGACTGCCTTTGTTGCAGAGATATCCAAACCCAGTTTATCAGCAATATCTTCTTGGGAGCACTAAGAAATACACAAAAATAGATCAATATGGAAAAGCAATGACTAAATCCAATATAAAAAAGTATTTAATGCTGTAACAACTTTTGATGGCCTCATGGCAATGTAGATTATATAAAGTAAGCTAAGAATAAGCTGAGAATAAACATATATCAATTAAATTCAGGTCCACAGCAGATGCAATTTAACGTTAATAATTCTCTTACAATGAGTTCTAACCATGATGCAGAGCTAAAGTACATTTTTCACATGGAGCTGCTGGTATAACCTGTACTTGGGCCCCCCTAAGCTAGCCTCGCACTGACCTCACCAGTCGAGTCTCCTACAATCCCCTACTCATTCCCTGAACTGTGCACTTTTCCCTACCTTCACCTGAAATGCCCTGCCTGCCCGACTTGCTGCCACCCCGCCCCCTGAAAGATTCTACTTAAAAGACATCTCTTGCACCACTTCCATAAAAATAACCCTAATGACTCCAGTCAGAAATTCTCCCTCCTTGGTGCTCATATGACTTTCTGTTTTGACTACTATTGTAACCTCTGCAAAATCTGTACTGACTTGTGACAGGATGGTGGGACTAAGAGCAGAATTCACATGGCCTCAACTATGTCACTTAACTTCCATGCAGATGTGCTTGATAAAGCTCTGGGTAATGAGCAAACTCCTAAGCACTCACCCACCAAAAAGAGAAAGATGCCTGTCATCCTCAAAAACCAGGATGGTAGGCAGAATTCTGAAAATAAAACTCAATGACTATGAGATACAGCAAGTCTTTATTTAATGACTATGAGATAAAGCAAATACAATACCTGTCGCAAACTAAGTGATCAAAAAATATTAATGATGATAATTAATGTCATTATTAAGAATAAACAATTATCACATATATTGGTTTTTTTGGTTTGTTTGGTTTTTTTGCGGTACGTGGGCCTCTCACTGTTGTGGCCTCTCCCGTTGCGGAGCACAGGCTCCAGACGTGCAGGCTCAGCGGCCATGGCTCACGGGCCCAGCCGCTCCATGGCATGTGGGATCTTCCCGGACCGGGGCACGAACCCGTGTCCCCTGCATTGGCAGGCGGACTCTCAACCACTGCGCCACCAGGGAAGCCCCAATTATCACATATATTAATGTTAACATTTGTAAGAGTTTAAAACTTAACATGAAAACTGATGTACCATCAGTTACTCTTTTCTATTTTCCAACATTAGGTTGGAAAATAGAAAACTGTCCTCAGGACTAGTGGTCTGTATTTCACTTAGAAAAAAAAGAATGGGTTTAGATGCCAATGCCAGTTCTAACAACTTCTGCCTTGCTCTTTCAGGAAGGATTCTGAAGACACATCCAGGCACAGCAACAAAGACCTCCCTGCATCGCCATAGCTGCAGCAGTGGAGAATGGCAGCAGGCATGCTGGGAATAACCATTTTTTCCTCCATAACATGGAGGAGTTTTAATAACAAGATTTAGACATAATGTGACCAATTAGGAAATGCAATTTACATGATGCGATCTATTCTCAAACAGAACTAGTACTGTCTGTATCAAAGAAAAAGGGCCCACAGACACATAGCTACACAGCTAGGTATCTGAATGACCTTGCACTTTATCATGATGATGGACCATAAGGGATAGAGGTAAGAAGCAATTTAAATCAGGTATCCTGAAGTGGCAGTAGCTGGTATACAGGATGAAATGTTTATAAGTGTTAACATTTATGTGTTTATTTTAAATAAACACATTTACTTGTTATAAAAAATAGAATAAGTAAACGAAGCCCATAATATTTACAAATATTATTCTTAAATAAGGCTGAAGTAGGTTTTTAGTTTTAAAAGTGAGCTAATTTAAATGAAAATATTACAACTGGTATGCAGATACAGCAAAAATCATGATGATGATGTGAATTACTTACACCTGCGAAGTCAAGGGCTGGGTTTTAGGAAGAGAAGGGCCGTTACTCTTGTGCAAAACTAGATATAAGGCTCAGTGATGTTTAGGTTTGCTTAGAAAGTATGTAACTTTATAAATACCTTTCATGTTGAAATTCCTATAGGAAAACTGTTACTACAAATCTGAAACTCTCTAGCACCTAATTCTGACCCCCCACCCTGCCCCGCCCCACTGTGATAAAGTGTTGAAGTGACCTTGGGCAATTGAACAGACTGTTTCTGGCACTCGTGGTGGGACAGTTCAGTCACAGGCCTGGGGTACAGACAGACCTGTGCTGGAATCCCTGGTCCACAGCCAACTGGCTGCACGAAGTGGGACAAGTTACCTCAATTAACTGCTGTGTAAGACAGAAACACCTACTTCACAGGGCTGCACTGAGAGATGGAATCATGTACGTAAAGCCCTTTGTGGAAGACAAACTCTCTCTGCAGAGTAGCTACTTGTCAGGAGGCAGAGAACGTGCTCCCCCTTAGATGCATGGGGCTACACAGTTACAAAATCAATTCCTTTGCCACTTAATTATAAAAAATAGAATACATTTCTAGAAAAACAGAATACATTTCCTTGTGCTATTTTTTGTACATCAGTTCACATGAAATCACTGCTGCTCCTGACTGCATATGCATATGTGGTCTGTGTATGAATGACATGGTCCTCAAACCTAGCATTCAGTCTGACATAACAGAAAAGCACTCCGCAAGAAGTCAAAAGGCCAGATTCTGGTCATGGTTCTCCTGCTGTCTGTGTAAACTTTGCTGGGTACTTATCCTCTCTCAGCCTCCAGGGCTTCCTCACTGGTACAGTGCCTGGCATATAACAGATGTTCCATAAATGTTGTTGAATAAAAGATTTCTAAACCAGAAAAAGGAAGGTGTTGGGACTTCCCTGGTGGTGCAGTGGTTAAGAATCCGCCTACCAATGCATGGGACATGGGTTCGAGCCCTGGTCCAGGAAGATCCCACATGCTGCGGAGCAACTAAGCCCGTGCACCACAACTACCAAGCCTGCGCTCTAGAGCCTGAGAGCCACACTACTGAGCCCATGTGCCACAACTACTGAAGCCCGCACGCCTAGAGCCCGTGCTCCACAACAAGAGAAGCCACCACAATGAGAAGTCCTCGCACTGCAACGAAGAGTAGCCCCCGCTCACCACAACTAGAGAGAGCCCATTCGCAGCAAAGAAGACCCAATGCAACCAAAAATAAATAAAATTAAATTAATTAAAAAAATATTAAAGAAAAAAAAGCAAAAGGAAGGTGTTGAACTAGATCTGGAAGGTCCCTTCCAATAAGAACATTCTATGAATTACAAAGGCTCAATAAAGTGACGTAGAGAGAGGCTACATCTCCTCACCAGCCCTCTGTGCACTGGTCGTGATTCCCACCACTGCCTTCTGTAAACACCTTAAAAGAGTGAGACGTTTAGAGCTGGAATTGCGTTGGGGGGAGCTTTCCTAGCTGTTTTGGGTTTTGCCTTACATCGTTAAGCTGAAACGGACTTGAATAGTCAAGAAGTACACTGTGGGCACCAGAGCACAGCTCAGCAAGAGAGAGAAAGAAACTACAAATTGCAGACACATTTCGATATCTTCAAATGCTCGATCTGCTGGGGGAGGGAGATTTCTGTCTGATTTTGTAATAAAACTCATTTCCTGACTTAGGCCTTTCATGTCAGCTTTTCAACTCAAAGCAAATGTCTGTGAACATGTTCAAAGACAAAGAAACAGGCTTAACGTGGAGCAGTCCACAAGCCCTTAACCAGGGCGGCATCTAGTGGGTACAGCCACAACCAAATTAAGACTAAAAATTCTAACTTAATAAATTTGGTTATGAACTTCATTGTGAACCCTCAACAATTACATGAAACTCTAAAATTTAGTCCTTTGTGCTTTTCTGTGACTAAAAAAAAGAAATCTTCATTTCTTTACCAGAAATTACACAATCTCAGGTAACAAAGTGTTCTTTATAACTTTTTATAAATTCATATAAGGAATCACAGAACAAGTAATTCGGAGATTAAAAGAAAACAATCAGCAGGGCACAAAAAACATGTACAACATACCAGAGCAAAGGTAAGTGCCTCAGTGAATCCAGCAGCTGCCATGTCGTGTCTCAGGAGTTCTGTCAGTTTATTTAGGGGAAACTGGGGGGAAGAAATTATTTCACCTCAATAAAATTTCCCACTTTTTTAAAATTAGAATAAAAAAGAGAGATTTATAGAAAACTTGTCACTTAAAGGAAACCACCCTTCCATCCTAGTATGTTGCTCGGCCCACCATTTCCCCACCACACAGACCTCTCCCCATCACCTCACTACCCCAACACTCCTACCCAGACATACAAACCCCCCGCTTCTACCTCTCCCACACACCACTTCTGCCTTCAGGCCCAGGATCAGAAAACGAATCTCCTACTTGGAGATGCAAAAAGGGCTCCAAACTCGAAACCTGTCTTTCTTCAAAGAACTAGTCATCACAGGTTTTCAACGTACTCTAATCAATCAGGCATCTGTTTTGCATCCTCTCCACAGCAAATGCCTCTCAGAGCAGAGCATGGCCAGTACTGCTTAATTCCTATGTTCTGTTTTTCTCGAAGCCTTCCTGGCATTCAATAATCAGTTTCTAACAATAAGGAATGTTTATTTAAGGTGCAACCTTACTTGATTAGCTATGGTGTATGTTTTCGGGAGAGTCATCTGAATGTTGTTATATCCATAAGCAATAGCTGCATCTTCTATGATATCACAGGCGTGGATAATGTCAGCTCTGGTCGGAGGGATTTCAATTTCAATCTGATTCCCATCGCCTATGACTTCTGACTTTAAACACATCCTGGTCAGAAGCTTGGCAAGATTTTCTGGAGTTTCTCTGAAATAGGAACATACAAACCATAAACTTCACTGGATTATTTAAAACATGTTTATATTTTGTTTTAAAATATGCTACTACCTGAAACCTGTCTTTGTGAATTCCAATAGACACCAGACATCCTAACTAATGTTCTATTGTCACTTATTACTCTGAAGGGATATCAAAATTCTCTCCAAGCATTTTCTCAGGGAAAATTAAGTAGTCATATGTGTACTTCATTCTTGAATTCTCTTCAACAGTAAAGAAATAAATGAAGTTTTCAGAGCATACCTGATCCCAACTTTTTTGTTAATTAGATCAGCTCTCACCATCTCCTTTCGATAAGCCAGTTCCTTAGAGAGAAAAAGAGTTTGAGAAGCTGAAATCAGTCCTGCCAGACACAGCATTAGCCTCTTTCTAATTCAATTCATTATTGTTGTGGTTTCATTACCCTCCCAAGAAGTTGTCATTAGAGCCAGATATCAAAAATAAACTCAGGGCGCTTCAGGACATTATTTGCTACATTATATTCATATATGAACATTCTACTTGCTAGACAACTGGAACTGCTTGGAAATATTATAAAATGCCAAACATTTTTCTCTTTTACTTGGTCAATCACCATTCTCTTCAGCAAAACACTAGTGCATTACATCATTTCTAAAATGCTTACAAATCCTGCTGAAGATTTTCAATTTCACCTCATGCAAGTAGGTGTTTATGACCAAGGAAGAATAATTCATGTGCCATATTGTACTATCCATCATACTAAATCTAAGAGTGTTATCAACTCATTCCTTTCCTACCATTTTTTTCAGGTGGGGAAAAGCAACTATGACCCAGTCCTAGCTATCAATCTGCTCCAGGAGACAGTCAGGCTGGGAGCATCTCATGAATTAGTACTCACTCTCCTTCAAACAGTACGTAACTCTACCATGTGAGACAGGAACAAACACACATAAAGTCCAGGCTTTTCAGCAATGTTGGAAACATACCTATGAGTATTTCTTATCACAAAATTACTCTCAAAATTGTAACCGCCACTAGCAAAAAGGCCATAAATTTAAAAACCTGTGTGGACTCAGGTAAGGACAATGGGCTTGCTATTCAAAATGCAATTCTCAGAGCAGAAGCATCATTATCACCTGAGTGCGGCCACCACCATGTAAAGAAGCCCAAGCTAGCCTGCTGGATGAGAGGCACTTGACCTGTTCACCTCATTGCCAAGACGCAGACATGTCAGTGAGGCCATCCCAGGTCATCCAGCTGCTAGCCGACCAACCAGCTGGAGCCTAGCAGAGATCAGCCCAGCCAGTCCTGACCAGAACTACCCAGCTGACCCCCAGAATCATGATATAAACAAACGATCATTGTTTGAAGTTAGTAAACCTTGGGGTGGTTTGTTACATAACAAAAGCTAACTGACAACAGCAACTAAAATCAATTAAAAAAAAAAAACTGCTATTGGGACTTCCCTGGCAGCCCAGTGGTTTGGAGGGCTGACTAACCTTAAAAGGGGTGAAACTATAAATTACCTAGGTACCTAGTTAATAAGGAAATAAACCACAGGAATTATGGCCATATAATGCTGTGGTATTAATGTAGTAGGTTGGGACTGTCTGGGCTTAAATCCTAGCTCCACCACTGAATAGTAATAGGCAAGCTATTTAACATCTCAAGGTCAAGGGCCTAATGATAGCAACCACCCTCATAGGGTTAATGTGAGGATTAAATCCATGGAATACATACAGTATAGTGCCTGGCATGTAGGTGGGTGGATGCACAGATAGAAAGACCAAAAGCACTCTATAGCTATTATTATTAATGTTACTGCTGTTGTCAAAGTCATCATCATCATCAAGTCACTTCTTCTATACTCACTGGAAAGGTATGTAATTTTCCATTAGGAAAAACTACCTCAGCTGCTTCAACCCTGAAAACAAAAATAAAGCCAGAAATAAAATTAAATATAAATAAAATAAAACTTAAGGGGAAAAAAGGGCCATAAATTCTAAAAATGTGTGTGGTTAACAAAACTTTCACTTGGTCTACAACTGCAGCCTCAACACACTCAATCTATTCACATTCCAACACTGCTGTCTGGATTAATCCTCCCATACACAACATTACTATTCCATTTCCTGTGGCTCCCATGTCTCTTCAGGCAGCACCCACTTGATAAGTTTATCTCCCAGTCCTGCAAAGCATGCATCCTTGATGAACACCTTGCCAATACTGACACACACATTCCAGGCTCTAGCAAGGTCACGCTGTTACACAATGAAAGCTGACTGACACAACCACTAAAATGCAAATCAATTTAAAAAAATAACCAACACTGCCCATACAATGTCAGTCATGCTTTCTACAGTTATACATTTATTTTGAATTATAATACTCCAGAATAAACTATGATGCTAGTACACAGTAAGGGCCATATAGTTTTGATAAGCAATTTTTTAAATAAAAAATTAGCTTTGGAACAAATACAGTAGTCTTATAAGTATACACAGGATACATGCTTCACTCTTATATATGATTCTCTATCTTTGTTTAGCTGTTCCTTCTGCTGTTTCTCCATGTTCAGTCTCAAATCCTTAAATACAGCTTAAATTTCATTGCCTCCATGAGGTCTACCCAGATTGCCCCAGCGAGCAGTAACTTGCCCTTACAAACGGCCAGAACATCACTGAAACTTTTTAAGGTACTTATCACTTTTTACTTTATATATTATTTGTTCATGTCTTAGCTCCCCAAAGAGATTATATATTCTAGTTACAAGAACCACATATTTCATCTTTATATTAAGCACAAGGCCTTAGTGCTCTGACTTCAGAACAACAGGCCATCATCGATAAAGATGTCGAACGAACTTACGTAAATTGATTCTCACAATATTCACTGAACGTGGTGACAATGATATCAAGAACTATTTTTGCCTGCAAAGGAAAAAAACAAATATTATGGTAACCCATAAATATACTTTCTTCCATCAGCTGGAAATGAATGAATATTTAATATAATTTAGTCTCCAAACATCTAAAACTGTATCTGTATATATAAATTTTAAAGAAAGAAGTGGAGTAAAAACTCTTGAGCTTGAGAGGCCCTGACCTTATCTTCAGGTGTTCTGCATTTATGCGGTTCTCTGACAGTTACAATCCATGACTGAGACAAATCATCTATTTCCCCACCCCCTCCCTTGGGCTGAGCAAATTTCAAGAAAGACAGATGGCTAAATATGGCAGTAAACCTTTTCAGGCTCATAAGTTTCTGCAGCCAGATGCCAGACTCCTGGCCCAAGCACTTACTAGCAGTCTGATTTTGCGCATGTTACTTAATTACTGTCTTTGTATCTTTGTTTGTTTGTTAAGTAGAGATAATAAAAGTTCCTACCTCATTTGGTTAATATAAGGATTAAGAGTATGAATGTGTGTGTGTATAAAACACATAGAGCGATGCCTGGTACACAGTGAAGGCCGTATAGATTTGTTAATTTTTTTTTTTTAATTAAAAGAAAAAATACAGTAACCTTATTGGGATATATGCTTTGCTTTTATATATACTTTATTCATTTACAAGCTTCAGAAAAGACATCCAAGGTCTCCTAATATGCAAATTTTAAAAAAGTTTTTAACAGGAAAAGCTATATTATTACCCTGACAATATTTCTGCAGGCACATATGGTATATAAGAGTTATAAATGAACTATCTTACAAGGATCTCCAATCCTGTAAGACATATGTGAATGCCATTTATCTGCCCTGCTTCTATACTCCAGCCTTCTGCCATTCAAGTTTACCTTTCTTAATGTGCTTAACTGCCACCTCACTCTATGGCTTACTTAACATTTGTAAAGAAAAAATATGACATAAAAAAAAGCTTTCGTAACAATCCAATCTAATATATGGGGACGAAAAGTGACTGAACGATTAGTATTCTACATATTCTAGACACCTTTGTGTGTACAAACCCTTTATCAATTTGCTAAATAAAACTTGATAGCCAGTTGGTTTTAATTTTTTTTTATCAAGTACACAAAGGTATGAAATTAGTTAGCATTCAAACTAAGCCAACTAAGATGAACACTTTATACAGATGGCATTACAATGTATAGCCCATTCTCTGTTTTACAGTAATGTATTTGGCTAATTCTCACAAGATGACAAGTTCCTTGAAGTCAAGAACATGTAACTCATTATTAAATTCATGGCACTGGAAAGATAGTAGGTGCTCACGAAACATTTGTCAACTGAATGAAAGCACCTTAACCAAAGTACAGAATAGCTACATCTTCCTAATTTTCTAAATGGCTAAAGTATGTCCCCGCCTACAAAATAAACATATTTTAAAGTTTAGCCACATGGTCTTGGCCCAGAAGTAAAAATCTACCCTGACAGTACAAAAATAGAAAAAAAGTTGTATTTACCTTAGTAAAGTCAGTCCCTGTGCATTCAATAAATATATTTCTAGTATTTACTGTTATTTTGGAATGATTTCCTACAACAAACACAAAACAGTAATGACAAAACAATCCGTTTCAGAAATAAAAGTGCACGAAAAAGCTCTACAAAACAGAAACTACATTTTAATTTAGAACATAATATAAGCTGACACCTCAGAGGTAAGGTAAGGAGATATACAACTTTTATTCTAAGCTCCCATTATAAGCTGGAGAATAAAGATAAAATAAAAACAAGGCTTTACTGAGTGCATTCCATATGTAAGGTGCTTAACAGAAGTTGTCTCATCTCATTTTCACCACGATCTATGACAGGGCTGCAGGCAGGACAACTAAGATTCAGAGATTAAGCTCACTGAACACGATTGCAGCTATTAAGCGGCAAGGCTAAGATTTGGGTTTGGATCTGGCTCACTCCGAAGCCCACTATAAGTACTAGAGTCCAAGATCGTGAGGAGGAAAAGATTCTCCTTCCCATCATGAGTCAACTGAACCCCCTTCTCACCTCCAGAAGGGCAAACATCTATGGCTCTGACATCACTAAATTTTGTAAATATGTTCAAGTTGCTTCTTCAACAAAAGCTTCAGAAAGGAGTTAAGAGGGTAAAATTCAGTTTTAAAATTTTAATTTAACTATAAAACAGCAGGCCAGACAAAATTTGACTCTAAGTTTAACTAAATGAATTACCTGCTAAAACCACAATATCAACACCCTTTGGAGGAATATAACAGAATCCAGAGACTAGCACCAGAAAATATTTATAATAAACTTATAAATATGTATACATTTAAAAATTACACAAAAATCACCAGTAAAATATTGAAAAATGAATGAAAAGAACTATTACAATAAAATCCACAAAAGACCTGAGATTCTCAGATTGAGTCATCTGATTGATTCAGTCAAGTCTACTGAGAATTCCACAGAAATGATAAAGAATAAGAGGGAAACAGCAAAAAACCTATGGTGCTTAAGAAATAACTCACCATTGATGACTGGAGGCATTGAAAGGACGACACCATTGCTATCATAGATAACCGGATACAGAGGTTTATTTTCAATTATATGTAAATAATGTTTAAGGTGGTTGTCAGTCTGAAAAAAAAATAAGTCAAACAAAATTAGCTTTTTATTTCTGTCACTGTAATTAGTTTACATACCTACCTAGCATAAAAAGAGGGGGGAAAACTCAGAAAAACAATAAAACAGCCCCCAAAGTTTTAAATGTATAATATTTTCTAATGTAAATTAATATCTCAGAATCCTTATACAGCCTCATTTCCTACTGGGGAAAGATAAGACCGCAATCGTTTTTCAAGACTGAAAACTCTGACTTGCAGAGTAAGCCTGAATCACCTTAAGCAAAACACAAACCATACAAAACTATTTAGATAAATAGGAAGAAATCACTTGCAAATCAGGTCGATGATAATAGTTGCTTTTTCCAAATGATACCCACTTCTTTTACTATTTGTTAAATGCAATTTAAAGTGACTACTGAATACATTTTCACTGCTGGACTCTAAAGTGCTAATCACGGGAGGCAGACGCTTTTTAATAGTGCATGCTACAAAAAAACTAGCTAAATCTCATTGTTCCTTATATTTGAATGAGTTTTTAGTTATACCTAAATATGAATATTACAATGCGGTATGACCTGCTTCAGTGGTTCTCAATCCTGGCTGTACGTTAAAAACATCTGAGAGGATAAAAAAGTAATAACAGGGCTTCCCTGGTGGCACAGTGGTTGAGTCCGCCTGTCAATGCAGGGGACATGGGTTCGATCCCTGGCCCGGGAAGATCCCACATGCCGTGGATCAACTAAGCCTGTGCGCCACAACTACTGAGCCTGGACTCTAGAGCCCACGAGCCACAACTACTGAGCCTACATGCCACAACTACTGAAGCCCACGTGCCTAGAGCCCGTGGTCCACAACAAGAGAAGCCACAACAATGAGAAGCCCACGCACTGCAACGAAGAGTAGCCCCCGCTCACCGCAACTAGAAAAGCCTGTGCACAGCAACGAAGACCCAACACAGCCATACATACATACATACATACATAAATAAAAGTAATAATAAACAATACTATGCTCAGACCTCACTCTAGATCAAAGGAATCAGTATCTCTGGGTTGGAGCCCAGACGCTGTTATTTTTTCAAGCACTCATTTTATTGCCCTAATTAAGACTTGATTTGGGAGGAATTTCATGATTTATCCAGAGCTATTACATTAACATAAAAGAACATTTACCTTGTATATGTTCATCAGTTCACAGGCTGTATACTCCTTGGTCTTATTTAGAGGCTTGAATTTGATATCGGAAGGTTTCTTCGCAGTATAAGTAAATGGGCCTGACAAAGTGTCCAAGTCATGGGTACCAATAGCAACCAAGGCTCTTTTCCTAAATGTGGAGAGACAGAGAGAAAGAGAAACAGAAAACGATTTGAATATCTCAAAGCAGAAATTCTAAAGATAACATAGAGTATAGGTTTTTTATTTTTAGACACTTCTCTAAAATAGCCTGTTACTACTATATAGCACCTTTACAACCATTAAAAATTATGAGAAATATAAATATAAAGCTACTTAAAACACGTTATTTCAGCAGCTGAAGTAAATCCCTTCCACTATGTTTTCCCTAGTACTATATTAGGACGTTTTCAAAGTCAACATACCCTTTACCTTCTTTTAATCTATTTCCTCCAGTGTCCTCAAGTAAACAGAAATCTTTTATTAAATTAGAATAAACTACCAAAAAACTCCTGTGTTTTTTGGCTTTTCCATATTTTCCTAAATTTCCTGTCACATAGCTATATTGCTTTATTAATGAAAATTATTTAGTTTTAAGAACTGTGAGTTATATTTAAAATTTAATATGTAAGGAAATTTCAAGAGCTATTAATTTCATTTGTTCTACAGTTTATCTGTAAAGGATTTCAGGTAATTTTAGGAACTTAAAGCAAGATACAAAGTAGGAGAGAAAGAAACAGAAGTAGGGATATAAAACAAAGCCAGAAACAATGTTGATACTAAATTAGAATTTCAAAGCTTACTGTCTTATCACAGAGGGTCACAAATTTGGCTCTAAGCTTTCCAAAAGACAACTCAAAAAGAGAAAACTGGTCAGAATTAATGATGTTCTAAAAATTCTTAAAACGTGTTTTAGACTATGTGTACATATATTCGAATACGTATGCATAACCACAATTAAATATCAAATGGATAAAATCATTAGTAATCAAGGAATGTGTTAAAGTCCATATTACATGAACCATGACATAGTTTTTAAAATTTGTAAGAAACAAATTTTGGTCAACCTCGAATTAACACAACATTGTAAACCAACTATACTGAATAAAACAAATTAAAAAAAAAGTTTTTTTCATCAAACTCCAAGACAGGTGACTAGAACTTTAATAAATACGGGTAAATTGAACAGAGTTGTTGACAAGCCTAAAGGAAGTGTTACTTTACTCAATGAGTTACATGTTTATATACTAGCATAGGTAGAAATATACATGGTTCAGTAAGTTTAGATAAATTAATAATTGACAAATTCATAGGTAAGAAAGTCCATGTTTTCTTGGACATTAATATTGGTTTCTTAATCCTGAAACAGCACCTCAAAATGTCACTAAATTTCAACTTCAAACCAATCACAAAAAAACAAATTCCGGATTAATCAAAGAGCTATGCATTTTGAAAAACAAAAGGCAAACTTACACATACATACATACACACACACACACACACGCACACACACACACACACAACCATAAAAATTATTCAAAGAAAATATAGGAGAACAATGCTTAAAACTGTGGAGCAGAACATCCCTTCTTAAGACACAAAACATAAAAGTCATATAGGAAGACTGACAAACTTGACTATATCCAAACTGTAAACTTTATACAACCAAAAGACCCCAAAAGTCAAAAGACACACTGAGAGCAAAGGTCTGCAACGTAGGTACAGAAAAAGGATTAATATCCCAAACATAAAAAGATATGAAAACAAAAAATAGTCAAAAATCAAGATTTTACCTATTCTACTGGCAGAAATTTTATTAAAGTCTTGCTGTGAAAAAGCAGCAGCTCAAAGAACTGGGCAGAAAATTCTGCTGCTGCCAAATGCAGAGGTCTCATCTAGCCAAATCTTTCGAGACTGAGTCAGGCTAAGTATTCAAGACTCTTTGCCTGCAACAGAAACCACTTCTCAGAGAAAAAGAGCAAAATAAGAGCCTCTTACATAACAAAATATTCTGTATGCAATCAAAAAGCAGTGCATATGAAAACAGGGAAACATGACATACTCCACACGAACCAACCCATAAAAACCAATGCTAAGATGACCCAGATTTTCAAATCACCAGATTTTTAAAACGTTACTACCACTACTACTACAAAAAAGCCACTACAAAAAGCGTTCAAGAATTATGTGGGAAATATACACATAATGAACAGACAGGGAAATAACAGCCAAAAAAAAAAAAGAAACTTTTTAAAAAGGAACCAAACAGACTCTATAGAGATGAACAATAAAGTAACTGAAGTAAAAAGTTCAATGGACCCTTCCAGCCAAGATGGAGTAACAAAGACTAGATTTACTCTCTTGCCTGATACAATCACAAAAAAGGCAAAACACATAAGACAACAGTTTCCATGGCTGGCACTGGAGATCAGGCTATGAAGGGCAGATGACAGACAGGAAACAGATACGGCGAGCCCTACGACTGCCCAGCTGACTGCGTGGAAGGGTTTCAAGCCACAGGGCAGGAAACGGGGTCTGGCTAGAGCCCAGTGGACTCCCTAAGTTGAAGAGACACAGCTGAGAGTCTAGGGAGATCAAGACGGCTAGAGTTCACTGCATAGTACTGGGGAGGACAGAGCTACTCAGACAGAGAACTCTGATATCTGCAGAGGGGCCTCCTCAAGAATTCAGCTGAGCATTAATCAGTGTGTGCATGTGAGGAAACCAGCCAAGGCCAGGGAAAGAACCAACCAAGGCAACAGTGCTCACACAGACTGAAAACCTCACTCTTCATATGGCAATGGATAAATAGGAACAAAGTCTTGCCTCAGCAGTAAGGACTAACTAGCCCTAGAGAGAACACTGCATGATCAATGAAAACAGAAAAATAGGGGAAAAAAGCAGAGAAAAGTCAATGAAACCAAAAGCTGGTTCTCTGAAAACCGATACACAATGATACACACTGAAGTAACTGATGTGTACACTGATCTCTAGCTACACTGATCAAGGGGAAAAACGAGAGAAGACACAGGAATGAAAGAGGTGATACTGATACAGATACTACAGATATTAAAGGATAATAAGGGAAGATCATAAACAACTTTTATGCCAATAAATTTTATAATTTAAATGAAATAAATATATCTCTGGAAAAATGCAAATTAGGATTTACTGACTCTGGCACACCAGAGTACTAGGATGTGATTTATTCTCCCCTTAGAAAAAGCTCATGATTTCCAGGAATACTGCATAAAACAGAGCTTAAAGCCGAATTAAGGAAATGCCTTCCAATATAGATAAAAATTAGATTCTTCAAACGACCAGAATAGATAACTGGGCTCAAGCACTTCCTAGCTATTATCAGTGCTTGTCAGAAATCCTCAATCTTGTCCTATATTCTGAAACTATATTTAAATTCTTATTGTTTTGCTCAAGAATAACATATCTGCAAGATGACAAATAGATTATTTTTATAAAGGAACTTGGAATAAATGTTATTTCTGAGAAAAAGTTTCTTCTATGATGTATGCAAAAATGTTTCAAGAAAAAGAAACCTCGTGAGCTTAACCACAAGTATTTTAATTTTTTAAATATTTTTCACACCAGAAGAAAACGCCCAAGGTCCCCCCAACCCTGTCTCTAGACCACCCCTTACACAAAAGCCTCTTTTAGTTTCCATAGTTTACCAAGTTGCAACTACTGCAATTATTAAAATATAAAAAAATTTTTTCCATTTTTACTCAAGATATATGTAACTGTTAATCATATCTTTGACTAGCATGAGATAACTTACGTTTATATATTTTAGTACCAACACAAAAAAAACTTGGTATGTTAGCTAAAGGCTGACATTTCTTATCATCAGTAAATATATATTTTCTATTAGGATTTTTGAAATACTGAAATTAGTTCAAGGACTCCCATTGTTACCTTCCTCGACCTTTAGGGGGTTCAGCAATTATTAGGTTTGAAGATCACCACACTACAGGGGGCTGTGTGGGAAATGATGTGTAGCAATGCCAAAGACAGAATAAGAAAATTCAGTTATGTAAAGGTCTCAAGTTTCACCTGTCAATTTATAATTATATTCACTCAAAAAATGAGATCAAGCCAAAAATTTTTGTCTATTTTTAAAATAAGTCATGCTTCAAATTACCATGGTTTAATATTTAGTAGTATAATCCACTGTTAATGACTTGAACCAAGAAACAAAACCCAAGAAAATGTCTAGGACTAGGTATTTCTTCTCTATATAGTACTCAAAATATATCTCTTATTTCTCCATGGATACACTGTCTATAAGCAGTAACAAAGAGCTGTTTGGTGAAATTTAAACTTATTTAAATTTAAATTTAGTTAACTTTAAACTCTTGTTACTCCCACATATGATTAATTTAGAAATGCTGTGAAAAAAGTCTACAGTGGAGGAAGAAAGAAAAGAGGGGGGGAAAGAGGAAGAGAAAAGGGAAGGGGAGGGAAGGAGGAGGGACAGGAAGGAGAGCGGGAGGCAAGGAAGAAAAGATGCAACCACAAACCTGCAAATGTTCTGATGTAACTTCTCCTGAAGTTCAATGAAGCTGTCATATCGATCTTTGGTAAACTTTATGTTTCGGAGAACTGCTGCAACAGCGTACGGGCGTATTTTAGCTGTCTGAAATTCGTTATATCATTAGAGATGGTAAATATTAAGGCTTTTCTTTGTAATATCATCTTGTAATAGAAAGTTAGCTGTCGCAAATTTTCATTCAAGCAAGTGTATATTCATTCATTCAATCAACAGTAAGATATAGTGGTGATAAGAGACAAAGTCACTGTCCTCATGCAATTTACATTTCAGCAAGATCTCTGAAAATTTACCGAATTACTGAGAAAAAAATTAACCCTTAAGTAGTTTGCTCGTAGTTAATCTTTCTACCAAAATAGCCTTTCCCCAAAAGATTTTTTCTAAATTTTATTAATATACCACAATTAAAACAATTATATCGCAAATGTATTTTAACCAAACATTTGGATGTTATTTTCCAAAATTATTCATGGAAAACAAATGCTGTGTTCCCTTTCACTTCTTGGTAAAAAACGAAATGACAATTTTTAAGAGCCAGAGGCTAAATATACATCCATTTTAGCAAGTGATCAAAGAAAACTACATTTGGCAGAAGGGTCACCTTTGTCCCACCTTATAGAGATATACACAAAAGAGATGTTTTTAAAAGAAAAATAAGAATGGATCCTTATTACCTCTTCTGTGATGATCAATTTCTGGATTTCTCCATTAGGCATCACCCGTTTATACATTGGAGCCTTTACCCTAAAATATTAAAACAAATTTGCTCATTATTAACCAAAACGTTCAGTAAACTAATTTATTCTGTGTATAGAAAGTATACAAAATGAACAGAACTAGACAATGGGTTAAAGTTACAGCAAATCAAATTTAGGCTGAGTATTAAAAAAAAAAAACCCAAACCTAATAAACTTTCTAACATTTCTAGATGTCTAAAAATGGGCTAGGGGCTTCCCTGGTGGCACAGTGGTTAAGAATCTGCCTGCCAGTGCAGGGGACATGGGTTCATGCCCTGGTCCAGGAGGATCCCAAGTGCCGCGGAGCACCTAAGCCCGTGCGCCACAACTACTGAGCCTGCGCTCTAGAGCCCGTGAGCCACAACTACTGAGCCCGCATGCCTAGAGCCCATGCTCTGCAACAAGAGGAACCACCACGATGAGAAGCCCACGCACCACAACGAAGAGCAGCCCCCGCTCACCACAACTAGAGAAAGCCCACGTGCAGCAACGAAGACCCAGCGCAGCCAAAAATAAATGAATAACATAAATCTGGTAAAAAAATAAATAAAATAAAAATGGGCTAGGATGCCTCGTGGTAATGTGTGTCCTATCATTGGAGTCTCGGCAGAGGCTAGAAAACCTTTAACTAAGCAACTGTATAGGGGGCATTTAAACATCAGCTGAGGGGCTGGATTAAATCACCTTGAAGTTTTATTCCAACCATGAGAGTTTGAGCTTCTAAGAAAAATAGGGCTTATGACAAATACAGATGGCCTGGTCCCATCTGGACCTAATGAATCAGGATATTCAAGGGAAAGGCCTGGTAGACAGTACATTCTGAAGGCACAGTCCAGGTAACTGTTATCATCAGAAGAGGGTGGGAACTACTGTTCTAAGTCAGTGCTTTTCAAACCTCAACATGCCTACAGTCAACTGGGGGATTTGTTAAACCACATATTCTGATTCAATAGGTCTTGGGTAGAGGGTGAAATTCTGCAGTTCTAACAAGTTCCCAGGTGTTACAGATGATGCTGGCCCATGGACCACACTTTGAGTAGCAAAGGTTTTAAGTCACTTTCCTAATTCAGTCTCATCATAAAAATCATACGAGGTGCCTATTAAAAACAGAAATACATATCAGACAGGTTTGGGAAACACACTGTAAGGGCTTATCCCTGACCCTAAAATATAAACATCTGATTGTCATGCAGAGAACAACTGGGTCAACCCCCAAATTTTAACCACATTAACCAAATGCCTAATTATCATCCTTTCACCAACACCCATCACTCATCCGAAGGCCTCACAGTTCCAGAGTCTAGCCCATCAGCCTGAGGCTCTTACTCTTTTGCGACTGACTAGATAATGAATAAGTAATCAAAACCAAAAATAATTATTTTTGATAGCTTTACTGTTTCACCTCTTTTTCATTTCATACGTTCACCATTTTCTATATGTATTACATGAAGAGTTGGAAGAGGACTTAAAAATATTCTTCATTATATATTAGGAGATTGAAACTAGCAAAGTCAATTAACTTGCCCACAGCCATCATAAGGTCTTCAGTTGTCCAGTTAGGAGGCTCCATTCCCAAGCTTCCTCAGAATTCTTAAGAAAAGAGCATATAGTTGTACCACCTCTACTTTTCTCCCAGCCTTTAACAAACCCAACAAACTACGCCAGTTGGATTACTAAAGAACTCACATGAACCCATTAAAAAGCTTTTTATGATGCCATAAAATCATTAACCACTCCAGCTTTAAAATACGCTCCCAAAATGAAAGGCTATGACTCAATATTCAGGCAAATTTTCAAACGGCTACAATCTAAAGGCTCCAATCATCCCTCGCAGACCTAAAGCTGTGTACCTGTCCAACAGGTTTTTTTCTAGAAACTTAAACAGGGTTGCTGATAATGACAGGCAAAGAAAAAAGAAACCCAACTTAGCCAGGTATTTAATGAACATATTCCCTTACCTTTCTTTGAAGACCTGAAGTCCTCGAACCAATCCTTCCAGACATAGGAGATCATATCTATTGGCAGGGACATCAATTTTGTAGAGAACAACATCAGAGGCCCCCTGTGCCTTTTCATTACCTTGTTCCTTACTTATAATTTCCTTCTCAGATGTCTAAAACAAACGCAAAAATTAAAATAAAACTAAATAAATCCAAATTCTTTTGAAAAAGTAGCCCTATAAAGTAGTAACTGCATTATTCATGTTCTTTCCAGAGCAGCAGAAATCCATCTAAAGCAAGGAGTGGGCCAAATCATGCCTGCCACCTATTTTTGTAAATAAAGTGTTACTGAAACATAGCCAAGCCTATTCATTTACATTTTACCTATTGTTATTTACAAACTGCAACAGCTGAATTGTGACAGAGACTATACAGCCTTCAAAAGCTTGCTATCTGGCAGAAAAAGTTTGCCCATCCCTGATCTAAAAGAAAATGAAAACACCAAAAAGAACATAGGGCAACAACGACAAAAGTGTCAATGAGACAAAGTAAAGAGAATTCACCAAATAAAAGCTATGGTGGGAATTCCCTGGAGGTCCAGTGGTTAGGACTCTGCGCTTTCACTGCCGAGGGCCTGGGTTCGATCCCTGGTGGGGAAACTAAGATCCCACAAGCCACAGCTCGCGGCCAAACAAAAAAAAGAAAAAAAAATTAAAAGATATGCAACTTTTTATAAGATAATGACTCTAAAAAGCTAAATCCTATGGGCACCTAAGCCTACAAGCAACAGGAGAATGAGAGTAATACTATAAAAACAAGCAAAAACATTTGAAGAGGGGACCTCCCTGGTGGTCCAGTGGCTAAGACTCCATGCTCCCAATGCAGGGGGCCCGGGTTTGATCCCTGTGCAGGGAACTAGATCCCTCATGTCACAACTAAAGATTCCACATGCCACAACTAAGACCATCAGCGCAGCCAAATAAATAAATGACTAATAAAAAAAAAAGAAACATTTGAAGAGATCATCAGAAGCTGTGGTGTAAATTAGAAGGGCTTATAGGTATGATGGGAAGCAATCTAATGACAGTAAAAGGTACAGAGCAGCAAGAATGAAAGCAAACAAGAGGAAAAAGAGAGAAAAATACCACTAGAATGATTTTTAATGCAGTAGCAAAAAGCTTAGACTATCTCAATAACCACACTACAGAGATTTTCTTAAAAACAACCATTGCCAAGAAGTTAAATTCTGTTCTCCATGTTTACTACAGCAGGGAACTGTACGTATACTGAAGAAATTTTCAATCAAAATGCTTAAAAGCCATATTCCAACAGTTAATGTTACCCACTAATTATCTGGAATCCCCACTTAACTGGAACTCCTATTTTTACCACCAATAACCTGCTAAAATAACTGACAAATTCCTATCAAAATATGTGATGATTTTTGTTTTACATGATGCTCTCCCTCTCCCACTGCCAAAATATGAGTTCAAATTATTGCTCAAAGAATTATAGTCTACACTTGCACAGCATGCAGAAGAATTCACTTCCTGTCAATCAGCACTACGTGCCCGAGCCACACCTGAGGAATCACAGAGTCCATGTGATGCTGGACTGCACAGGGATCACAGTGCTCACTGACTGTGGGCTCCAAGGAACACCTCCACTGGCCATCTCAAACTCAGGAGGCAAAGTTTTTAAATTAGGGAAAAATTAATAATAAAAAAAGAAGAGGACGAAGAGGAGGGAGCAGGAGAGGAGAAAAGAAATGGGGGGATGGGGCCTCCCTGGTGGCGCAGTGGTTGAGAGTCCGCCTGCCGATGCAGGGGATACGGGTTCGTGCCCCGGTCTGGGAGGATCCCATATGCCGCGGAGCGGCTGGGCCCGTGAGCCATGGCCGCTGAGCCTGCGCATCCAGAGCCTGTGCTCCGCAACGGGAGAGGCCACAACAGTGAGAGGCCCGCGTACGGAAAAAAAAAAAAAAAAAAAAAGAAATGGGGGGATGGGGGAAGAGGTAGGAGGAGAAATCAGAATTTAAACAGAGTTCAATTAAAGGGGTCAATAAAATTGCTAACATTTTAGTGAAGAAAGATAAGTCACCTCATGCGGGTGCTGGATTTCGGGGGGGGGACCCATATAAAGAAGGGAAGAAAATGTGGTTAACTTGAGAAAAGAAGGCATCCAAACAAAAAAATGGCCTAATTCCTTTGCAAAAAAGACACAGCTGCCTAAGCCTTCTTCCATTTTCAGTATCTCAGTTCATACAAAGATCATATGTGGGGCTTCCCTGGCGGCGCGGTGGTTGAGAGTCCGCCTGCCGATGCAGGGGACACGGGTTCGTGCCCCAGTCCGGGAAGATCCCACATGCCGTGGAGCGGCTGGGCCCGTGAGCCATGGCCGCTGAGCCTGTGCGTCCAGAGCCTGTGCTCCGCAACGGGAGAGGCCACAGCAGTGAGAGGCCCGCGTACAGCAAAAAAAAAAAAAAGATCATATGTGAAGACCGGGTTTTTCAATGCTAACAAAAATGTTATGCCAATCGATGACCACAGAAATTTCAGAGCCAGAGGGATCTATGGGGATCATACAATGCAAACCTCTTATTTCACAGATGAAAAGGAGGCCCAGAGAGGCAATGTAATTGTCCATGGTTCCACAGCTAGTAAATGTGGGAGTTTGAACTATTACTCCATTTTTCTGATATCCAGTCCAATGCTCTTAGATATCACAGAGCCTCAAGCATAATTTTGAGTTCTAATAAAAATAACAATTTAATATAAACTACAGAGATCTCAGGTGACTTCTTAAGCATATGGATGCTCATTAATATAAAAAAACTTTCTGCAACATTAGTTAAGAAGCAACAGGAAAAACAAGGCAGAACAATATAGGTTTTTGTCAGTCTGAGGGTTTTTTTAACCTTATTGTGTTATAAAACACAGAACAGATCAAGAAGGCTTGGGGTAAAAAATAATACTAATTACCAGAGACATATTAAATTATCTTTTTAGTTACAAGTACAGTGTCTCTAGTACATTATCATTATTAATAATATATTTGGTAAATAAAGCTATTTTTTCAACATTTTAATCATTATATAATCAAAAGACCAGGAAAATGTTTCAAAATCATTTTTACAAGCAATTCTTCAAAAAGTAGCAGATCATTTTACAAGATGAATGTATAGAGTAATAAATGAAGAATGAATTAACGCTGGTTAAATAGGCACGGGGGAAGGTGGGGTGGGACGCAGAGCAAGTGAAGGAGGGGGAGCCAGAGGCCAAGGAGACAGCAATTCCGGCTGAAGCAAAGTTCCCACTGCTCAAGGACCCCTTCCATCTGGTTATCTGCAAATGGCACCTCACTGCCTGGGAGACTGCTTTCATTCTGGGGTTACCTGAGAGGGTCTATCCACCTCCACAGCACTAGGCTGATGACTTGAGGGTACTGCATCAGAATAAGGCATGAACCCCTTTTGAGATTTTACACAAGGTAACACTCTTAGAACCAGAGCTTAGCCCCTTAACACAGAAAGCACCACGGCCCACAAATGTTCCATCTTGATCTAACCGTAAGGTAACAAAGATAAAATATAATGAACTTATACACAGAATATTAGAGAAATAAATATCCAATACATACAATTTCATCAAGTTCCAGACCAAATTCAAAACATAGTTCATCAAATTCTTCGTCAGCTAGAAAAAAGTAAGAGATTGCTAATTTTAATCTGTTCAGTACAAATGAAAATAGCATATAAACTGCATTTTTTAATCATCTTATACCAAGCATACTAAATATCAGGCATCAGATATCTCCATTTAAAAACAAAAAAAGCTTGACCAAAAAACATTTTTTAAGAAAACCAAAACTATTTTAAAAAGGGCTGATTCATGTACTATCAGCTACAGAATTAGGTTACCTGCACTAGGGAGTTTACACTTACTTGGAAGAAAAAAACTTGCTAAGCAGGGATCCAATGTAAAGTAGGCTCCAAATCACAGATCCAACATAAAGGAATAATGTCATATAAATCCTATCATTTAAAATTCTCTGAGGTGGCCTGACAGTTGGCTTTGGAGCCAGATCAATCCAAGTTCGAATTCTGACTGTTCCACTTACCAGTTGAGAGCTTGGCACTTCATGTAAACTTTCTGATTCCTATGCCTCATCCATAAAGTAGCATTTTACAGCCACTTATTTGTAGCATGCAACTGTTGGAAAGACTTAAGTGAGTTCATGCAGATAATGGGCCTGGCATAGTGCCCTGAAACATAGTAGGTCTGCAATAATTAATAGTTCTCTTCCTTACTTTTAAGTTATACCCTACTGTGCTTTGCCACCTGATACAGCATTGTCAGGGTTTCCTTGTTACCAAAAACTGAACACAAACCATCATTACTAGTATATTCTAGTAAGAAGCTGATCTTAAGATTCCTGTTCCTGACACTGAACTTCAATTTAACAAACGTTTATTGAGCACCTATGTGTCGGCACTGTACTAGGTGCCAGGGCTACAGAGATAAATAAAATACAATTCTTGCCTTAACTACGCCCTACTCTAGTAAACCAGATGAGTAAATACAGTTATGGTAAGTGCAAGGTACCGAGTTGGCACAAAGGAAGCAATCAACTCCACTGAGAGTCAGCGAAGGCTTCACAGAAAGGATGAATTCCTTAGACAGGGACTGTGGGGAACGAGACAACCACATGGCAAATTTGGGACGTCCCATATGAATGAAGCGTGAGGTTCATGTCCGGAAGAGATATGATGAAAAAAGAAGAAAGAAGTCAGCTCAAGATGCCAAGGGATTTGCCCTCTGTCCTGCCTGAGGCAACGGGGAGTTACAATAAAGCATTTCCAGCTGGATAATAGTACGGTTAGACCTGCATTTTAAAGAATGGTGGTGGACAAACTGGAACAGAGAATCTACTGCCACAGACAAGCGAGACAGTGAGGACTTGGTTAAAGCAGCCAGCAGTGAGTCTGAGGGAGAAGGAAGAATGTGCGAAACGTCAGGGGCAGAATCTGTAAGGCTCAAGGACTGACTGGGAGGTGGGAACAGTGAGTGAGCAGGAGGCGTGTGCAATGGCTCCCAGGTCCCTGGTGTGGGTGAATGGGTATCATTAGGGCAGGAAATAACAGAGGCCCCCATGACCCCTGCCTCCTGGTACTCACACCGTTCACGTCTCAAACAACCACATGAGTGCGCTGGGAAGCAAACTCCAGCCCAACCAAGCCTTGAGATGACTGCAGGCCCAGCTGACATGACAGCTTGACTGCAACCTGGCGAAAGACCCAGAGCCAGATCACCCAGCTATGCCACTCCTCCCTCAATTCCTCTCTCAGAAACTGTGTGAAATGATAAAGGCTTGTTGTTTTACACTCCTAAGTACTGGAGTAATTTGTTATGTAGCAACAGATAACTAACACAGACTTCAGTCCCTGGACAGAGAGCGCTGCCATAACAAAACACGGGAAAACATGGGGAAGGCTTTGAATCAGGAGGTGGGCCCTGAGAGTGTCAATGGAAACCTAAAGTGCCTTGACAAAGCTGTTAACAGAAGCCTCAATCTCTGATAAGGATGCAGGTGAGGATATGAAGGAAAGTGAGGAAGTGTTATTGGAAACTGACAGAAGGGGTATCCTTTTTTATGTAGAGGCAAAGTTTAGCGACACTGTTGCCAACAGTTACGGGGACTGGAGAAAAGGTACCTGCTCGACCGGGTGACTTAACTAACCTTTCCAACCAGTGCTGAAGGTGTCGCCTGGTTTAGACTGTGAGAGAAGAGATGAACTAAAGGAAAGACTATTAAACAAAAAGGAGCCAGGACCTAATGGTTTTAAAAATCCTCAGCCTCCCCAGATGTAAAAAAAAAAAAAAAAAGCTAAGAAATGGTTCTGAAGAACCTAGGGGCAAGACAGGAATAGAGACACAGACGCAGAGAACGGACTTGAGGACACGGGGAGGGGGAAGGGTAAGCTGGGTTGAACTGAAAGAGTGGCATGGACATATATACACTACCAAATGTAAAATAGATAGCTAGTGGGAAGCAGCCGCATAGCACAGGGAGATCAGCTCAGCTCTTTGTGACCACCTAGAGGGGTGGGATAGGGAGGCTGGGAGGGAGACACAAGAGGGAGGGGATATGGGGATATATGTATATGTATAGCTGATTCACTTTATTATACAGCAGAAACTAACACACCATTGTAAAGCAATTATACTCCAATAAAGATGTTTAAAAAAATGACCTCTGATCAAAGAGCAAATCCAGAGTATTTCCAGGGAAACGTGGTCGAAAGATGAATCAAGGACATGATTGTAAAATCTTAAGACGCAGTAAAAATCAAAGGCACTATTCATTCAGACAAAAGGCACTACACATAAAGAAAATAAAGGTGTGTCTCACAAATTTATTCAGTCACACAACTGAGCTTAAATAAGAGCACTGTATCAGCAAAAGCCCAAGGTACAAAACAGCTTATTTCAGACATCTGTGGGTGGTGTGTCTTTTGACTATTGAAGTGGAAACCAGCAAAACTGACCAAAGACCCACAAAGTTTAACAACAACAACAAAAAAAGCAGAAACATGGCAAGCTGGAGCTGAAAGGGACAGAGACGGGACAAAATGAAGTCTTTGAGCCCCCAAAATTCTATTAGTGGGAAGTAGACCAAGAAAACTAATCAGCTGTAAAGCACGTGCTTTCTTTCACCAAAAAATAAAATAACGAGGATCACCCCGAGTGTGGAACCAAGAGCCTAGAAAGTAGGGCAGAACCATGGACACTGATCCCAGGCCTTGAGATCTGATCAAGAACATGCAACATTTGCCAGCTCGGTTTCAGAACTGCCATGGGCTAATAACTCCTTTGTGTCTCCCATTTTCCCCATTTGAAGAAGAATGTCCTATGCCTGTCCTACCACTGTACGTTAGGTGCAGGTGGGGCAGATAAACTGTCTCTTTAGTCTCTCAGGCCAAGAGTAATTCTACTCAAGCAGCTGTACTTAAGGAACTACACCCGAAGAGCCTCATCCACAACTGGACCCGATTTAGCTGATGAGACTCTGGATTCTGAGCTGCTTCTGTAATGGGATGACACTTCCGGGGGCCTTGGGAGGGCGTGTATGTGGCATGTGGGAGGAACATGAATCACTGGGGGCCAGAGGGCAGACTGCAGTAGTCAGCCCCCAAGATGGCCTCCAAGAACACCTGCCTCCTGGTATTCACACCCTTTGTAGTCTCCACCCACACGGTGCCAGAATTGGTCCATGTACCTAGAGAATATGACAAGGGGTGGTGTATCCCTTACAAGATGTTAGTAAAAAACTGTGGCTTCTATCTTGAGCACTCTCTCAACTACCTGCTCTCTTGGACCTCCCACTCTGGGACAAACAAGCCACCATGTTGCAAACAGTCCTATGGAGAGGTCCAGGTGGGAGGCACTGAAATCTCTGACCAAAAATCAGCAAGGAACTTAAGTCTGCCAACAAGCACTTGAGTGAACTTGGAATTGGACTCTCCAGCCCCAGTTAGGCCTTGAGATGACTAGAGTCCTGACACTTTTACTACAACCAGGTGAGTCAGAACCACCCAGCTAAGCCACTTCCCAATCCTTGAGCCTCAGAAACATATAACAAATGACTGTTGTTTTAAGCTGCTAAATTTGGGGGTAATTAATTATGCAGTAATAGATAACTAAATGGTTACTTACCAAACTGTGCAGAATCATTAAAATACACTGAATCCTCAACTGAGTCCTAATTATCATACAATTTGTTTTATTCCTTTCAGCTGTATTTCATGCACTTAGACTGACGAATCAACAATGAAATCATGATTAATGATTCCCTCTAACAAAATGACACACCTGAGTAACTACATCTTCAAGGTTCATGATATACACAGGTGGCTCTGGCCGCATTGCCAGCAATTACACCAAGGCAGAACAGGGCCAGAATTGAAGTACAGTGAAAACAAACCAGTTAACAAAAAGACGAGTGGCAAGAGGAAAACACCTGAGCAGAAAGGCAATTAAAAAAGGTAGACTAAGGAGACAAAACTGCCCCAGAGGAGCAAAATGAACAGAATAAAAGCAGCCTGAAAAATATCCTTTGCTTATCCTTGATAAGCAAATAAGTGGTGAAAGGCAATTACTGATGAAACAATGGAATTTAGGACAGACAAAAAGAAAGCCCTACAGGGACTGAAAAAAAAAGAGGGAATGGGGATAGAAAAGAGTGAATGAGACACTACCTGAAAACAAGAAAAAAAAGAGGAAGACAGAAAAGGGGGGAGGGGGCAAGAAACAAGGCGATCCACACTGCTTGCAAAGGAGATGCTTTGCCAAACATGTTTCCAACTTTGACCTCAACCTAATTTACATTTAAAAGATTTCAAGAAAGAACATGCGAAATATAAACTAATGATAAGTATTACTTCTGACCCATCTGAAGTACACCTCAACATCAATCTTCCTGACTGAAATTTTAATGAGTCAGTAGTCGACAGATATTTATGGATAATCAAGCTTACCTGATCTCTCTCAGTATGGAAAAGGGGAGGAGGCATCTAGAGAATATATTAAAACATCAGATGACAGTAAACAGGTTATAAATCATCATTTTTTTAAAACCTGACTTATTTCTTACTTTCCCAGATATGGATACACAGGTGGGAACTGATCATAGATGTACTGAACAAATTTTTGCTACACACCATCTTGTGTAATTCAGGTATATCATACACAATTAGTGAGAATATGGTTTAGAAGGATGGATAAAAAATATAAAATAGTATGAAATAAAAAGTACAGGGAATTAGAGCCCTGTTTAGAGGACAAGAGCATTACCTCTATTTTCAGGGACTTAGGGCAGAACCCTAGAGAGATTAACACTTTACGAATACAACTGACCCTTGAACAAGGCAGGGATGAGGAGTTCCCAGCCCTCCACCAAGTCCAAAATCTCTGTAACTTACAGTTGGCCCTCCTGGGTTCCACATGGGAGGATTCAACAACCATGGATTATGTAGTACGTTAGTATTTACTGTTGAAAAGAATTCCTTCTATGAATGGACCCACCCAGTTCAAACCTGGATTGTTCAAGGGTCAACTGCACATAGTACCTAAAAATGCACCTTAAGAAACGTTTTAAAAAGCTAATTTTATTTTCACAGTAATATCTTACTGTAGGAAGCAGTATCTGTTAAACCGACTAGGCTTTTGTTATATTGAGCCCTAAAACCAAAAACAGCTCTCACAAACCAATTATCACAAGCTGATGATATGGGACACGGCAGATATCACTTCAACTGCTACATGTATAGGGTAACTGATAATCGTACTTAATACTTCTCCCTTTTTTTTAATGATAGTGTTTTTAAAACTGAAGAGATGAAGCATAGCCTGAAAACTAAACCCACCAAGTAAAGACTCCTTGTCACTCTGGGCTCAGCCCACGTTACCACCCTATCTAATGCTGTTCTTAGCACAATATCTTTTTTGTTTCCCTGCTAGCACTTAACATTATCCGAAATCATCTTATTAACATGCTGGTTTTATTATCTGCCTGCTTCACCAGAATGTGAACGTGGACCTTATGTGCCCTGTGCACCGCTGTATTCCCAAAGTACTTAGAACAGTGCCTGGCACATAACAGGCGCTCAGTAAACGTGAATAAAAGTAAAACTAGGAAAGAAGGCCGCCCTCCCACACACACACACACCCTGTTGCTCACAAATGGAGTTCCCACAGCGCTCTTCTGATTGCACTTAATGAACTACACTCGGGAGGCAACCCGGAGCTTCATTCCTACTCTATCCCCTGGCATCAGACACGCAGCAGGCGCTCGATATCGCTGAATGAATGACACAGTGAGCCCATCACGTGCGGGTGATGCAATGGCACCCGCGGAGACACCGGTTCCCAGAGGCTACATCGGCCCAGCAGGGCCGCCGGGGACTTTATGCCGTCTCTATCTAGAACTCGAACGCCCAAGGCCAAAACCGCGCGGCAGCATGAACGTTGCCACGATGCCTTTTTGCAGGGGGTCCCAGCCTCTGAGGAGAGGCGCAGAGCCCAGGCTGTGGGACAGGCACTCACTGTAGGTCCGGCCCAGAGCTCGGAAGAGCAAATCGCGCTTCAGGCTGACAGTCGGCATGGCGAGTCCGGTCCACTGCGCCTGCGCGGCGTGCTGGCCTGGGCGCGGCGAGCTGGCCGGGGCTTGGCGACCGAGGTGTGTAGGACCCGGCCCCTTTCGTCGGGCTGTCTTGAATATCGCCAGTCTTCTTCCAAAAGCTCCGCCTCTCTTTTCTCAACTGAAAGCAGGTAAATTGCCACCACTAACCTCAGTAAATCTAGCTTCGTTGGGTGAATAAACTATAGGCTGAAAAAGGAGACAGAATTGGATAAAATGGGCTAGGATTTGATGGGCAATAAAATGAACAGCCCGCGAAAGCCCTCACGCCTCCAACACACTACGGACGGAGGACGCCAAGCTAGGGGGGCGGGGTGAGGGGGCGAGTGCGTAAGGGGGCGGGACCTCGTGGTGGAGAATCAATCCTCCTGGGAGGGGGTGAGAGTGTGAGTAGGCGGGGTCTGAGGCGGCCCCGATAGAAGGTTGTGCAAAACCAAGTAGTGGGAGCGAGAGAAACTGTTAGTAGATCTGCTTTTATCTCATTCCTTGATCTCCTACACCCTGCTACGTGTTACAACTGTGCTTTTTTGAACCTTACAGCAGCCCTATTAGGGAGGCTTCCTTAGAAACGTCTTTTTTAAAAGAGCAAAGAGACTGACATTTACTCGTCGTTCTGTACTGGCAGATGCTGGGCTCAATTCTCTGCCAGCCTTAGCAGATCTCCTTCTAACAACCCTCAGTGTAATAGGCACAATAACAACCCACAAATATATCAAGCCCTAATCCCCAGAACCTGTAAATGTTACCTTAAATGGAAACAGTCTTTTCAGATTAAGTTAAAGATTTCCAGATGAAACGACTCTTCTGGATTATCAAAATGGGCCACTAATATGTATAAAATGGATAACTAATAAGAACCTGCTGTATAAAATAAATAAAATTCAAAAAATAAAATTCAAAAAAAAATAAAACCACCAATTTAAAAAAGGGGGGCCCTAAATGCAATCACATGTATCTTTATAAGAGGAAGTTAGAGGGAGATTTGAGAAAAACAGAAGAGGGGAGGCAGTGTAACCACTGGAGCAGAGATTGGAGTGATGCAGCCACAAACCAAGGAATGCCAGCAACCACCAGAAACTGCAGAGGCAAGGAAGGATTCTCTCCTAGCCTTCTGGAGCAGCCCTGTTATGTCTCTGGACACATTGACTTGAGCTCAGTGAAACTGATTTTGGACTTCTGACCCCCGGAGCTGTGAGAGAATAAATTTCTTTGTTTTAAGCCACCAAGTTTGTGGAAATGTTACAGCAGCCATGGGGAACTAATACACCAGGGTAGGTGCTACCATTATTCTCATTTTACAAATGGTAAAACTGAGGCCCACTCTGAGTCACCCAACTCAGAAGGCAGAGCTGACACAGTTCCACGAGGGAGCATTGCCCTTATCCTCTCTATACTGTACAGTAAGGGCCCCAAGGCCATTCAGGTGAGGGGACATAAACTGGGAGGGATTTAGGTCTCTCTGACTGCCATTCAAGCAGTTTTTTACTACATTAACTTCCCTCTATGGCTGCAGGCAATCCATCCCCAGTGAGCAATATAATAGATTGGCAGAGGCCACATCAATGGCAAATACCTCCAATGCCAAATAAAATTCTCTGCTCTCAAACTGGTACTCAGTGAAAAATGAATCAATGAATAAAGGACTTCCTGAATTATTGCATGCTGACCTTCTCTCCTTTGGGCACCCCAAGATGTTCTGTGGCCTTTAACCTCAGTTTCCTTACCTGTAAAGTAGAGATGATAATAATGTACATCTTAGAGAATTATTGTAAGGATTAGAAATATTCTTGCTATTCTCAGACTACCCAGAGGCATTCTGTTCCCATCTCCCAAATGCCACAACTCACCCATCCTGCTTTTTATCCTTGCACACGCACAGGTACCCTGTGCCTTCTCTATGACTGGCTAAACTGTTAGGATAATCTAATGGAAAAGGGAAAACTAGGCCACAGGTACTCATCACAAATGGCATTGGCTGACAGATAAGGAAGATATTTGGAAAATGTTGAAATAGTATATCACAAAATGTAGATATGTGCTTCTCTTGTCTAATTTTAGAGCCAGCCTGAGAGCAGGAATGAGATGGCAGAATTTCCTAGAACTGAAAGACGGGCTGGCCAATAAACATGAAAAAAGCTCTCCATACATTAGAAATTAGGAAGATGCCAATTAAAATTATAATGAAATACATTTTTATACCCACCAGATTGGTAAAAATGTGCAAGTCTGACAAAACCAGATGTTGGCAAGAATGTGGGAGTATAAATTGATACAACCAATTTGGAAAATTATAGCCTTACCTACCTAGAAAGGCAGAGCGTGTGTGTACCGTACTACCCAGCAATTAGGAACCCAGGAATATTCCCCAGAGAAACTCTTACCCCTGTGCACTGGAAGACCAAATAAGAATGTTCTGTTACATTGTTCATTATAACAAAAAAGTGGAAACATCCCAATGTCTATCAATATTAAAACAGGAAAACAATTATAAATTCATACAGTGAAGCACCATACAGCTATGAGAATGCATGAACTACAGCTACATGTATAAACTTGGACAAAAAAATAAATAAACCACAAAAGCATATATACAGTATGGTGTGATTTATATAAAAATGAAAAACAGGATAACCTAAAGAGTATATTATTTAGGCATACATAAATAGATGGTGAAACTAAAGGAAAAGGAATGAGAAACACAAAATCTGAGACTAGTCAGTTCTGAGTGGGATGGAAGGGACGAAGCCTAGGGAGTTGAGATACCCAAAGGGTTTCAAAAATATTGGCAGTGTTCTGCTTTATCTAGTATACCTTTAAGGAAGTTAAGATGAAGTTGAGAAACAAGAGATGAATGTGGCCCTCTTTTTGCGGGGTGAAGGAGACAAACGCTTGGTGGCCTATAGCTGAGTAGAAACACAATCGGAATACTTCACATTAGATTTTGTTTTAAGTTTTTTTTTTCAGAAGGGGCATTTTTAAGAGTTTTATTTAAATTAGAGTCTAATTTATGATTTTCTTCATAGATTCTGGGTTTTATGTTATGTTTTAATAGGTCTTTCACCACGCCAAGTTTTTTTTTTTTAATCACATATACTTCTTACAGGACTTGAATGGATTCTTTTTTTTTCCTCTCCATTTAAATCTCAGATCATTCTGAAATTTGTTTTGGTTTTGAGAGACAGTGAATTAACCAGCTTTATTTTGTTTTCAAACAGCTCTCTAGTGAGCCCAACAAAATTTATAAAATAAACTTCTTTTTCCCCAGAGATTTGAAATACCTTCTTTAGCACATATTAAATTCCCATATATATTTGGGTATATTGCTGAACTATCTATTCCATTGATAGTACTAAACTATTTTAATTATTATAGCTTTATAATACATTTTAATATTTGAAAGTGTTCAATGCTTTTTTTCAAAAATTTCCTGACTATTCTCTCATGTTACTTTTTCTACATGAGCTTTGAATTCTGTCAAGTTCTGAAAAACATTCTTTTGATGTTTTACTAGGAATCAAATGTAATTTATGGGTTAATTTAGGAATTTTTCTATCCAAGATCCGCAGCCTCCATGCAAGTTTTTGAACATGTCAGGCAGTGGTCCACCTTAGATGCAGCAGTTTCCTCTGTTACAGTGTTTTTGCCCCCAGACTCCTGCAGGGCCAGCTTGCTCAGCTCCAACAAGTCTTCCCAGAAAGACCTATCCCTGACTATACTATTCATTATGGTTATTAGATATAAATGTCTCTCCCTGATAAAACATAAATTTCATAGAGCAGAGACTTTTGTGTACTAATATACACCAAGAGCCTTAAACAGTGATTGGCACAGAGCAGACCCTAGATAAATATTTGAAGTTTTCTTTTAATGATAGGAATATCATATATTTATATAATTAATAATATATTATTATATATTATATCTATTGTATCATCTTTTCTTTTTTAAAATAGATACTTCAGTAGAAAAAAATGGGCAAAGAGTAGTAACAAACAATTCAACCAATAGAAACAAAAAACAAAAAGTGAGGAGGGGAGGAGAAATGCAAATTAAAACAACAGTGAAAGCAGGGATATTTTCTCCAAGGAGACTGGCAAAGATTAAAGAAATAAATGATCCGCCCTCATGCTGGCAAAGATTTAGAAAGCTGCCACTCTTAGGCACACCTGTCAGGAATATAAACAGTAGCTTGACAATAAGAATCAAACTTTTAGATATGTATACTCTTTGATCCTGAAATTCCACTCTTGGGATTATTTAAGGAAGTAATCAAGGAAGTATTCTTCTGTTTGTAATACAGAAAATTTGGAAACAACCTAAATGTACAACAATGTGGGACTTGATTAAATAAATTCTGATACCTCCATACAATAGACTACCATGCAAACATTAAAAATGATACTAAATTTTTTAACATGAAAACGTCTACAACATATTGCATGAAAATGAGTTACTAAACAATATACTTAAAATGATTTTTTAAATGCATGTATGTATGTGAGTGTGAAAAAAAGTAAAACGGCTAGGATGGTATACAGCAAAGTGTTAAGTGGTTATATTTGGGTGGTGAGATAATTTTTGTCATTGTACCTTTTGTATTTTACAGAATTGTAATTAGCAGGATTATTTCTATTGTGAGGAAGAACCAATCGTGTTTGGTTCTTCTCCTTGCCTCATCAAACATTGGTAGACAACCTCACTCTTTCATCACCACATAGGTTGTGTAGATCTGTGGGATCATGTTTGCTTTTGTCTGTAAAACATGTAACGTAACACAGAGAAAGTTTCTGAAATGATTGGGCCACTTTCCTGTAACGCTTGTGGGTTAGGCAACAGTTGAGAAAGAGATTTGTCAGATCTGAAATTCTTCCTACATAGATCCTGAAAATACAATGCTGTGTTTGATGACATCTCACACTAGAGCAGCAGAGAGTGGCAGCCTGGTCCATCAACAGATGAATGGATAAAGAAGATGTGAGATACACACACACACACACACACACACACACACAATGGAATACTACTCATCCATTAAAACAATGAAATTTTGCCATTTTCAACAACACAGATGAACTTGGAAGGTATTATGCTGTCAGACAAAGACTGTATATCACTTATATGTGGGATCTAAAAATTAAAACAAGTGGGTAGACCTTCAAAATGGCGAAGGAGTAAGACGTGTAGATCACCTTCCTCCCCACGAATACATCAGAAATACATCTACATGTGGAACAACTCCTACAGAAGATTCCCACACAGAGGATCGGTGCTGACCGGCACTCACCAGCCCGAGAGGCTTGTCTGCTCCCCCGCTGGGGCAGGCGGGGCTGGAGCTGAGGCTCGGGCTTCGGTGAGCACAGGAAGAGGACTGGGGTTGGTGGCGTGAACACAGCCTGCAGGGGCTTAGTGCGCCACGGCTAGCCTGGAGGGAGTCCGGGGAAGGTCTAGAGCTGCCGAAGAGGCAAGAAACGATTGTTTCGCGGTGTGCAAGGAGAGGGGATTCAGAGCACCGCCTAAACGAGCTCCAGAGACAGGCGCGAGCCGCGGCTGTCAACGTGGACCCCAGAGACGGGCATGAGACACTAAGGCTGCTGCTGCCGCCACCAAGAAGCCTGTGTGCAAGCACAGGTCACTCTCCACACCCCTCTTTCGGGGAGCCTGTGCAGCCCGCCACTGCCAGGGTCCCGTGATCCAGGAACAACTTCCCCGGGAGAACGCATGGCGCGCCTCGGGCTGGTGCAACGTCCCGCCGGCCTCTGCCGCCACAGGCTCGCCCCGCATCCATGCCCCTCTCTCCCCGCGGCCTGAGTGAGCCAGAGCCCCGAAGCAGCTGCTCCTTTACCCTGTCCTGTCTGAGCAAAGAATAGACGCCCTCAGGCAACCTACACGCGGAGGCGGGGCCAAATCCAAAACTGAGCCCCCGGAGCTGTGCGAACAAAGAAGAGAAAGGGAAATTTCTCCCAGTGGCCTCAGGAGCAGCGGATTAAATCTCCACAATCAACTTCATGTAACCAGCATCTCTGGAATACCTGAATAGACAACAAAGCATCCCAGAATTGAGGAGGTGGACTTTGGGAGCAAAGGTATATTATTTTTTTTCTTTTTCTCTTTTTGTGAGTGTGTATGTGTATGCTTCTTTGTGTGATTTTGTCTGTATAGCTTTGCTTTTACCATTTGTCCTAGGGTCCTGTCTGTCCGTTTTTTGTTTTGTTGGTTTTTTTTTTTTTTTTTTGGTTTTTGGTGGGGTTTTTTTGTATAGTTTTTAGCACTTGTTATCATAGGCGGATTTGTTTGTTTCTTGGTTTGTTTGCTCTCTTCTTTCTTCTTTTTAAATTACTTTTCAATTTTTAAAATTTTTATTACTTATTTTTTATTTTAATAACTTTATTTCATACTATTTTATTTTATTATTTATTTTTTTCTCCCTTTTCTTCTGAGCCGTGTGGCTGACAGGGTCTTGGTGCTCCAGTCGGGTGTCAGGCCTGTGCCTCTGAGGTGGGAGAACCCAGTTCAGGACATTGGTCCACCAGAGACCTCCCAGCTCCACGTAATATCAAACAGCAGAAGCTCTCGCAGAGATTGCGATCTCAACACTAAGACCCAGCTCCACTCAATGACCAGCAAGCTACAGGGCTGGACACCCCATGCCAAACAACTAGCAAGACAGGAACACAACCCCACCCATTAGCAGAGAGCCTGCTTAAAATCATAATAAGGTTATAGACACCCCAAAACACACCACCGGACGCGGTCCTACCCACCAGAAACACAAGATCCAGCCTCATCCACCAGAACACAGGCACTAGTTCCCTCCACCAGGAAGCCTACACAAACCACAGAACCAACCTTAGGCACAGAGGGCAGACACCAAAAACAACAGGAACTACGAACCTGCAGCCTGCAAAAAGGAGACCCCAAACACAGTAAGATAAGCAAAATGAGAAGACACAGAAACACACATCAGATGAACGAGCAAGGTAAAAACCCACCAGACTAAACAAATGAAGAGGAAATAGGCAGTCTACCTGAAAAAGAATTCAGAGTAATGATAGTAAAGATGATCCGAAATCTTGGAAACTGAATGCAGAAAATACATGAACTGTTTAACAAGGACCTAGAAGAACTAAAGAGCAAACAAACAATGATGAACAACACAATAAATGAAATTAAAAATTCTCTAGAAGGAATCAATAGCAGAATAACTGAGGCAGAAGAATGGATAAGTGACCTGGAAGATAAAATAGTGGAAATAACTACCACAGAGCAGAATAAAGAAAAAAGAATGAAAAGAATTGAGGACAGTCACAGAGACCTCTGGGACAACATTAAACACACCAACATTCGAATTATAGGGGTCCCAGAAGAAGAAGAGAAAAAAAAAGGACTGAGAAAATATTTGAAGAGATTATAGTTGAAAACTTCCCTAATATGGGAAAGGAAAGAGTCAATCAAGTCCAGGAAGTACAGAGAGTCCCATACAGGATAAATCCAAGGAGAAACACGCCAAGACACATATTAACCAAACTATCAAAAATTAAACACAAAGAAAAAATATTAAAAGCAGCAAGGGAAAAGCAACAAATAACATACAAGGGAATCCCCATAAGGTTAACAGCTGATCATTCAGCAGAAATTCTGCAAGCCAGAAGGGAGTGTCAGGACATATTTAAAGTGATGAAAGGGAAAAACCTACAACCAAGATTACTCTACCCAGCAAGGATCTCATTCAGATTCGATGGAGAAATTAAAACCTTTACAGACAAGCAAAAGCTAAGAGAATTCAGCACCACCAAACCAGCTTTACAACAAATGCTAAAGGAACTTCTCTAGGCAGGGAACACAGGAGAAGGAAAAGACCTACAATAACAAACCCAAAACAATTAAGAAGATGGTAAGAGGAACATACATATCAATAATTACCTTAAATGTAAATGGATTAAATGCTCCCACCAAAAGACATAGACTGACTGAATGGATACAAAAACAAGACCGTGCTGTCTACAAGAGACCCACTTCAGACCTAGGGACACATACAGACTGAAAGTGAGAGGTTGGAAAAAGACATTGCATGCAAATGGAAATCAAAAGAAAGGTGGAGTAGCAATTCTCATATCAGATAAAATAGACTTTAAAATAAAGACTATTACAAGAGACAAAGAGGACACTACATAATGATCAAGGGATCAATCCAAGAAGAAGATATAACAATAGTAAATACTTATGCACCCAACATGGGAGCACCTAAATACATAAGGCAAATACTAACAGCCATAAAAGGGGAAATTGACAGTAACACAATCATAGTATGGGACTTTAACACCCCACTTTCACCAATGGACAGATCATCCAAAATGAAAATAAATAAGGAAACACAAGTTTTAAATGATACATTAAGCAAGATGGACTTAATTTATATTTATAGGACATTCCATCCAAAAACAACAGAATATACTTTCTTCTCAAGTGCTCATGGAACATCCTCCTGGATAGATCATATCTTGGGTCACAAATCAACCCTTAGTAAATTTAAGAAAATTGAAATCATATCAAGTATCTTTTCCAACCACAACGCTGTGAGACTAGACATCAATTACAGGGAAATGTGTAAAAAATTCAAACACATGGAGGCTAAACAATACAATACTTAACCAAGAGATCACTGAAGAAATCAAAGAGGAAATTTAAAAAAAAAATACCTAGAGGGCTTCCCTGGTGGCGCAGTGGTTGAGAGTCCGCCTGCCAATGCAGGGGACACGGTTTCGTGCCCCGGTCCGGGAAGATCCCACATGCCGCCGAGTGGCTGGGCCCGTGAGCCATGGCCGCTGAGCCGTTGCGTCTGGAGCCTGTGCTCCGCAACAGGAGAGGCCACAACAGTGAGAGGCCCGCATACTGCAAAAAAAAAATAAAATAAAAAATAACCATATGCAAAAATTCTGATTAGGGAAAAAATAATAAAGTGGTAAGCTTTTATGTCTGTAATTTCTTCTCCAAAAACAAACATTGTCCAGTTCCTTATCCATAAAGTGAGGGTAGGACCTCTCCGGATGGTTTGGGGATAAAGTATGTTGAAACAATTTGAAACATGTTAAATACTTTTGAATATTAGACATTTATATTCCAGGTAACAATCCAAGTGATCTGAGACTATTAATTCTCTCTGGTATTAAGCTTAGTAAAAGTGGAGTTGCTGCTGTAAACTGAGGTGATAGATGATACAATTTACAATAACTGAGTTTGTTGTAATTGCTATGTATCCAAAAGGAGTTCTGTTCTGGCTGAAATCTTTTATGCGTTTCCTGTAAGTCTCCTGGGGCATTCTAATCCCTTTGTAGATTACCCTGAAATTTTTAGGACTACATTAGAGTTTGGACTTTATCTTAAAAAATATTTTAAGCAGAGAAATGACATGATTGACTTGGTATTTTGGAAAGGTCACTTTGGGTGCATTGTGGAGAAGGGATTAGGTGTGGTAGTTCAAGGGGCAAAACTCAAGGCACAGAAATCACTTAGGAGGTTGCAATAATCCAGAGGAGAAATGATAGCAGCCAGGCTGGGGAAATGGCATGTGTTGGGGAAAAAAGTAATAATAATAGATCCGAAGAATCAACAGGTCCTATACCAAGTAGCCATAAACAACCAGAAAGATACAAACATGAGTGAAAGCCCGTCCATTGGATTGGACCTTCTTGGAAACTGGAAGTAAATGATGGAGCCTGCTTTGCCACGCCTCCAAGGACACTGCTGTTTGAGTTGCTGACTGCTTCATTCAAGAGCCTGTCCTGGACCCAAGTTGGTTGCAGTAGGCATTCCCAGTCACTTTCCCCTAGTTTTTCCCTTGTTTGGGTTGCTGGGGCCCCAGTTAGGTTCTCAGGCCGGGTGCAAACAAAAGGGGGGAGAGGTTCATGAGAAAAGAAAGGACATTTCATAAATATTAGTGATTACCGTAATAATTTCTCAGAGTGATTGTTCATAGTATTATAAAAGTTTAAAAGAGCAGCTATGGAAGCACCTGTTTTGTAGAGCAAGTAACAAATATTAACATTAACTAATGGAAAGATAAAAATTGAACCTATATCAATGGAGCTTTTAAAGGAGAATGTGAAAAGAAAGCACAGTATACAGAGTCTGAGAACTTGTATGTGCCTATAGCAACAAGAAAACACAGAGGAAAGGTAAACTTCAGACCATTATCATGGTGGCTACAAAGTCTCACTCTCTTGGGAAAGACTCCTGAAACTTTGCCCAGAACAAACATACTCCAGCCCTGTCAGATTGATAACATAGTTCATTGAGGAGAAAATCAGAAAACAGAGGGGCCTGGGCAAATTTCTTGAACTTTGTTCAGAAGAGCCTTGAGAATAGAATTTCGTGAAGGACATTCCATCGAAATTAACATAGTGATGGTCCTCTATTTGACTTTAACCCAAGCCAGTCACTCTCAATGAATTATGGTAACTGTCATGGTTGGGTTCACAGTTTATGTGGTGTGTGTGTGAATGAGAGAGAAATATTTATCTTTATGACTAAGGCATCTTATGAAAACCAGAACAGTGACCTTTGTCCTAAACTGTCCCCTTTAAGGACTCTCAATCTAGAGAGAATGCTGTTTCCTTTTAAACTGAATGACAGGCACATTTTAACTTAAACTACAGTAAAATAGAAAAATGTCATCTTCTTGTTAGTAGAAGTTAGCTATGGTAAAATGCACAGGAAACAAAATAAAAAAAGGAAGTGATTTTTAGTTATTCATTTCCAAGGATAGGCTTTTGTAATCTATAAGGCAATCTAAACGATCACCTTCTCATTCCTTAATTAGAGTTGAGAAGTGGAAAGAGGAACCACACTCGATTGCCGGAATCTCAGATCTTCAAGCCAGACAGTGTTGATTTCCTTTCACCATGGCCACTTCAGGACTTAACCACGGCAGAGGTGCTTTATAAATTTTTGTTGAATTATTGAAAAGTTATGCATGTTTTATTCACTCATATGTACCCAAAGCCAAGCACATAGTATATGACTGGTAAATATCAATATTTGTAGACTGAATGAATAACTAACCCCAACCCAAACCATGACAAAGTTGGTCCTCTGCATTCTTCTACCAGAGGTTCAGTGACCGGTTCCTCTGTTTCAACATCCCCTTCCTCCCTCGTGGTATCATTTGAGGAAGAGCTTAATATAGCAGTTACTTGCTCAGGCTCTAGAAACAGACAAGCCTATTTTCAAAAAACAGAAACTTAGTTTTACTACCTACTAGGTGAACAATTAGTTTGACCTCTAGCCTCACTATCTTTACTGGTAAAAGGAATAATAGTACCTACCCTGGAGAGTTGCTGTGAGGCTTAAATCAAACACAGCACAGAAAGCATGTAGCCCAGTACCTGGTAGATGGTAAGCACTGAGTAAAGTGTATATATCACATATAGTTTTTTAACTGCAACCCTGTTTAAACTTTGTATTTCTCCAAATATTAGCCTACCCACCACCACCAAAAAAAAAAAAAAAATGTGGTTTTCAACCTGGGTTTTGCCGATCCCTCAGAGGTTCTGTAACTGTTTGATATCAGTTTCATTTTGCTAAAGATACACCTTGGGAAGGAGGAAGATACTGAGAAGGTGGGAGTCAGGATCCCCCTTCATTTCCAACAAGAGCAGATTCACTTTGATTTCTTTTATGAATTGGAGTTATTTGAAGATTAAAAAAAATCCCCCTGCTAAAGTCAAAGTTTGAAACCATGATCCTACATGACATTGCTTCTGCTCATCTGTTGTTTGTTTGTTTTTTTATTTTTATTATTATTTTTTTGCGGTATGCGGGCCTCTCACTGCTGTGGCCTCTCCCGTTGCGGGGCACAGGCTCTGGACGCGCAGGCTCAGCGGCCATGGCTCACAGGCCCAGCCGCTCCGCGGCATGTGGGATCTCCCCGGACCGGGGCATGAACCCGTGTCCCCTGCATCGGCAGGCGAACTCTCAACCACTGCGCCACCAGGGAAGCCCTGCTCATCTGTTTTAGTACAGTTGTAAAGAGATCTAGGTCTACTCCTTGCCAGTAACTGGCTGGGGTACCTTGGACAAATCCCTCATCTTCTCTGCTGTAAGCTCCCTATTCCACAAAATGTGTAGTTTGGAAAGAAAACGTGTAAGGTTCATGTTTTCCTATTAGTTTTATTTCTAGAGATCAACAAAACTTCTACAGAAAAGTTGTTTTGAATAGCTTGTTGAATTAAAACGTTTTGAATAGCTTGTTGAATTAAAAGTTTCTCACCATTTAACTCCAATAATCATTTAACTCCAATAACCTGGTACACAAATAAACATGTGTTGACTGTTAAACAAATGAGTGAATGATTGATTTAGTTGCTCATTAAAATGGTGATGGACCCTCATGGGTCCCTGCTTTGCTTAAAGGAGCTGTGATGGGGTATGACAGTTCTTTTCTACCTGCTGAGGGCGCGAGGACGATGACAAGAGCATGAATCAGATGAGTTAGCTCCAGGTGACTCGGAGCAGGAGTTCCGGGTGTGCTGCTCTTCTTATCTCCTAATAGACTGTGAACCCAATTAATCAATCCATCCTGCCATTCACATCTCCCAGGCTTATGTCAAATCCATCTCTAGTCTCCTTTGCTAACACAGTAGACCAAGCCACCATCCTCTACTCTCACCTTACAACAGCCTCCTTAGGGTCTCCCTACTTCCACTCTTGTTACCTCCAATCTCTTCTAATTAGGTGCTCATTCTCTATCACTGGAACTTGCATGTTTCTTTCAGGGCACTAGCACACATTTGGTTTATTTTCTGTTTCTCTCACTGGACCGTGAACCCCATGAGGACAGAGACCTTTCTTATTCATCCCAACTTATTCAGCCCATCTCCACTCCTCACCTAGTGCTTAGCACATACCAGCCTTTCCATAAATAATCAATGAATGAATGCGTGTGAATTCTCAAAGGCTCAGAGACCCTGTCTTAATTCACCTTTGTGTTATCAGCACACAGGGCAATGTCCGGTACAAAGCAGGAATTCCCTACATATTTTTTCCACGTGTGGGTCAACAGATGAAGGGATGACTCCTTTCCAGGTTTTAGACAACAAAACCGTATTTGAATCTTCACTCTGCCAGCTGTGTGACTTTGAGCCTGGCCTTCATTAACTCCCAAAGGCTGGTGAAAGGCTCTGCACAATGTCTGACACGGTGTGTACTCAACGCATCCCCACTACCAGTGGGGTAAGGTGCAGGGAAGAAATCTAGAAGAATCTAGAAGAGAAGAGGGAGGGGCGGGGCGAGAAGCTCCTTGCCAATACTGCGTTCTACGGCCGCCCGCCGGCTGGCCCTCCCGGCTCGCCTTCCGCCCCTCCCCCGCCCGCCGCCGTCACCCGGGAAACGGGACGCTATCGCCCGCCCGCCGACCTAAGTGAGTTTCATGGCAGCCACGAAGAAAGCAGTTTTGGGGCAGTTGGTGGGAGCAGTGGACCAGGGCACAAGCTCGACGCGCTTTTTGGTTTTCAATCCAAAAACAGCCGAACTACTTAGTCATCATCAAGTGGAAATAAAACAAGAGTTTCCAAAAGAAGGATGGGTGGAACAAGACCCTAAGGAAATCCTGCAGTCCGTCTATGAGTGTATAGAGAAAACGTGTGAGAAGCTTGGACAGCTCAATATTTCCAACATAAAAACTATTGGTATCAGTAACCAGAGGGAGACCACTGTGGTCTGGGACAAGTTAATTGGAGAACCTCTCTACAATGCTGTGGTGTGGCTTGATCTAAGAACCGAATCTACCGTTGAGAATCTTCGTAAAAGCATTCCAGTAAATAATAACTTTGTCAAGACCAAGACAGGCCTTCCACTTAGCACTTACTTCAGTGCAGTGAAACTTCGTTGGCTCCTTGCCAACGTGAGAAAAGTTCAAAAGGCAGTTGAAGAAGATAGAGCTCTTTTTGGGGCCATTGATTCATGGCCTATTTGGAGCTTGACAGGAGGAGCCAGTGGAGGCGTCCATTGTACGGATGTAACAAATGCAAGCAGGACGATGCTTTTCAACATTCATTCTTTGGAATGGGATAAAGAGCTCTGTGAATTTTTTGAAGTTCCAATGAAAATTCTTCCAAATGTCCGGAGTTCTTCTGAGATATATGGCCTAATGAAAGCTGGGGCCTTGGAAGGTGTGCCAATATCTGGGTGTTTGGGGGACCAATCTGCTGCATTGGTGGGACAACTATGCTTCCAGGATGGACAAGCCAAAAACACGTATGGAACAGGCTGTTTCTTACTATGTAATACAGGCCATAAGTGTATATTTTCTGAACATGGCCTTCTGACCACAGTGGCTTACACACTCGGCAGAGACAAACCAGTACATTATGCATTAGAAGGTTCGGTAGCTATAGCCGGTGCTGTTGTCCGCTGGCTCAGAGACAATCTTGGAATTATAAAGACCTCAGAGGAAATTGAAAAACTTGCTAAAGAAGTAGGTTCCTCTTATGGCTGCTATTTTGTCCCAGCCTTTTCAGGGCTATATGCACCTTATTGGGAGCCCAGTGCAAGAGGGATCATCTGCGGGCTCACTCAATTCACCAATAAATGCCATATTGCTTTTGCTTCATTAGAAGCTCTTTGTTTCCAAACCCGAGAGATTTTGGATGCCATGAACCGGGACTGTGGAATTCCACTCAGCCATTTGCAGGTAGACAGAGGAATGACCAACAACAAAATTCTTATGCAGCTACAAGCAGACATTCTGTATATCCCAGTAGTGAAGCCCTCGATGCCTGAAACAACTGCCCTGGGAGCTGCCATGGCAGCCGGGGCTGCAGAAGGGGTTGGCGTTTGGAGTCTCGAGCCTGAGGATTCGTCAGTTGTCACCATGGAGCGGTTTGAACCTCAGATCAATGCCAAGGAAAGTGAAATTCGTTATTCTACATGGAAGAAAGCTGAAGTCCATGGGTTGGATTAGCACTCAGTCTTCGTAAAATGGTGACCCTAGCATCTTCAGTAGTTTACCCTTGGGCTTTTTTATAGTGAGTAGTGTGGTAATGTTAATCGGAGCAAGGTACCTATCAGGTGTGCCATAAATAATTCCAAGTCATGGATTCCAAAGATGCGAGCTCTTTACCTAACAAGAGAATTCAGTGATTCTGTCTCTTAATGTGCTGACACTATTCATAGACTCTGATTTTATTTATAAGCCACTTGCTGCATGACCCTCCAAGTAGACCTGTGGCTTGAAATAAAGAAAATGCGGCACACACAAAAAAAGTGATTTCTCAATTAGGAACAAAAAAAACAACCGCAAGTTTTGCATACAAAAAGTCACAAACAACTCCCCTGAACTACCCAGTGGTTGTTATTTTTATCCAACTTTCTATTAAAATGTTGAAGGAGAAAGGGGCATGGTGGGGGGATGGGTAGTCAACTCTGTTGTTTTGCCCTCTTCCAGATCCCTTCTAGCAATGACTTGACAGCTACCTGCCACTTGGTGTTGGTCATCTATACAGGAAGATTTACAAAGAAAATATAGTGGGTGCTCACAGCATGAGGCACAATTTAGAATCCATCCATTTATTTAACACATCATAATTGAAACCCTTCACTGGCAAATCTTAGGGTAAAGACTTGAACCCTAAACACAGCCTGCAAGGATCTGGTCCTTGGCTACCATTTTTGACTCATTTCACTCCATTCTCCTCCTTGTTCCCTGAGCTCCCACTATATTGGTCTTCTTTGAGTTTCAGCCACAGGACCTTTGCACATGTGCTTCCCTTTGCTTGAATTACATTCACCGTTATAATTAAAGTCAAGGTCACTTCTTCTGAGACTGACCTTCCAGTCTATGTCCTAGAACCTTCTCATTTATTCATAGTAGCATTTCACTTTGCAATTACACACCCAATTGTGTGGTTATTTTCTTTATGTTTCTCCCCCCCCCCCCATAATTTGTACCCTCTGAGAATCGATGAATGATTTGGTTACTGAGTGTATCCCCAGCGCCCAGGATGGTTCCCGGCACGTGGGAGGTATTCAATAAATGTCCTTTGAATGAATAAGCGAAAGTTTTCCAGGATTCGTCTAGGAATCTGAGACACAAAGATGAGGAGGCCCCAGAGTTTGGGGGTGGTGTGGGGAACACAGACCAACAAACAGATGGGTACCAAGCTCCAGAGAAGCTAACTCCTGCGCCTTCCTCCAGCTGGTGGGAGATCCTAACCCTTCCCCAGCTGCAGACATCCTCGGAGGAAGAGGTGGGTTTAAAGGCGGATGCTGAAGCCTAGCGTACGGTAATCGACCAGCTGAACAAGGGTCAGAGCCCGGTGGAGATCCCAGGTCTTGGGCGAGGTTGCAGGAGCCCGCGTCGCCGAGCTCTGGCAGGCTGCCAGGTGACCCCTCTCGTCCACCCTTGTGCCCCAACGCGGCGCGCTCTCATCTGCGCCCGGGCGCGCCAGCCAATGCGCCCCGGGCGCCGCAGCTGCTCCCGAGCCCGGGCGCGTGATTGGCAGCCTCCAGCCTCAGCCCCGGCGCGCCCTCCCACCCAAGACTAAGTCCAGTCCGCGCCCACTCCGGGGCGGTCGCCGCCTCCTCTGCGCCGGGGTGCCGGGCGCTGGGCCGGCAGGCGCCGCGGAGCAGCGAGGTCCCAGGCGGCAGCGCTCGGCGCAGTCCTCGCTCCGGCCGGGCCATGAAGGTCGAGTTTGCGCCGCTCAACATCCCGCTGGCGCGGCGGCTGCAGACGGCGGCGGTGCTGCAGTGGGTCCTGTCCTTCCTTCTGCTCGGTAAGGACTCCCGGCCGCGCAAGATCCGAGCGAAACACCGCGGTGCCTGGGGCTCCGTCTCCCCCGTCCCGGACATCACTACTTCCCTTGTAAGCCAGAGCAGGCAGGTCACAGAGGGCATTTGTAGCTAATTTAGGACTCCCCTCTTTGATAAATCTTTCCACGTGAACCTTATAGCAAGCCACTGATTGGCGACTTCATTTTCCCCTGTGCTGTTTTTAAAACTCGAGGTGTACTTTACCCACAGTAAAAGGCACAGATTTTAACTCGATGAGTGTTTACAAATATATACATCCAAGTGTAACCACGACCTAATCGAGCTATAGGACATTGCCCTTAAGCCCCTCAAAAGTAGATAAACTCGTTTCTTGAATTATTGATTCATAAATGGAAAAGCAATGCCCAAGGATTTGAAACCTGATTCCTTCCTTATCCCCACCCTCATAACAAATATCTGTGTTAGCTTTCCCGTGTTTAAGATTTTCCGGATGCAGAAAGCTACCTTGGTGCAAAGAAGACTGCACCACACGTTAGGTTGGGTTGGATGGCCTCTGTCTGTAAATAATTCGACCCAGGAGAGTGTGTTCTAGCCAGTTCCCAAGTTAAGCCCATGTAGAAATGCACAGGAGCCAGTCACTAGATGGGGCAGGGGGTTTATCTGGGAGCTTTTTCTCTGGATGTTTGTTCTGCTCTTGGGGGGGGGCGGGGGCATGGGGAGGGTCAGGGAAGAGGAGGGGGTATAAGAGGACAGGAATTACTGCGAACTTAAACTCTTCAGAAGGCTAAAGTCATTTGTCTGCTATAAGGTCATGGGTTGTACACTGTCCAGGCCACAGTGATAAGAAATTCAGTACACTGTAGAGGTTTACAATTTTGAAACCATTTTACATTTTGAATGCCTGGATCAGTGGTTCTCAACCCTGGCTGCACATTAAGATCACTGGAGGAATGTCTAAAAAATAAGATGCCCAGGCTCTATCCCTAGAATTCTGAATTCATTTGTTTCAGAAAGGAACCTGCACATCGGGATTTTTTTTTTTTAATAAACTCTCCAAGTACAGCTAGAGTTTACTTAAAAAGGAAATTCGAATAATTAACTCATTAAGTCCTCCTAGGCCAAACTGTTGAGACAGCATTACACTTTGTTTTGCTCTAGGCCAAAGTACCATTGAGGTAACAGCTACACTTATCGAGGGCCTCGTGTGTGTCAGGTCCTGTTCTGCCAGCTACAGCTTGGCACTTGCCATCTGCCTCTACAAATCTAAGCACCATACACTAGTAACCATGTAATCTTCACAACAGCCCTATGAGGTAAGGACTGTGTCTTCCTGCGCTCATTGTACAGATGAGGGAACTAAGAGGTGAAGTGAACTCTTCAAGGTCACACAGTTAGTAGGAGGTGGAGGGGCTGGGTGCAAACCTAAATATTGTACCCAGAGTTCCTGCTTTAGCCACTACGCTGTCCAATTTAATGCCTTGAACCTGGAGACTGACTTTCTTGCCCATCAGCCAGCACATCTCTGATAGCCCACTGTCCTTTCCTTCCATAGCCCTTATCATTGCTTGTATTTGTGTTATGTCTGTGGTTACTTGAGAAAGGTCTCTATTGACATCTGTAGGAGAGCAAAATTTGCCATCCCAAAATATGTCTCTTTGGTATATTAATTATTTTAAGCTGGTTATTTTCTAAGAAGCAGCAGACATAGGAAAAATTCTGAAAACCTAGCGGGAGTTACCCTTTTGTAAGAAACATTTACACTTATAAGGGAAATCTCTATTTGTAAGGGTGTCTCCCTTGCTGTACCAGGAAGAGGATGATGACCAAATCTCTAGAAACCTACCAATGAAGAAGGCAGGGACTTAAATTTGCATAAAACCTTACCCTTCCTTACTGTGCTTTTCCTGATAACGTCTCATAACTGACTCAACCCACGTTCAATATCCTTTTTTGTCTTTAGCTGAGGATGGTATTTAAGGGGAGGGTTTTGGCCATTTTGGCAAGTTACTCAGTTTTCCTGGGTATCCCCCAGGCATACATATTATTAAAATTTTGTTTGATTTTCTCCCATTAATCTGTCTCATGTCAATTTAATTCTTAGATCAGCCAGAGGAACGTAGGAGGGTCGAGGAAAATTTCTTCCTCCCTGATACATCCTAGTTTACAGGCTCAGTGAGGGAGTACCCAGCACGGGCCTGGCCCATGGAAGGCACACAATAAGTACTGGTTGAATGTCTTCACTCTGTCACCCAAAAGGGAAGTGGTCCACCCCACATGTCCCTATTTGTATCAACTCATGTATGTAAATCCCCACAGCGACCCTAGAGGTAGGGGCTAACCCCTGTACTCATTTTCCAAAGATAGAGCTTGGAGGTGTAGTAACTGCTCAAGGTCACAAGGTGGGTGGTAGAGCCTTATGTGTCACATGTGAATGGACTAATGACTTAGACGTGGCCCACCAGTCCTAATTTGAATCAAACTACAGTGGCTTGACAGACAATTCATTTAAATGCTCTTATTGCATGCATTTGACATTCGTGTTACTAGGAGCATATTATTTTGTATTATCATATATTTTGGAAATTTTATTATGAAAAATTCCAAACACACAGAAAAGTAGAGAAGGGTATAAACTGCCATATACCCATCACTTGGATTTATAATTATTTTAACAATTTGCTATATTAGTTTTACCTATTTTGCAAAAATATTTTAAAGCAAATCACATTGAATTTTAATCCCAAGTACTTTAGTATGCCTATTATAAAATCGTTTTACATAATTATAGTAACATTGTTCCCATGTAGCATAATTAACAGTAATTGCTTAAAATCATCTAAACCAAGTCAATATTCGTATTTCCTAAAATTGAGCCCCCGATACACTTTTATGTGTGACTTACTTGAATCAGGATCCAAAAAAGCCCCCTGGGTTGCATTTAGTTTTTAATTTAGAACAGTTTTTCCCTCATTTGTTTTCTTGTCAGTGAAGCATTGAAGAAGCCAGGTTATCTGTCCTGCAAGATGTGTCACCTTCAGGAGTTCTCTGATTGCTATTTTGTAGGGTTAAAATGTTCCTCAATCCCCTGTATTTCTTCTAAAATGGAAGTTGGAGCTAAAGGTTTGATTAGATTTAGGTGAAACCTTTTTGCAAGTCCTTTTCCGAGGTGCTGCTGTGTGCTCATGTTGCATTATGTCAGAATGCACATGATGTCTAGCTGTCCCATTATTAGTGCCTGAGAGTGGTCAGTGGGTACAGGTAGGAAGTAATGTGAGGGGTGGTAATTGACATGCTGCAGATAAAAGTTCCCTGTTGACCGTTGACCTTTCACCTAGTCTCCATTAATGATCCTTGACCAAATTAACTGTTTTATTTGGGACTACAAAATGGTAATTTTCATATTCTATCATTCATTCTTCACATATTAACTAGAATTTATGCCAGGAATAATTTTTCCTCATCATCTAGGGCCATTGATTACCCTACAATTCAATTCTTACAGTAAAGGCAGTATAAACGCTTACCTATTTCTTTCCATTTTAATTATTTTAAAGTAAGGAGTTCATGTAGTATCTCCTTCCAATGGTGATAAGAGAAGTTTTATTAACTATGTATTTTAAAGTCTCTAAATCAAAATCTTGGAATGCATTTTTCTTTCCACCATCAGGAAATGAGTTTAAGCTATTAGCACTTGGGATATATTTTTTAATTTTTTTAATTTTAATTTTTTATTATTTATTTATTTTTTTATTTTGCGGTACGCGGGCCTCTCATTGTTGTGGCCTCTCCCGTTGCGGAGCACAGGCTCCAGACACGCAGGCTCAGCGGCCATGGCTCACGGGCCCAGCCGCTCTGTGGCATGTGGGATCTTCCCAGACCGGGGCACGAACCCGCATCCCCTGCATCGGCAGGCGGACTCTCGACCACTGCGCCACCAAGGAAGCCCGGGATATATATATATATATTTTTTTAAAAAGTAAAATGTTTCATTTAGTCATGAAATCAAATACTGTTTCCTCGAGATAAATGTTAAGTGCCTGTCTTCCAATCGTATAACATTGTATTATTTTTCGGTGTGCAACATAATGATTTGATATATGTCTATTGCAAAATGATTTCCACAGTAAGTTTAGTTAAAATCCATTACCACACATAGTTACACATTTTTTTTTCTCTTATGATGAGATCTTTAAGATTTACTCTCAGCAACTTTCAAATATGCAATACAGTATTGTAAACTATGGTCACCATGCTGTACATTACATGCCCAGGACTTATTTATCTTATAACTGGAAGTTTTTACGTTTTGATCAATTTTACTCATTTTGCCTCCCCCCGGCCCCCCCGCATACCTCCACCTTTGGCAACCACCAATCTGTTCTCTGTATCTATGAGCTTGTTCTTTTGTTTTGTTTGTCCACACGTGTAAGATTATGTATTTGTCCTTCTCTGCCTCACTGATTTCACTTAGCATAAAGCTCTCAAGGTCTATCCATGTTGCCACAAATGGCAGGATTTCCTTTCCATGGCTGAATAATATTCTATTTCATATATGTAGTATATATCACATTTTCTGTATCCATTCATCTGTTGATGGACACTAGTTGTTTCCACGTCTTGACTATTGTAAATAATGCTGCCGTGAACATGGCAGGGTGCAGATATCTTTTCCAGATAGTGATTTCATTTCCTTCAGTAAATGCTGGGAAGTGGAATTGCTGGACCACCGATCTTCCAATCTTAATATTCAAGAAACTGAAACATTACTTTACTAGCTTGTGTGCTACCAACCTGCTAACTGAAAAGTGGAAAACTGAAAAGGAGAGAGACAACATTTATTGATCATCTTCTATCTACAACTCCTTGTGGCAGGGATTATTTTATTGATTGATTGATTGCGGTACGCGGGCCTCTCACTGTTGTGGCCTCTCCCATTGCGGGGCACAGGCTCTGGACGCACAGGCTCAGCGGCCATGGCTCACGGGCCCAGCCGCTCCACGGCACGTGGGATCTTCCCGGACCGGGGCACAAACCCGTGTTCCCTGCATCGGCAGGCGGACTCTCAACCACTGCGCCACCAGGGAAGCCCTAGCTTTATTTTTTTAGGTGAGAAAACTGAAGCTCAAGAGGTATGTATCTTACCTAAGACCATGTGGTGAGACTGTGATCTTTTACTGAATGGGTCTATTTATTTACTTATTTCTTTAAGCAGCCTTATTGTGACACTGTCAAACAGTTAACTGCCCATATTTATTTTATTTTATTTTTTGGCTGTGCCGTGCGGCTTGTGGGATCTTAGTCCCCCGACCAGGGATTGAACAAGGGCCTTTGGCAGTGAGAGCTCAGAGTCCTAACCACTGGACTGTCAGGGAATTCCCACTGCACATATTTAATGTGTACAGTTTAAGTTGTCACATATGCACACCCGAAAAAAATATTGCCACAATTAAGATAGTGAATATAGCCATCATCCCCAAAGGTTTCTCATATCCCTTCTGTAACCCCTCCTTCCCCCATCTACAAGCATCCACTTAATGTGGTGCTGTCATTCATAACACTAGTTTGCATTTTCTAGTGTTTTATATAAATGGAGACACAGCATATGTACTCTTTTTTTGGGGGGGTCTGGCTTCTTTCACTGAATATAATTATTTTGAGATTCATTCTTTTTGTATGTGTATTAAGTAGTTCATAGCTTTTTTGTTTCAAAGTGGTATTCTAGTGAGTGAATATATTGCAATTTGTTTGTTCATTCATCTATTGATGAATATTTGGGTTGTAGCTATTATCAATAATACTGCCGTGAACTTCTACCTACAAGTCTTAACGAATGTATACTTTCTTTATTCTTGGGTAAACCTAGGAATGGAATGGTTGATCATGTTATGGTTGGAGCAGGTTTAACTTTTTAAGAAATTGCCAAACTTTCTTCCCAAGTTGTTATACCAGTTTACATTCCCACCAGCACTGTATGAGAGTTCCAGTTGCTCCATATCCTTGCCATCATTTGATATAGGCAGTCCTTTTAATGTTTGCAACTTTAACAGGTGTGTAGTGGTGTCTCTCATTGTAGCTTTCGTTCACATTTCCCTGATGTCTAATGATGTTGAACATCTTTTCATGTGCTTGTTTGCCATTTGTATGTTTTCTTTTTTTAAAATAATCTTTCTTTTAATATAGTCTTATTTCATTTTTTTAATATAAATTTATTTGTTTTATTTATTTATTTTTGGCTGTGTTGGGTCTTTGTTGCTGTGCACGGCATTTCTCTAGTTGTGGTGAGCGGGGGCTACTCTTTGTTGTGGTGCGCAGGCTTCTCATTGCGGTGGCTTCTCTTGTTGCAGAGCATGGGCTCTAGGCACGCAGGCTTCAGTAGTTGTGGCATGCAGGCTCAGGAGTTGTTGCTCACGGGCTTAGTTGCTCCGCGGCATGTGGGATCTTGCCAGACCAGGGCTCAAACCCGTGTCCCCTGCACTGGCAGGCGGATTCCTAACCACTGTGCCACCAGGGAAGTCCCTGTATGTTTTCTTGGTTGAAGTACCTGTTTAAATCTTTTGCCCATTTTTGATTGGGTTGCTTGCTTTCCTATTATTGAGTTTTGAGAGTTTGTGTTCTTCTGGATACATGTCCTTTATCAGGCATACACTTTTAATAGATTTTTTTCTTCCAGTCTATGGGTTATCTTTTGTGTATCTGAAAAGCAGAAATTTTAAATTTTGGTGAAGTCTAACTTATCCATATTTTCTCTATGGATTGTGTTTTTGGTGTTATATCTAAGAAATCTTTGCTTAATCCCAGTTCACAAAGATTTTCTACGTTTTCTTCAACTTTTATAGTTTTAGGTTTTACATATAGATCTATGATCCATTTTGGGTTCATTTTTGTATGTAGTACAAGGTCCAAGTTAATTTTTTTGGCATATGTTTAATTGTTGCAGCTCTGTTGTTCAAAAGAAAAAAAAAGCTGTTTTTTCTTTACTGCACTGGGCTTGTGCTTTTGTCAAAAATCAGTTGTCCATATATGTGTGCATTTATTTCTGGATTATTCTGTATCATTAATCTGTTTATCTATCTTGATGCCATTACCATGTTGTTTTGATTACTGTGACTTTATAATAATTCATGAAATCAGATAGTGTTAGCCCTCAAGCTTTGTTCTTTTCTTCAGAGTTGTTTTGACTATTATAGGTTCTTTACATTTTCATATGCATTTTAGAATTGGTTTGTCAGTTTATACTAAAAAGCCTGCTGGGGTTTTCATTGGAATTGCTTTTTGATTGAGATTAGTTTATAGTTTAATTTGGAGAAAATTGACGTCAAAAAATGCTGAGTCTTCCACTGTTGATTTTATTTATATCAGAAGTTTTCAACTTTAGAGTATATCTAAGAATCACCTGGGGACTTGTTAAAATGCAAATTCCCCAGAGATTTTGATTCTGTAGGTGTCAGGGAGGGCCCTTAAAATTGTTCTCACTTTTTATTTTGAAGTAACTTCAAAAATAATAATTGTAAGTTTTTTTTGTAATTTTCTATATTTCTTCATCAAATTCCCCAAATGTTAACACTTTACCATGCTTCCTTTATCTTTCTCTCTTACACATGTATATCATCATCATCATCATCTGAACTCTTTAAGAGTAAGTTGCAGACATGGTCTGCCTTTATCCTTAAGTACTTCCGCACATATTTCCTAATATATATCTCTTACATAACCACAGTACAATTATCCAAATCAGAAAAATAACAGTGTTGCTGTACTATGACCTAATCCAGAGGCCCTATTCATATTTCAGCGATTGTCCTGCTGATGTCCTTTATAGCAAAGGAATCCACATGTTGTATGTAGTTACATCTTTTTAGTCTCCCTTAATCTGGAAAATTTTGAGGGAGCACATTTTAGCATTCACTCTAGTGATTCATACTAGATTCCTGGACTTGCATGAACACTATTGTGCCTCTTTTATCATGGATTATTTATGTGGTTTTCAGTTTGTAGGTATACAAAGTATTTGTGCTTCTTTTGTCCTTCAGCTTGTAAAGCTTTCTGAAATAGTATGAAAATGGGACTGGTTTCAACTGGATCCTTGTTATAATTTATTTGACTTCATTAGGCAAAGAAATAGGTCCAATAATGAATTCACTTTTAAACAAGGAAAATGCAGATCCTTGTACGGCAATACTTTTTAAAGGCGGTATGGAGCAGACCCACATATGAGGAATACTAGGCTGAAAAATTCTGCAAAGTGTTCTGAGATTTGTCTTTGAGCCCCATCCTCATCCTAAGAAATTCTGAGAGGCAAGTTTTCTTAAAGCAGGAATTTTAAAAATTAGAGGAATGTTATACTTACATTCTTATACTCAGCAGATGACACCGATTGATGTTTTGAAATACAATGCCTCAGGAATAAAAAGGAAAAGAATGTGACGTGCTAAAGGATTTTGCTTGCCTCTCAGTTGTTTTCTTTCTCCACACTATGTTAAATGGCTAAAATAAGTATAGAAACAGTTTTCCCAGGGGGAAAAATGAAAACTTCTTGGATACAAGTGGAAGGGATACACATACAAGTTAATTTTTTTTTTTTTTTTTTTTCCGGTACGCGGACCTCTCACTGTTGTGGCCTCTCCCGTTGCGGAGCACAGGTTCCGGACGCGCAGGCTCAGCGGCCATGGCTCACGGGCCCAGCCGCTCCGCGGCATGTGGGATTTTCCCGGACCGGGGCACGAATCCGTGTCCCGTGCATTGGCAGACGGACTCTCAACCACTGCGCCACCAGGGAAGCCCTGGATTGCTTTCTTTAAAATGGCTAATTTATGTTATGTGAATTTCACCTCAAAAAACAAAAATAGCAGGAGGCAGCTTCCTCAATGATGTAGAGAAAGTAGAATCTATGGCAGTTAAGTAAAAATAGAGTATAAGTGATTGGGGGCTGACTTGTGGTTTCTTATCCAGAATGTACCCAAGTCAAGGAAGCTGAAGTTTAGGGGAATTCCCTGGCGGTCCAGTGGCTAGGACTCTGCACTTCCACTGCAGGGGGCACGGTTCCATCCCCGGTCGGGGAACTAAGATTCCCACACACTGTGATGCAGCCAAAGGAAAAAAAAAAAAAAAGAAGAGCTGTTCCTGGGTGGTGCGTGGGGCTGGCGGCCGACAGCTGCCCTTGCCGCCACCAACATGGAGAGTTTGTACTGAGTCCCGTTCTTAGTGCTCGAATGTCCCAACCTGAAGCTGAAGAAGCCGCCCTGGGGGCACATGCCGTCGGCCATGACGATGTACCACCAGAGCGGTGGTGGTGTCTTACTTCCTCATCGCCGGAGGAATCATTTATGATGTTACTGTCGAACCTCCAAGTGTCGGCTCCATGACTGATGAACATGGGCATCAGAGACCAGTAGCTTTCTTGGCCTACGGAGTAAATGGACAATATATTATGGAAGGACTCCCATCCAGCTTCTTGTTTACAATGGGAGGTTTAGGTTTCATAATCCTGGACCGATCCAATGCACCAAACATTCCCAAACTCAATAGATTTCTCCTTCTATTCATTGGATTCTTCTGTGTCCTACTGAGTTTTTCCATGACTACAGTATTCATGAGAATGAAACTGCCGGGCTATCTGATGGGTTAGAGTGCCTTCTGAGAAGAAATCGGTGGATACTGAATTTACTCCTGTTAATGAAGTTTTAAAGGTTGTACCAGTCCTCTGATATGAAATATGGAAAAGGATGAAAAGCAGCAGAAAAGAAACATCTAGTGAAAACATAGGAAGCGTATTATAGCTTGGACTAGAATGCCTTCTTGGTATCAAAGAGACAAGCTTATCGGTATTTTTTCCTGCTGGCCCATACTGACATACCAACGATGTTAAGTGGCATTTTCTTCTTTTTTTTATTTCTTAAAGAAAATATACTTCATTTTTACAACTATAATATTGAATAAAATGATTAATTTTTTACAAACCCCTTAACATTTTTTGGAGATGACATTTCTGACCTTCAGAAATTAATGTAAAATCAGGAAGTGAGATCCCATAAGCTGAGAACTCTGGACAGCTGATCAGCTTTACCTGTGGTGCTTTGCCTTTAAACAGAGTGTGTGACAGTACATCATTTCAGATATGTATGTAAGACTGTTTCCTGAACAATAAGATGTATGAAAGGAGAAGAAATAAATAATTTTTCTAATAAAAAAAAAAGGAAGCTGAAATTTAGGCCTTCAGTGCAACTTGGTTTGTGAATCTAAACAATTTTTTTTAAAGTATCAACATTAGTTTTCCGAGCTGCACAATGTTTTGGAGTAAATATTTTTAACTTTCTCTCCTGTTTGACCTTCAGTTTAGGAGAATCGTGTTACCTTGGATTGCTTAGTGGGATAAAAATAGAAAATAGAGGTGATCTAGTCACCTGGTTTTTATAGTGTTTTCTGCTTTCAATCCAATTTAGGATCAAGGGATTAAAAAACTATTTTGGTGCTGTTTGTGATATGAAATAGAATCTTTATGCAAGATTATGTTATTAGAGAAAAGTTGTTAGAAGCCCAAATATTCAAAAACAAAAGAATTTGAATTAGTACTGACAACCAATGGAATGTTGCTCAGTCATTAAAAATAACACTTATGGGGGCTTCCCTGGTGGCGCAGTGGTTGAGAGTCCGCCTGCCGATGCAGGGGACACGGGTTCATGCCCTGGTCCGGGAAGATCCCACATGCCGTGGAGCGGCTGGGCCCGTGAGCCATGGCCGCTGAGCCTGCGCGTCCGGGGCCTGTGCTCCGCAACGGGAGAGGCCACAACAGTGAAAGGCCTGCGTACCAAAAAAAAAAAAAAAAAAAAAAACACTTATGGAGAGGTTTTAATGCCAAATTTATAATACCAAGCAGCTAAGATGAGATAATCGTAAGTGATCAAATACAGAATAAAATTATGTGTGATCAACTGTGTTAAAAAAACATAACCTGTTTGATGGAAAAAGACAGGAAAATTTAACAGTAGTTTTTGTTGGGTGACAGGAATATGAGTGTTATCTTGTCTGCTTCTACTTTTTACATTCTCCAAATGTATCCTAGTAAACACAGTTATTATAAAAATGGCTCCCATTTGTCAAGCGCTTGCTCTGTGCCAGGCAGTGTAACATCTCTCTGTTTATTCCCCCAACAGTCCTTGGAGAGTGGTGCTGTTATTAGCCCATTTCACAGGTAAAGGAATCGAGGCTCAAGAAGTAAAAGGCCTCACCCCAGGTCAGGAAGCTGGTTGGTGGCACATTCCAACATAAGGAGTCCAATTTCCCATCCATGTCTTAACCACTGTACATGCAAAACACATAATAAATGTTAGAGACATGCAGTGTGTATTCACCTAGAGGAATGTGGTTGGGTGAGTTGACCATTGAATTAGTAGCCGGAGGACTTTGTTTCTGGACCTACTTTTGACTCACTCTGTGGTTGAAATTAAGTCAATTTGCTTTTGGTCTTAGTTTCTCCACCTTTATAGTAAAGAAAATAAAACCTTTCATGTGCCTGATTCTTTATGCTTATGAACCTGCTTATGTACTTGTAATAAACACATGTTTATGGTGTTAGGACCATTAGCTGGGGATAGTTTGGTTTTCTAAGGAAAAAAAAAAGTGCCTGGGTTTAAGGATTAGGCAGATCCAGGTTCAAGTCCTTTGGACACTCAAACTCCCTGAGCCTCAGTTTCCACAACTGCAAAATGGGGACAGAGGGTTGCAAGCAGGAGTAAATAATGTTGCCCATGCGAGACAGTTACTACTCAGTACCTATGCCCTCCCTCCCTTGCTCCATCATAGCTCACCTGATTCAGCTTGGGGTAGAGAATAATGAGACCTATTTATGTTTCTTGTAAATGTTTTGCACATTTTAATAAAATAAAATTAATTAACAGGGGTACATTGTCAGTGCACAGACCTGGGTAGAAGGAAGCAGGTAAATCAAAATAGAGTGATCTTGGTAGGAATGAGGGCAGAGGACACTCTTTTGGCCTCACTTCTAGACTCGTGGAAACTTTCAGAATGCAAGAAAACACCCCACTGAACGGTGGAGGGCACATGCTTCCTTAACCTTTCACACACTTTTAACCTTTAACCCACCCTGGAGAGAGCAAGTCAGTCCTCTAATGGGTTCAATTCAGTATTTGGGTTAAATCTATACTGGGAAATGTATTGATTTATATATTTCTAGAAATATACACATGTGTTCTGTTTTTGCCAGAAAAAAACACACCCAAATCTATACCTACATCTATAGCTATAAAACAATAATAGATCGAGGTGCTCATGTCAGATACCATGATGGATTGTTTGGGGACAAAGCTCTTTTTAATAAAGGTGAGAATGGATAGGAGCTTGGGGGACCAAAGTTAGTACTAGATTAGAGACTGCAGCACATAATAAAGAAGAAAGAGGTAATGGCAACTCCTTAACCCAATAGTAATAGCTGGCACTGGTTGAGCACTTACTCTGTGCCAGGCTTTCAGTCTTTGTGCTCCGCCCCATTGATATATTTTTCTTTTCATAAATAGTTTTTAGTACAACACATAGCACAGGCATAAAAAGAAAATGTCTAGCTTAGCTTAACGTATTACTTTAAGGCAACTATTCTTGTCCCTACTGCCCAGGTCAAGTTTTATCAATTCCTGCTTCATCTATTTGAAGCTACAGCCTTAGGTGCACAAGCAATTAGGATTGCTCTGTCATTACGAAATGTCAAGAGAAGTGGTAAGTGAGCTAAGGTGTAGAGTCCCACCTGTGCCATGTCTACCTCTGGCAGTAGACTTCCGGGAAATGAAGTTTGTCATTGGAATGTGCCCTCTTCATGGGCACGTGCATAACGGCTGCTCAGTCAAGGTGAACACTTGTAGTAGGAATGCGTCCTGTCAGCGACAGTTCCTCGATGTATCATGTCGGGGAGATGGTGTAGGGCCATGGGCTTTGAGAATGCACCTTGAATTTAGACAGGTCGGCCACTTACACCTCCGTGTAGTTTGGGCAATTCACTTAACCTCCCTAAGCTGCTATTTTCCCTCTTATAAAAAGAATGTTAGGACTGCTAGGGCTGCTTCATTGATGCTGTGGCTATATGAGGATTAAATTTAAAAATATTTTGGTGGAATCCACAATACGGTACTTGGTATATACTAAACATCCAAGAAATGTTAGGTCATACTGTACCATTGCTGTCTTGTTACATCACCTCACTTGAACCAAGGTTCAGTTGAACACACTTTGTATATATTAGATTCCCCCTACCTTGGGCGAATGATTGTACAGTACAGTGAGTAGATGCTAACTGACCCTGATTCCTGAGGTCTTCCCCTTTCTTACAGCACAGGTGTGCCTTGGAGTCATTGTGTTCCTGATCATATACAACTACTGGTTCCTCTACATCCCTTATTTGACATGGCTTTACTTTGACTGGCAAACCCCAGAGCAAGGAGGCAGGAGATCCGACTGGGTCAGAAGCTGGACCATTTGGAGGTACTTTAAGGACTATTTTCCAATTCATGTGAGTAGATTTTTTTTTTTTTTTTTTTTTTTTTTTTTGTGGTAGGCGGGCCTCTCACTGTTGTGGCCTCTCCCGTTGCAGAGCACAGGCTCTGGACGCTCAGGCCCAGTAGCCATGGCTCACAGGCCCAGCCGCTCTGTGGCATGTGGGATCTTCCCGGACCGGGGCACGAGCCTGCGTCCCCTGCATTGGCAGGCGGACTCTCAACCATGCGCCACCAGGGAAGCCCTAGACTTGTTTTATATAGTATGGTTTTAAGCTGGGAAAAGAATTCAAATGTGTTTTTATCACATATTTTTCAAGCTTTTCCCTTTTTAGAGGGAGAGAGCCTGCAATTCAGCCCAAGTTACTAAATGGAGTCTAACCTAAATTGACAAAATTTAGAAGGCTGTGTATGAGGGGCTCTGGGTTCAGGAAACAGTTTAAAAATTTGGAAACAGCTCTACCCCAGGAAACGAAAATGAGTCATATTCTTCATTTCCTCTTGAACGTAGAACTAATTCTGAGTCCTTCTGTTTCTTATTGGAAACTAATCAGGGAACATTTTATTCTTTTATGTCAATATAAATGCACTGTAGCTCGTCAAAACTTGGGATTTGAATCCAAGTCACAACTACATATTTGGGTTTCACCCCCATGGAGTGCTTGTTGCTGGAGCCTTTGGAAACTTTTGTACAAATTATTCAAACTTCAAGGAGCTGTTTCCTGGCCTTACTGCGTATCTTCACGTGCTTCCATTTTGGTTCCGGTGTCCGTTCTTCCGAGAATATCTGATGAGTGGTGGTAAGTGAAGGCAGATCACTGTTTCTCTAGGGTTCTGGGTGGGCAGGACCACACAGAATGTCCCCTCCCAAACCAGCTGGGTTTACAGTTTCTTAGAGTAAAACTCTAAGGAGATGGATTTGGGAGAACTCAGCACACATAAGTGGGGTTTGAATCCATGTGCCACGTGTAGAGATAGGGTTAAAAACAACAGGGACGAAAAAGGAGCCTGTCTTAGTTCAGCTGCTGTAAGAGAATACCATAGACTGGGTAGCTTGAACAATAGAATTTATTTCTCACAGTCTGAAAGCTGGGAAGATCTGGTGTCTGGTGATGGCCCACTTTCTGGTTTGCAGATGGCCATCTTCTCATTGTATCTTCACATGGTGGAAAGAGAGAACATGCCAGCTCTGTTCCTCTTCCTATAAGAACATTAACCCCATTCCTGGGGGCTCCACTCTCATGACCTAATTACCTCCCGAAGGCCCCACCTCCCAATACCATCCTATTGGGGGTTAGGTTTCAACATATGAATTTTGGAGGAGCGTAAACATTTAGTCCCTAACAGCCCTGAGAAATAGCAGCATTTAAGCATGGCCTGAAGAAGGGAAGCCTCAGGAGGAAACTGAGAAGTGTCCAGAGGCCAATGAGGACTGCCAGGTGTCTGGAAATCCACGAGGCCCTCTTTCCAGTGGAAGCAATGCCTCCAGCTCTGACTCAGGGCACGCAGAGCAGAATGGCCGTGGCTTTGAACTCAGGGAAAGCTCACACCTATTTGCGCTCAGGTTCTCTACCCTCTAACCTACCCTCCTCCGCCTCTTCTCTTCAGAGAGTTGCTGATCATTCAGAATCCTGTCCTAATTTTATATTCCCCCAATAATAGGAACCCACAGTAAAATGAGCATGTAATTTCCTTCAAGAGACGAAGGGTCGTGTCTTGATAAAACTAACACGTTCTTTTTTTTTTTTTTTTAACATACAGGATAGCCCATTCTCAAGGCTCTGACCTTTATTTATTTAGTTAATAAAATATTTATTTATTTTTGGCTGCATTGGGTCTTTGTTGCTGTGCACGGGCTTTCTCTAGCTGTGGTGAGCGGTGGCTACTCTTCGTTGCGGTGCGCGGGCTTCTCATTGCGGTGGCTTCTCTAGTATGGAGCATGGGCTCTAGGTGCGTGGGCTTCAGTAGTTGTGGCCCGCGGGCTCTAAAGCACAGGCTCAGTAGTTGTGGTGCACAGGCTTAGTTGCTCCATGGCATGGGGGATCTTCCTGGACCAGGGCTCGAACCCGTGTCCCCTGCATTGGCAGGTGGATTCTTAACCACTGCGCCACCAGGGAAGCCCCACATTCTTTTATGACTAAAAAAAAGAAAACGGATAAAATCAAGAATGGAAGGAAACAATAAGACATTAAAAAGTGGTTGTCTCTGAAATATGGGTCACAAGTTGTTTGTGTTTTCATTGTGATTCTTTTCCTTGAAGAGTTCATAGTATTTTCCTCCAAGAGTACATAGTCCTTAAAATCTGAAAAGGAGTCTTTAAAGTTATTTTTACATGGGAAAGGCTGATATAAAGGCTGAACAATTATGTAACTTACATCTTAAATAAACAATTTACCAAAGTCAAACTAGACATTTGGGAATCACGCACGGGTTTAGCAATTGATGTAGGTTATTTGTCAGATGTCTGAATTTTTGAAACCATTTACATTATAAATCCATGTCTGAGAAATAAGAATCCATAAAGAATACCTGAAAACAGACCATTGTGTGTTCAAAAGATCCAGGGCAACCTCTTGGAGGTTATACTGTTTGGTTCTGAGCAAGGATCTGCCAGAATAAGGAGCAAGACTACCACATACACCTATGCAGATTTGTACACTGAACAACTCTGGGGGCACCTTTCACTTATAATGCAATATGAATGGAATCTGTAGAAATGAGCAGTACACAACCTACCTGAACAAGTGATAGACCTAGTAATAAGCAAGTGACATTTTAAAGACCTAACCCTGTCACCTGCCAGAATGTTAGATCTCATTAATGGAATCTATTACCAAAGGTTCGGCTATGAAAAAATTATAAACCTGCAAACTGCTCCAAATGTAAGCAGTCTAGGAAATTCTGTGAAATATTTGCTGGTGCCATAGACTATTATGATAAGAGTGTAAAAGGGCAATTAGTTAACGCCTTTTGTTTTATTCACTAAGGGTCAGTCTCAGTTTCCAGGAGAAGTGTGTCTCACGTGCTAAGCAAGGAAGGAGGTGGAAACATCTCAGTCATTGTGCTTGGGGGTGCAGAGGAATCACTGGATGCCCATCCTGGAAAGTTCACTCTGTTCATCCGCCAGCGGAAGGGATTTGTGAAAATTGCTTTGACCCATGGGTAAGTGGCTTTTCATTTCAGGCAACTGGGTCAGGGAAGTGAACACATTATTAAATGAACACAAAGAAGTAAAGTAATTTTTCTGGCCCTTAAAGACGGAGCTCCTAATCGGCTTCCCAATGAAAGCAGATGTAAATGTTTATGGGGAATGAAATACAGCCTTCCCACTAAGGTAACTCAATGTCATGGCATCCAGCAATTCAACTTGTCTATAAGAGGAAAACAAAAAACCACAAAATTTTATATGCACAGTATAAATTCCCAGCCAAATGAACAAATGAACCATGGCCAAAACCACAGATGACAAAGAAGCTTCCTGGAACCTTGAATTTCTATAGAATAAAATTCCACAAACCACTAAGACTGCTGAGGTACCTCCCCAAAGGACCTCAAGTATAAGTCAGTTTCAACGTACGGAACATGAACTTGGCACTGTAGGGAGGCTTGGGAACATTAAAGAATTGTTAGGAATCTGTTGTAAAAGTCAGCTGGGCTAAATGAAATATTTAAATCCTTTTCATTGAAAATGCTTATTCTTCCTCCTTGTTATTTGCAGTGCTTATTTGGTGCCAGTGTTTTCTTTTGGTGAAAATGAACTATTTAAACAACTTAGCAACCCTGAAGGCTCATGGCTTCGAACTGTGCAGGAGAAACTACAGAAGATCATGGGATTTGCTTTGCCACTGTTCCACGCCAGAGGAATTTTTCAATACAATTTTGGCCTAATGCCCTATAGGAAACCCATCCACACTGTTGGTATGTACATCAAAGACTCGAGGCCTGTTAAACTGAGTAAAAAGGATTACCTTACTTTGAGCTATGTTTACTGTTACTGAAATAACTTTGAGTAAGAACTTCCTAAAATAATAATCCTATAGGTGTTATTTGAGCTTCGTTTACAGTCTGTCTTTTATTTATGAAATGACTATGTTTTCCATTTGAATGGGAATCAATTATTTTAAAAATATTGCTATTGAACTACAAATAGAATTCAATTTTAGAAATAGAATTTCTAATACTCTATGATGAATCTATTTCTCTGTACTAGCAGATTACAACATAGCAGTTCTTTGAACACGTTACATCAGAGTCTATTAATATGTGAACATTTCTGTGTAATAGATGTCTTCATCATGTTCAGTTCACATAGGCATCAGCTCATACGGCAAAAGCATTTTTTCCCCAACTAGATACATGTATTCTAATATAGACTGATTTTATCTTTAAAAATGGCACGTGTGGGGGGATTAAAATGGGGGAGGAGGATGAGGAACACATTAACCCCAAACTCCTAATTTATCCCTCCCCCCGTCCTTTGCCCTTTGGTAGCCATAAGTCTGTGGGTCTATTTCTGTTTTGTAAATAAGTTCATTTGTATCTTTTTTTTTTTAGATTCCACATATAAGCAATACCGTATGGTATTTGTCTGTCTCTGTCTGGCTCACCTCTCTAGGTCCTTCCGTGTTCATAGCTCTGTTTTTTTTGTGTTTTTTTTGCGGTACGCGGGCCTCTCACTGTTGCAGCCTCTCCCGTTGCGGAGCACAGGCTCCGGATGCGCAGGCTCAGTGGCCATGGCTCACGGGCCTAACCGCTCCGCGGCATGTGGGATCTTCCCGGACCGGGGCACGAACACGCGTCCCCTGCATTGGCAGGCGGACTCTCAACCACTGCGCCACCAGGGAAGCCCCATAGCTCTGTTTTTTACTTAATGCCTGTCAAGCATGCATCTCTTTAAAGATTCAGAACAAAAGAAAATTGCTTCAGTGAATCCTTCCCCTTACCCCCGAACGATTACATCAGAAACACCAATTCTAGTCTCTAGCATCCTCAGAATCCTGCTATTATGTGAAGCCTTTTAAAAACCAAGCTAAGAATATGCATGTTTCATAAAGACTCAGCTGCATGCTCTTATGGTGGTCAGGTGGGAGTCAGACGGCTAAGAGCAGCCTGGTTTGTGTGAACCAGACCCTCAGACAATGTGTATTTAAAGACTTTTATTTACTTGGAGAAACACAAGTTAGGGATAAGTTATTTACAGTTCCATAAACAAAAGCAAATCTATGTATCATTCACGTGCGCCAGAGAATAAAACACAACATGATTTTGAAACCATGATCTAAGTTGCTATGCTCATTTCTGTTTTAAATCAGTGCGCTTCAAACCCAGAGCTGTTTCTCTGCTGACTCCCTGACACACCCCAAGCAGAATTCAGGCAGCGTCCAGAGTGGCAAGTTATTTTGGGGTCCTTCTGCTCCCCCCTCTACTTAATTAAGAGTTTGTTGGGGTTTCCCTGGTGGCGCAGTGGTTGGGGGTCCGCCTGCTGATGCAGGGGACACGGGTTCGTGCCCCGGTCTGGGAGGATCCCACATGCCGCGGAGCGGCTGGGCCCGTGAGCCATGGCCGCTGGGCCTGCCTGTCCGGAGCCTGTGCTCCGCAACGGGAGAGGCCACAACAGTGAGAGGCCCGCGTACCGCAAAAAAAAAAAAGAGTTAACTCTACCTTGTATCACAAGAACTCATTAGATATTAGTTGAATTCACCCTAAATCATTACTGCATCTATAATCCTCTCACTCCCAGGTGTCCAGAGATGCTCTGATTCTCCATCCTGTAAATAGTTTTCCCCCATATCTCTCAGACCCCACTTCATCAGCAACTTCAACCAGAGCATTCATTTTTTAAAAATAGATATATTTATTTTATTTATTTATTTTTGGCTGCGTTGGGTCTTTGTTGCTGTGCCTGGGCTTTCTTTAGTTTAGGTGAGTGGGGGCCCCTCTTCATTGCAGTGTTCTCATTGTGGTGGCTTCTCTTGTTGCAGAGCATGGGCTCTAGAGCGCGGGCTTCAGTAGTTGTGGTGCACGGGCTTAGTTGCTCCGCGGCATGTGGGATTTTCCTGGACCAGGGCTCGAACCCGTGTCCCCTGCATTGGCAGGCGGATTCTTAACCACTGCGCCACCAGGGAAGTCCCCAGAGCATTCATTGCAGTGTGAGCAAGATTCACTAAGATTCACTAGGACTGTAATGGTTTTGTCTGTTAATGTCCTATTAGTTAAAATCCCTTTAAAAATGTGCTCTGGCTAATTCTAAGGTGCCATCATCAGTCTCTGCTTATTTCTTACACCAGACTTTGCTAAACCATCAGGTTTCTCTGCATCCTCCATCAAGACCTTCTTTCCTCTTTCCTGAGGGTCATAATGGACATAATTTATAAAGAAGCTACCATATATTTTCTTTATGTGTCACAAATAGCATGTCATTTATATATTTTATCCAGGTTATTATCAGTTTATCCAAGAACAATAAAGCGTTCACATAGATTATATTTTATTACATAATAATGGAGAGAAACTGATTTCAATGTCACATCCATCATGACAACTGGGAGAGAAAAAGGAAATGAGTTTAGACTTTAAGAACAGTGTGTAAAGGGTCGCAGTTCCTTGCAAGAATGTTGCATAACTAAAGACTAATTTGTTGATTCACAAATTGTCTTGAGCTCCTACCCTGTGGGCACTGAGAATATAGCAGAGAACAAATAAGGCAAAATCCCTGCCCTCCTGGAGGACTGTGATGCAGAAACAAACAAACAAAAAAGCAACATTCTTGCAAGGAACTGTGACTCTTTACACACTGTTCTTAAAGTCTAGTCTTTACTTAGGCCTGTCTGATTATAATTCTTAAGTTTTCAGAAATAGAACAAGTACATATTAAAATTTTTTAAGATGTTACTATTAGGTTCAAGTCGTAGAGCCGGTACAGGTGGTATGACAGAAAGTTGTGTGGGTAAGAAAGTAAAATACAAGGGAAACTTGCTATTTAAAAGAGGAAATTTCATGTGTCCTAGTATGTGTTGGATTTAAGTTTTAAAATGTCATGTTGAAAAAATTCAAATGTTCAGAAAAGTCTCATGAGTAGTAAAACGAACTCCTGTGTGCCTTTCTCCTAGACTCACCAGTTAACATTTTTGCTACGGTTTTTCTCTCTCTCTAATGGTATCATAAATACACCTTTTACTGTTGTTATTGCTGAACTGTTTAAGTGCAAACAACATGACCATTTGTTCCTAATTACTTTTATGTCTATCTCTTAAGAACAAGATTATTCTCTTTTATAATGTCAGTACAATTCAGGAAATTGAACGTCGATTAACTACTATTAACTAGTGTACATGCCATACTCAAATTTCATCAGTTGCCACAATAACATTCTTTTTAGCTATGGGTTTGGGTGGGGGGCAGTTTTTTTTCCCATAGCAGGATCATACGCTGCATTTAATTTTCACTTTCTTTAGCCTACTTTAAGCTGGAATAGGTTTTCAACTTTTCTTCGTCTTTATAGCATGAGCAGTTTTAAGGCTGACAGCATGATCGAATCAATGATGTCTACAACTTACTCTCAAATGGTTCTACAAAAATAAAAATAATAATACATGTGTATATCCATATACATATTGTGTGTGTGTGCACAAAATGTTTAAAACTGGTGAGTCTAGAGGAAGAGCATGCAAGTGCTTATTGTATTATTTTTTCTATAGGTTTGAATTTTTTTTCTTTTTTTGATAAAAAAGTTAGGGAAGGGAATGTACCTTATTTAAATAAAACTGGTTTGGAACCACTGGAGGACAAAAGTAGTCCATTTTGTTTCAAGTCATTATTCTATCCTAATGGGAAAAAAAGCAGGCTAATGGATTTTCTGAAATAGAAAGGAAGGAAAGGGAACCTAATTTAAATTGTAAAGTAGGGATTAAAGGAGGTAATAATAAAGGAATTAGTATGATGCCCAGTACAATGTATTAAGTGCTCAGTAAATGTTCATGAGTGTGTGTGTGTGTGTGTGCATACATATACATACTTATATACACACATACTTAACATTGGGCGTCTTCTGAGGCTCCATCATAAGCCAGAGGTTTACTTGAACCCAGGTTTCGACTCTTCCCAAACCCCACTCTGCCCAGCTCTCTGCCTGGTCTCTCTCTTGTGTATGGCTATGTAGCATCTAAAGAAAGAGTAATTCCTATGCGAGACCATTAGAGACAGAAAACTCTGTAAAATTTTCACAATTACAGAGAAATAGAAAAAAGACTCCTTATTGTGAGATATCTACTCTTTGCCTCAATGAGAAGAAAATAACTCCCATCTCCAAGCTCTTCTCCAGCTGCAAATACAATAGCTCGTGAAGCTGCTTATTCTTCATCTAGGTAAATACAACACAGCATCACAGAAATTAGAGCAAGACTGCTGTGTAAGGCAATAAAGACATAACTAACCCTGAATTGTTGGATGGAATTGAAAAGGGAACAAAGGAGCATGCCAGCTATAAAAAGCACCGAAACATAAACAAGAGCTAAGATTCCTGACTCTGCCACAAGTAGATGTTAGCTGATTTTTCCAGGGCAAGGAGTTCTACCTCCTGAGCAGCCTGATGCATCTGGTTTTTCCTTTGTGTTATAAAAAGGGAGTCAGGCAGCAGTCTGCAACTAACCCAGTCTTACTGGAAAACAGCTTTCTTCTCCTTGATAGTAAAAATCTCCTTTTTGTGGAGAGAGGGAACTCTGGTCTTCTAGGGCTCTGGGGACCCTTCTCAGATTTGCAAGTTTTTGTTTTGTTACCTCTGTATGTATCCCTAAAAAATAATTGAGAAAGGTTCTTACTCTCTAATCCAATTTTGGGTTAGTTTAGTAATGAGGGGCAGAAGTGCTGGGTTTAAATCTTCATTTCCTTTGGTTTTTGTTTGTTTGTTTTTGTGTATGTGTATATATAGTTTAGAAACTTTCAGCATCTCAGTTTCTCTGTGGGTAAATAAGAGAAAGACAAGTATGATGGTGTTTGTCTCACAGTTTAAAGGGAAAAATCTAATGATGACAAATTCAATTTATATGAGCGTGTTTGAGCTCTCTGGAAGAACTATCTGAAATAGAATAAAACCATTAATAGGAAAAGAACAGGATTGGAATTAGCTGTAGGATATCTCAGGAAATAAGACTCAATAATTCAGAATTCACAAGCCCTAATTGAAGTAAGCTGGGAACTACACTCTTCATCTTCTTAGACCACTGTATCTCTTTATAAATCCCCCCTCCCACCCAGAATAGCTGCACTTAACCTCTCTTCTTGGGATAATTTCACTAAGAAAACAGAAGCTATTTCTATAACACCACAAATTTGCTAGTAGATTTGCAGGTAGATTTCTCAATGAGCACGTAAATTTCTCAGTTTCTTTCCTCAAACAACAACAAAGATCACAGCTGGATGGAAGCTTCAAGGTCGCCTACTCTTTTATTGCATACATGTGAAAATTAAGGCCAGAGAAGAAGTTACTTACTAGCTCGGTGTACCTGCTGGTGAGCTAGCACTGGATCTGGTCTAGCCTGGTGCTTCTTGTGCAACACTAGCCCCCAATTCCACCCCATCATTTCAGCCTCTCCTAGTCTGTATTTCAACCACAACTGACATGGGAGTTCCCTGGCCGTTCTGTGGTTAGAACTCAGTGCTTTCACTGCCTTGGCCTGGGTTCAGTCCCTGGTCGGGGAACTGAGATCCTGCAAGCTGTGGCAAAAAAAAAAAAAAAAAAAAAAAGTCAACCACACTGACAGCGAGATAGTTATGTTAAATTACAAAGGATTGATGTTTACTATGTATGTTTGACATCCAAGCTTTCAAGGAAAACTGTATAGGAGCTTCTTGAGGCTATATATGGTTAAAAACGTAGCAATTTGAGAATACTAATGCTGTGATAAGGAGATTATATATCTATACATAGGATATATAGATTATGTGTAACATTGTATATAAATATAGATAGATATAGATAGATATCTTCTTAATATATATCATAATATATGTGTGTGCGTTTGTGTATATACATTCCCTTCTCTGTGCTCCCTTACCTCCCATACTATTGTCACACTTCCTTCTACTGATATTTATCACTTCCTTCTTTCTCTGGTATCTTCTTAACTAATCACCTTTTGTTACTAACATGGATCGAACCTTGGATGTAGCATGGGGAGACTCCGGGTGGGCAAAGGAAGCCCTGCGAGTGCCATTCTGTTACCTACAGCCCCATTTGACCTCACGCCCAAGCTAATCAAATGTAGTAAGCAGTTTGCCGTTCATTGAACATCCTGTACCTTTTCAACTCTTGGCATCGGTAGCAGCATCAGGCCAGCAGAGGGCGCAATGAGTAGCAGAGAGGACTGAGGACAGCAGGAGGTGGAGCCACGTATATCTAGTCTCTCAAAATCTGACACAAGTGAGATAAAAGTTATTTATTACATAAATTTCTTAAAATACATGTAGAAATGGCTAGGTTTTAAAAAATTAATTAGTTCATTTTTAATTATACAGATAACACCAATGCCTTCTCATTGTAGAAAATTCATACAATACAGATAAAATGTAAACTCCCCCATCTTTACCTTCCTCCCTCCAGGTAAGGGCTATCAGTGTACCTTGTAGATTTGCTTAGTGCACTAAAAGCTTATAATGCACCTAGATATAGAAATTTTTAATAAATAGGATCATGCTATGTTATTTTACAACTTTTCCCCACCTACAACATTTTCAACATCTCTCTGTGTGTACATACATACATATTTCATTTTTTAAATTGAGATATAATTGCATATAACAGCTTCAAGTGTTGATTTGATATTTGTATATATTATAAAATGATCACCACAATAAGTCACCATACACAGTTACAAAAATATTATTTAGTTTTTTAAAAAATTGCTGCCTAGGATTCCACTGAATGAATGGTCTGTGGTTTGTTTAATGTTTTTTTTTATTAAGACTTTTGGTTGGTTTTGTTTTCCACCATTACAAACAGTGGAATCCTTGTGATTATGTATGTTTTCTAGTACAGATACTTAGCAGTGAAGATATATATTCTTTTCATTTTTTTTAGGATGACATTAAACAGAGCCAGAATAGAGGGCTGTTGCCTCATGAGTTAAGATTTCCCAGGCAGTGATAATAGAGCACTGTGGTCTGGCTGTCAGCTGTACCAGAGGAGCGAGCTGCTGACGTGCACACACAGCGATGTCCTCTTATCTCCCAGCTGCAGCCAGCACAGTAGTTCATTTGACTCAAAGTCAAAACCACAAGCGTCCTGACAATCCAGCGTCTGCTGAGAAGGAAAGCTCTTTATTTGCTACCAAAAGAGATGGTGTGACCACGGCAGGCAGCCAGTAAAATGAAAAAGGGATGGGAGCTGGCATGCCTGACAGATTCTGATTGGGAGATATTTCGGTGGGAGCATTTAGTCCATTTACATTTAAGGTAATTATTGATATGTATGTTCCTATTCCCATTTTCTTAATTGTTTTGGATTCATTATTGTAGGTCTTTTCCTTCTGTTGTGTTTCTTGCCTAGAGAAGTTCCTTTAGCATTCGTTGTAAAGCTGGTTTGGTGGTGCTGAACTCTCTCAGCTTTTGCTTGTCTGTAAACGTTTTAATTTCTCCATCAAATCTGAATGAGATCCTTGCTGGGTAGAGTAATCTTGGTTGCAGGTTTTTCTCCTTCATCACTTTAATTATGTCCTGCCACTCCCTTCTGGCTTGTAGAGTTTCTGCTGAGAGATCAGCTGTTATCCTGATGGGGATTCCCTTGTGTGTTATTTGTTGTTTTCGCCTTGCTGCTTTTAATATGATTTCTTTGTGTTTAATTTTTGACAGTTTGATTAATATGTGTCTTGGTGTATTTCTCCTTGGATTTATTCTGTATGGGACTCTCTGCCTCCTGGACTTGATTAACTATTTCCTTTCCCATATTAGGGAAGTTTTCAACTATAATCTCTTCAAATATTTTCTCAGTCCCTTTCTTTTTCTCTTCTTCTTCTGGAACCCCTATAATTCAAATGTTGGTGCGTTTAATGTTGTCCCAGAGGTCTCTGAGACTGTCCTCTGTTCTTTTCATTCTTTTTTCTTTATTTTGCTCTGCAGCAGTTATTTCCACTATTTAATCTTCCACCTCACTTATCCATTCTTCTGCCTCAGTTATTCTGCTATTGATCCCATCTAGAGTATTTTTTATTTCATGTATTGTGTTTTTAATCGATGCTTGATTCATCTTTAGTTCTTCTAGGTCCTTGTTAACTGTTTCTTGCATTTTGTCTATTCTATTTCCAAGATTTTGGATCATGGAAATAGAATCTTGGATCATCTTTACCATCATTATTCTGAATTCTTTTTCAGGTAGACTGCCTATTACCTCTTCATTTGTTAGGCCTGGTGGGTTTTTATCTTGCTCCTTCTCCTGCTGTGTGTTTTTCTGTCTTCTCATTTTGCTTATGTTACTGTGTTTGGGGTCTCCTTTTTGCAGGCTGCAGGTTCGTAGTTCCCGTTGTTTTTGGTGTCTGTCCCCAGTGGCTAAGGTTGGTTTAGTGGGTTGTGTAGGCTTCCTGGTGGAGGGGACTAGTGCCTGTGTTCTGGTGGGTGAGGCTGGATCTTGTCTTTCTGGTGGGCAGGTCCACGTCTGGTGGTGTGTTTTGGGGTGTCTGCGGAGTTTTTATGATTTTAGGCCACCTCTCTGCTAATGGGTGGCGTTGTGTTCCCGTCTTGCTAGTTGTTTGGCATAGGGTGTCCAGCACTGTAGCTTGCTGGTCGTTGAGTGAAGCTGGGTGCTGGTGTTGAGATGGAGATCTCTGGAAGATTTTCGCCGTTTGATATTATGTGGAGCTGGGAGGTCTCTTGTGGACCAGTGTCCTGAAGTTGGCTTTCCCACCTCAGAGGCACAGCACTGACTCCTGGCTCCTCAATTTGGGATGATTTGTTGTCTATTCATGTATTCCACAGATGCAGGGTACATCAAGTTGATTGTGGAGCTTTAATCCGCTGTTTCTGAGGCTGCTGGGAGAGGTTTCCCTTTCTCTTCTCTGTTCTCACAGCTCCCGGGTCTCAGCTTTGGATTTGGCCCCGCCTCTGTGTGTAGGTCGCCGGAGGGCGTCTGTTCTTCGCTCAGACAGGACAGGGTTAAAGGAGCAGCCTCTTCGGGGACTCTGGCTCACCCACAACTATATTTTTTAAAGTTTCCTTGGCTGTGGATTATTGTGGTGTTGTTGGTGGGTGATGGAGATGGTGGTGGTGGGGAGGAGGAGGAGGAAGAGGAGCAGGAGATCTTTCTAGGGCTGTCCATTAGAGGTGGTAGTTTGTGATGGAGTGGTTTTGATTTCTTATGTATGATGTATTCTCTGTTTTTGCAGTTGGCCGCCCAATCCCTGTTCATCAGACCCTGCACCCAACCCCAGAGCAGATTGAGGAGTTGCATCAGACCTATATGGACGAGCTAAGGAAATTATTTGAGGAGCACAAAGGGAAGTATGGTATTCCAGAAAATGAAACTCTCATTTTTAGATAACTGCCCTCTTAGAAGGCATGCAAGAGGGCGAGAGACTATCCCATTGAAAGAACAAATATTTTAAATAAATTAAATTTTTTCTTTGATAAAGTAATCATATTTGCAACTGAGAAGTATTATGTATGGTGACAGATGTTGATGTTTATCTATGGTAACTAAAAACCCAGTGGGTGACTATAGGGTAAGGTTGAAGATGATTATCAGCCTTTTAATCGTCTTCCTCATTTAGGAAGGTAAAAATTATTTTACAAGTTAAGAAAAGGTTTAGAATTATTCACGTGCGGGACTTCCCTGGTGGCACAGTGGTTAGGGATCCACCTGCCAATTCAGGGTACTCGAGTTCCAGCCCTGGTCCAGGAAGATCCCTCATGCCTCAGAGCAACTAAACCCGTGCGCCACAACTACTGAGCCTGTGCTCTAGAGCCCACGAGCCACAGCTACTGAGCCTGCGAGCCACAACTACTAAAGCCTGTGCGCCTAGAGCCCATGCTCCGCAACAAGAGAAGCCACTGCAATGAGAAGCCCATGCACCACAGGAAAGAGTAGCCCCTGCTTGCCACAACTAGAGAAAGCCTGTGCGCAGCAATGAAGACCCAATGCAGCCAAAAAAGCCCCCAAAATTATTCATGTGCTTAAAAAAAATGACAGCTTCAAAAAAAATAATTAGACCCCTTTACTAAATATTACAATAACTTAATGTGGCATTTTCACTGAATATGACAGCTGTTGTTCAGCACAGCTGGAACATTTACAAGACAGTGTGTAAAATAATTTGCCATGTAGAACTGGAGGACATCATTTTTTTTTTCTGCTTGAACAGACCATTTATTAGTGAATAATGTTACTTTTAAAACTTAGATAATTTGATCCTTTAGGTCATATCAACCAACACATTTTTATACAATATTGCAGAATTTTAATGCCATTTTGGAAACAGGATGAATCTACCATATGGAAACCCATGTGGATGACAGCATGTCTTCTCTTTTCTAATTATGCTTAGAAATATTCATTGTTGCCATTTGCTTAGAAATATGTTCATTTGCTCCAGGTAAGGAGGTCTTTTGGAAGACATGCTTTGGACGAGTTTTAAGACATTGAAATTCCAAAAGATTTTCACAGTAAAAGGAGGGGTTTTAATTGTCTTCCAATATGGCCTCTTCGAGTAAGATGAGCTCTGAGAGACAGCGCCCTCTCTGGTGAGATGTGACCAGTTCACCATTGACTCGGGTTATATGATTCTCCCTAAACCAGAATGTCAGGTCCGAGAGGGCGGGATCCTTGTCCTTCCTGTTCATGGATGTCTCCTTAGCGCCTGGGTCAGCTCATGATACATAGTAGGCATGAAATAAGTACTTGTTGAATGTGCGTATTTCTAGGTGAACACACAAACCTTGCCATAGGTGAAGAATATTTTAAAGCTGTACCATAGTATGAACCCTATTCTAAGAAAAGACGTACTTTCCGAAGGAGGTAATTTATGTGTGATTGTCCCGTGCCGGTAATTGACAATATCGCAGGCTGGTTTGTAAAGAGCAAGTTGAGGAGGGTTTCTGAGAATTAGTCACTAAGCATTAAGTAATTATCCAATAAGTAAGAAGAATATCTAGTTTCCAAGTGATCTTCACTGCCACATGTCTTTCTATACCTCCTCCACTCTCAGTATTTGGGGACAACTTTATTGAGTTGTTGTAACTTACTGTTAATACGTGTTAAAACCCCTAATTTTTAAAGCATCGGTCCCTGGGCTAGAGCCTGGATTGGGTGTAGCAACAGCAAAACACAATCATGCTGGGTAATGCCGTGAGTAGAAAAGCATTTCACACACGAAAAAGGGAACCTTCTCAATTGTTCTATAGAAGACTTTTAGGCCAGCATCCCTTTGGCTTCATATGGTTGAGCAGTCCAGGAGGCCACTGACCCAAAGCCTTAAAATTAGATCAGTTTTTTTGTCAAAGCAGGGAATAGGGCACATCCTATTTTATTCTCTCTCTCTCTTTTTTTATTCTGGCCTCTCCTTGTGGCTTGCGGGAGCTCCCCGACCAGGAGGTTGAACCTGGCCTCTGGCAGTGAAAACGCCAAGTCCTAACCACTGGACCTCCAGGGAATTCCCAGGACACATCCTATTTTAATAGATGTGGGTAATTTGACGATAAATCCTTTTTTGGTATTACTCAATACCAAACAAATGTAAAAGGAGCACCATTTACATAAAACTATGCCCTAGCTGGTCAGGGGTAAGTCTTTCTGAGCAGAGCTGTGAGGCCCAAGTAACCACAACAACTAAAGGCCTTTAAGTATTATAAAATCCGGGCTTCCCTGGTGGCACAGTGGTTGAGAGTCCGCCTGCTGATGCAGGGGACACGGGTTCGTGCCCCGGTCCGGGAAGATCCCACATGCCGTGGGGCGGCTGGGCCCGTGAGCCATGGCTGCTGAGCCTGTGCGTCCGGAGCCTGTGCTCCGCAACGGGAGAGGCCACGACAGTGAGAGGCCCGTGTACCGCAAAAAAAAAAAGTATTATAAAATCCATGAACTTCATTCCTTTGGAGAAGTTTATGAAAATCTCATGACACAGTCTTTTGTGATCTCACAAGGTATGAATTTTAATCTCACACTCAGTAGTGAGGCGGCCAAGATGACCACCAACCTCCACTGGATTGTCTAGGAAGCAGTTAAAGCCCATGCGTGGAAAGCAGAGGCCCTGAAAAATGGGAAAAGTTCTGCTCTGATGAATTTATTTAGAATTATGCCATTTAAAAAATCTAGACATCAGCAACTTTAATTTTGGCATACATAAAATCTTATTTTTAGGTACGTATTAGGGAGTTGATCTCCAGAGGTCTTAATCCAGCAAAGCCAGAAGTCCTTTCATAAACTCAAAGCATAGTTGTAAGTTCCATACAGTCCTACAGACTGCAAATGAATATATATATATATTTTTTAATTTATTTATTTATTTATTTATTTTTGGCTGTGTTGGGTCCTTGTTGCCGCATGGGCGTTCTCTAGTTGTGGTGAGCGGGGGCTACTCTTCGTTGCGGTGCGCGGGCTTCTCATTGCAGTGGCTTCTCTTGTTGCGGAGCACAGGCTCTAGGCGTGTGGGCTCAGTAGTTGTGGCTCCCGGGCTTAGTTGCTCCGCGGCATGTGGGATCTTCCCGGGCCAGTGCTCGAACCCGTGTCCCCTGCATTGGCAGGCGGATTCTTAACCACTGCGCCACCAGGGAAGCCCACAAATGAATATTTTGATAGGAATTTTTGCTACAACACAAACGTGAGCCATATATTGTATTCACTAGTATGGTTGGATGGAGATCTCCTCAACTTTAAAGCTTCTCATCTAATATATAATTATATGTAAAATTTAAACAGCAAAACAAAACAACAACAAAAGTAACCCCAGAACACCGGAAGAGAAACTGGGCATATTGCCTTAAGAAAATGTGCATTTATGCTATTTGATTTGGACATCTCTTTCTCCTGTTTCCTTTGCACACCAGGTGCAGGCTGAGTCATTTCCTTTGTCTTGCAACGAGAAGTATTGAAATGGTCCCTACCCAGCTAGGTCTATGACGTTCACATTGAAGTTTGCAGCTTTGGTGCTTACGAAAGCCAGCCAGTTTTTCTCTGTCTCAAGGGGAACCAGGGCAAGGGATGCTGCGTGATTTATGCAAACCCTTCACCATGACTGTGAAAACAGTCAAAGTCTGTATAAATCAGGGGTGATGAGTGAGCCTTTATTATTTGTGTAGGGTTAAAAGTAAAATCCCTACTTCCAGTAGAAGGTACATTTCTGTCAAGGGAAGCACAGGAGGTGGAATCTAGATTCAGTGCCCTTACTTCTGTAACTTTGCGTCACTTCCAAACTACCTCACTGGTGCAGATTGCCAAATTTGTGATAAATGTGAAAACATGTTTGTGGTGCATTATCTTTGTCTTCTCTTCCTCTGAAACAGGAGAAAATGTTGATGGGATCTGTCGGTTGGTTGGTTTTTTCCAAGAGCCCAAGTTTGCTAGTTCTCATATATATATATATTTTTCTAAGCTAGGTGATAAAATGTCTATTTGTGGGGCTGGGAGAGTTCCTTCTAGTAGAATTTGTATATCTTTTTAAAGGAGAAAAGCAAGGCAGTGTTGAAATAACCAAATCGTTGCTCCTGTTTCTCTGGGATGGTAAACACAGAAGCAGTTCTTTATATTTAAAACAAAGGGATTTCTCTAATGCCTTGTATTGGGTTGACCAAAAAGTTTGTTCCAGATTTCAATGTTACGAAAAACCGAATGAACTTTTTGGCCAACCCAATATTTTAGTTATTTTAATTAATCCTTCCCAAGCACCATCAGCTTAGGGCCTTGATATCTTATATGAGAAGAAGAAGTTTTATCTCAATCCATAGATAACCCATGGGGTGATGAGTTCCTCGGTGGCAGAAACTGTGCCTTGCGTGTGTTTTGATCCTGGCCCAAAGAGAGCAGACTTCTGCCATCTCTCCGTGAATGCTTGAGGCATTGACCAGGAAGTTGGATGGATGGTGCCCTGGAAGCCCAGTTTTAGAGCTAGAAGGGACTTCATAGTCTGTCAGTTATTCCTTCTGCAGATGAAGCAGTTGAACCCCAGTGAGGTTTAATACGCATTGGAACTGACCCCATGTTCTAGATTGAACAGGAGGTACTGCTATTCTGTGACTGTTGATTAATAAACCCAGGAATCCTCCTATAAAGCAAAAGCATCAAAGAAGTAGAGTACGATTAAAAATACACTTAAGGCAAGGAATTTAACAACTCTGCAGCAAGCTCTGTCTTATTGGTATTAAGAATATTTTTCTTTCTTGAGATCAGTACACCACATTGTTGACTTTTCCTTTTTGCAAGAGCTATTTTGGTGATGCGTCCTGGGCAAAGCCCAAGTTTCCAACAACAGGCTTAGCCACTGGGACCTGATGTATTGGAGCAGCAGGATGGGGCAAGCTGCCTCAGGCCCAGGGCGGGTGACAGAGCCTGCACACATCTTCCCTCTCAGCTGTGTTGTGATTGTTACTTCAGCCAAAGCAATCCCACTCCTCAGACAGGGGTGCAAGCAGAGCTTCTATCACCTCGCAGTCCGCTCCAGGCCCCAGTCCATTTTGGCTTCAGCCTCCTCCAGCTGGCTTGTCACAGCTGATTTTTTTTTTAATAGCTCTTAGATTCTGGTTATGAATTATCTTAGACTCTCTTGAGAATAAAGATAAATCCAACCTTCCTTGTATCCCCAAAGGCTTTGGGAATTGGCGTGATTCTCTCCTATTCCATTTCCAAACCAACTTGGAGCTTAACGTCTTGTTGGTTGGATTTCAATCCCTCTTTTATGGGGATGCAGTCATGTTGAGACAACCAGAGAAAGTAACTATCCCATTCTTTTCTGCTCTCCAGGCTTCTATGTTCAAATCATCCTTTAGCCTCTGGCCTTCCACTAATTGGCTGTGTGAAGTGGGCTCAGTGGCTTCCTATGTAAATAGAGTTAGGAGTGAATGATCTCCGAGGTTCCTTCTGGCTCTGTCTCTGTGGTCTCTCCCTGGCCTTTTTTCTGTCATTGTGATGACATCTAGTTGGAGATGCAGATTTATGTGATGACTTTTCCTTTTCCTGTACCATCCTCATTTGATTGTGTTCCTCCAAGACATGCAGTGAGTTCAAACGATTGTCTCACTTTCTTGTCATTTATAAAACACAGATTGCTACTGAAATTTCTTCACAGTGACCTTTCATCATGGTGTTTTTAAGAAATAATTTAAATCTCTAAGTAAAAATCAGAGAAATTTATCTATGAGGCTTCCTCCTTTATATCATCCAAAACTAGGGCATAACAGTTTATTACTTGTTAAACTCTTTATAGGGGATGGTGAATTTTTATATTTTCATTATTGGGTGTGTGGCTGTGTGCTTTTTAAAAGCTCTCGGTTTGTAAAGTTTTGACCAATAAATGTGTTTTCTGCCCAAGTTATAATTGTGTGGGTGTGGTGTTTCACGTGGATGGAATGCTTTTCCTTTTCTCACACCTTGACAAGGCTGAATTAACTTGGACTTGGGGATGGATACAAGCTAGGGAATTCCAGTGAAAAGGTGAGCATTGCAAATTCTCCTACTGAAGAGTCAGTCCTTTAAATTCACGTGATGGGATAAAAGACAAAACAGAAAGCAGGGGCACGGCTAACGAAAAAGTGCAAGTGTGCGGGGTGAAGCAAAAGCAGAGGACAGTGAGAGGAAACAAGTCAGGAAATTGCTGTGGTTTTATGTGGTTGGAATAAGTGTGAAACCTCTCAGATCCAGAAATCAAAAAATTTACAGGTTCTCAGTCAAGTGAATCACTTCTAGTGGGTACTGGGTTTCTTTTTGGATGATGAAAGTGTTCTAAAATTAGATTGTGGTGATGGTTGCACAACTCTGTGAATATTCTAAAAACCCCTAAACTCTACACTTTAAATGGGTGAATTTTATGGTGTGTGAATTATGTCTCAATAACGACGTTTTATAAACTCAAGTCAACCAGACACTTGCCAAAATAAAGGAAGAAGTTTAAAAATTCTTTTGTTTAATGTGTCAGAAATGAAATGGCCTCCCTTTGATGCCAGCTCTTTGAATGATAAAGTTTATACCTTGATTTTTGAGACCTGTTGGTGTTTCTGCTGTTCCTTTTCAAAACAGGTGTTTTCAGTACTCTTTTAAAGTATTTTATTGGATAAAGAACACGCCGTTTTATTTTGGTGTAAAATACTGTTTGACTTTCATTTTTCCCAGTATTTTATTAATACTGTAGCTGAAGGCTAAGTAAATATTATCATGTAAAGATAACAATCAACATTCATTGACCACCTACAATGTGCCAGATTCAGGGCTAAGTACTTTGCGTCATGGAATTTAGCTCTTAAAATAGCCCTATGGATTGGTACTATTTTTATCCCATAGGAAACTGGGGCTCAGAGCAGCTAAAAGCTCTAGTGGAAGCAACCCTGATGGCGGGTGGTGGAGCTCAGACATGATGCCAGGGCCAATGCTTTGGGTGTAGGGCTCAGGAGCCCTGGGGTGTGTGCCATCTCTTTCAGTAACTGGCTGCGTGACTCTGGGTAAGTGACCTTGTATTCTTTACCTATCAAATGAGAAGGTGGGACATGATTGTGAAGATTCCTTATAGGTCCACCTAGACGTGATTCTATTCTAAAACCGTCTACATTTCCAGGCCACTCCCCAAACCCAGTGGGCATGGCAGCCATTCTCAGCGCTGAGAACAACTCTGGGGACCCATTGTGAGATGGAAACATGTTGTGTTTGCCATTAGAAGGACAGAGTGAGGAGTTTCATCAGTGGATTAATATTTGTTGTCAAAGTTTAAAATGTTATAGGAAGAATACGTGTTTAATTAAAAGTCTTGATTTTGGGGGGAAACTGTTACTACCTAGAGCATTAGCAGGGGAGAGATCATTTTTTCAAACTGTATTTTATTTTATTATTTTTTTTTAAATTGAAGTATAGTTGATTTATAGTAGGTTAGTTTCAGGTGTACAACAAAGTGATTCAGTCATATATCTATTCTTTTTCAGATTCTTTTCCCTTATAGGTTATTACAAACTACTGAGTATAGTTCCCTGTGCTATACAGTAGGTCCTTGTTGGTTATCTATTTTATGTGTAGTAGTATGTGTATGTTAAGCCCAAACTCCTAATTGATCCCTTCCCCCCTTTCCAAACTGTATTTTAAAATTCATTTTCTTTATCACATGTGTGTATGTATATGTGTGTTCCTAAGTACCTTTTAAAATTTTTCTCCATACAATTGCCGCATGTTCCACATTTTAAGAAGAAATGTCTCCTGATTGACGTCTCCTTCCCTGTTTTCTCCAGTTCACCACAGCAACACTTGAATTTAAAAATTCAAGATGGAGAGGAAGTTTGATATTTAGTTTGACCTGATACTGGCATTTTACATGTGATGCGGAAATAAAGGAATGCTGTGATCTATCTTAGATTGGTTGACTCTATAAAAGCAGGATCACATAATTTGTAATTTCAAATTCACTTAACTTTAAAATAACATTGAATCCATGCATATGGAATGTAAGTCATATTAAATAATTTTAGTGAGATTTGCAGAAGGGCTTATATATTATATAGCTATAGATACAGGCATTGATGTATAGCTGTATATATATTCATTACTGTTATTGAAATAATATCCAGACAATGGAAACTTTTTTTTTTTTTTTTGCGGTACACGGGCCTCTCACTGCTGTGGCCTCTCCCGTTGTGGAGCACAGGCTCCGGACGCACAGGCTCAACGGCCATGGCTCACGGGCCCAGCCGCTCCGCGGCATGTGGGATCTTCCCAGACCGGGGCACGAACCCGTGTCCCCTGCATCGGCAGGCGGACTCTCAACCACTGCACCACCAGGGAAGCCCCAGACAAAGGAAATTTTAAATCACTCAGAAGAAAAGTAAATGTGATTCATTTGGGAACTAGCTCTACTTTTAAAGGTGGATTTGATTTATGGTATTTTGAATAATATATAGTTGATTGAACTTAGTGCGGTTATTATTACCAGTAAACATAGGAGATATGGCATAGTGACACTACAGTGTTTCCAGAAGTTGCAACATAGTGTATTGTTTCAAACCAGGGCACAAGCATATTTGCACCTGAAAAGCACTGCAGCTCCAGAGGGAGGGTTGACCTTCCCAACCAGGGAAGACCTTGATCAGACATCCCACCCACACTCCTCCCCTTTTCTATCTTCTTCTGTTATTCAGGTTTTTTTTCAAAACATTGGCTTCTACTTTGTCCATAATCCAGGAAAAAAGAAAAATAAGAGGAAGTGAAGGGGTAAGTTAAATTGCAAGAAGCAACCGAGAAACTTACTTTTTGCCAGTGGTCAGGTCAAGGACCATGAAAGTAGGGAAGAGTTAATAAGAAAGCTACGGGGCTGCACGAGGAGGAGGAGGAGGACTCACAATTCTACATTTTACGTTAAAGGACTGTTCCCATTCCATTCCATGGTGTGTCCTTGTCCTGGAGGACTTTCATTTCAGTAACAGGTGACAGGAACACATCTGGTGCTGCCTGAGTGAAATGGCATCTCAGAAATGGTGCCCCAGTGAAGGAAGATCTATCTTTTTCTTGGCCCTTTCCTGGTAATGTGAAGGAGTGATTCCTGGGTTAGCAGTTCACATTTTCTTAGCTCTACCAGACCACTGTGATAAGGACCTTTGCTATTTACCTGATTACTGTTATGAATCCACTATCTCTTACCTAGACGTCTGGACAGTTGAAAATCTTAGCTGAAAGTATTTTTTTTCCCCAATACTGTGCCAGGTTGACAGATGATATGAGCAACTAGCCCAAAGATCAAATAGTCAAGAGAATGGACTTCCCTGGTGGCGCAGTAGTTGAGAGTCCACCTGCTGATGCAGGGGACACAGGTTCGTGCCCCGGTCCGGGAAGATCCCACATGCCGTGGAGCGGCTGGGCCCGTGAGCCATGGCCACTGAGCCTGCGCGTCCGGAGCCTGTGCTCTGCAACGGGAGAGGCCACAGCAGTGAGAGGCCCGTGTACCGCAAAAAAAAAAAAAAAAAGTCAAGTGAAAACAGAATAGTAAAATGGTGTTTAAATCTGCCTAGGCAATGTGACCATTAGAACTATGTATTTGCATGGTTACTGTTGAGAATTCGATGAAACAAACCATCAGGATAATTTGGCTAAGGGTAATTTGCTGAGTTTAGATGTTTAAATGGCAGAGCTTATGCAAAGCAGTGTGCCTGAGTGGTCATTTGTGGCCAGAGAAACCCCTTTTCATAAGGAACTACTGGTACTGAACTTTTGAATTGCTCCGAAGCTGTTACCACCTCATTGTGGCCTGACTTTATTACAGGTATTATTTTCCTTTCCACATCTTGATAGGCTTAGAAACTGCCCCAGGGCCATTATTTCAAAGGAGAAATTTCTCTTCCATCCTGTCTGTGATTTCTCTTTGCTCAGGGCTCTAGTTTTTGTGAAACAGAGGCATGCAGTAACTTCAGTCTGATCCTCTCTCTGGGGTATGTGTTTTCTGCTAATTCACTGAGTTCCATCAGGGTTGTTTCCTGCCAGAATTATTTGGCAAGAATCCGCTGAAGAATTATTTTCAGATTTGTTTGTAGTTACTAGATTCAATCGGAATTTCCTGCATCTCCTGGCAATTCAGAGATTTTCTTGGAGGGGCCAAGGCCCGAGCTGCAAGGTGTATTTCTACGAGTAAATGCAAGAAGTCTGGGCACAGCATGGAGGAAGATGCTTGGGGTCCAGTTCTGAGCATCTTCCCAGTCAATTTGACAATTTTGATCCAGCACTGACTCAGTGAAAAGAACCAAGGCACAAGACATGTGTTCTGCCCTCTACGGGGCCATAATTAGAAAGTGTGTTACAGGAGAGAGAGGGAAGCAGCTGTCACAAGATCAGCACCAGCCCAGAGCTTTGGCCATGTAGAGAGATGAGTTATGGCTGGGGGATCCGGGAGGGGTCATGGAGGGAATGGAATCGACTTGGGCTTGTAAAGCTGAGGAAGACCTAGGTGAGCACAAAGGAGAATCTCAGGCAGAGGAGTCAGGATAGGGTGGCCAACTTGTTACAGTTTTCCTAGCACTTTGCCGGTTTTAGCAGTGAAAGCTCCCATCCTAGGAACCCCTCAATCACAAGCAAAGTGGGATGGTCAGCCACCCTAGGCAGGAAGGCAGAGCGAGTGGCTACCTCGACCTGTAGGAGGGATGGCAGGGAGGCTTTTTGTTTTTTTAATGTATTAGAGAGCAGCTTTTAAACCAGTCTTTGGAAAATAAATAATTCCAGCTTACCTATATAGCCTATAATACTCTGAAATTTCCCATGTACTGGGAATTCAATGCGAATGATGGGCTTAAGGCTCTGGAAGGTCACCATACATGTGAGTGAGATTTTGTCATGAGTTCTCCTTAATGCCCCCTTTTGTCCAAGTGGCCTCAAAATTAATGACAGTGAGTATTCCCCAAGAGTCTGGGTCCTGTGGAGAGAGTTATTCTGTGACTGTGACCATCTTTTCTGAGCTTCATTTTCTCTCTACAAGGAGAAATTATTTTCTCCTATAATGGACTTCTAAAATATTTTTAATGAATGGGTGCCTAGACCCTGGGACTTTTGAAACTCCAGGTATACTTAGAGGTCTGAAATATTAGAAAATGCCCTAATCTTTATATAGCATATACTCCAAGTTTTTATTTTGTTTTGTTCTGCCTTGTACATGTTAAATATATAAATCTATTATTTATAAATTTATATTTATTTTAACAATACATTTATTTCATTTAATATAAGTATATATATCATTCAAATAAATCTTTTTTAAAGATTTTTCTTTTGATGTGGACCACTTTTAAAGACTGTATTGAATTTGTTACAATATTGCTTCTGTTTTATGTTTTGATTTTTTGGCCACGAGGCATGTGGGATCTCAGCTCCTTGACCAGGGATCGAACCTGCACCTCCTGCATAGGAAGGCGAAGTCTTAACCACTGGACTGCCAGGGAAGTCCTTCAAATAAATGTTATTTATTTACACCTTGCTCCCAGAAGGACTATAGATGGAATAGCTCTGCTAGAGATTTCATGATCTAAATGGTCGCTTATGAAACTTAATAAAAAGGAGAATTGAATATAAGAGTACCACATTCCAGCTGAGTATTTACTTACAATAATAAAATTATCTCTCTTTTATAGAAGATTCACTGAGTAGTAGGAACTAGCAGTGATTGATGCTTTTACATCTTTGCCACAGTTAAATGAGCACATTTAATTTTGGAACGCAGCTTCTTAAACGTTTTATATCCTTCCCACCCCAAGTACCTTGGCAGATTTAACTCGGGCTAAAGTTGAACTCTCCTCAGTTGGAGCCTGGGGTTACGTGACCACAATCAAATTCCGAAAGAAATGGAAAGTTTCCCATGGGAAGCATCTGTCTAAGTTATTCTTTCCCCGGTGACCATTGTTTAGACTAGGTTTAGAAAAACTATAGACTGCTTCAAATCATTTCCAACGCCAGAGACCGAAGAAAGCATTAGATCTTTGAACAAAAAAGTAATATATCAGATAAAAATGCAGTCAACCTTGTGCTTGTTTCATCGTGGTCACAAAAATGTCACCACAGCTCCAGACATCACATCTGTGTTTAAGGCAGGAAGAAGGAGAGAGGAGTCAACTGTCTTCTTTTACTTTATTAGGATCTACACTCTCTTTTCTACCATCCCTCTTGCAAACTTTCCTTGACATTTTATTGGTCAGAAATGGGTCACATGGTTTTCCCCTCCCCTTACAAATATCTCTGGGAAAGTGAGTATTGACTTTCCATTCTCTGTAGCAGGGGTCAGCAAACTTGAAGACTGAGACAGTAAATGTTAGGCTTTGTGGGCCATTTGGTCACAACTCACCTCTGCCACGTGATGCAAAAGCAGCCATAGATAATGTGTACATGAATTAATGTGACTGTGTTCCAATACAACTTTAGTTGTGGACAATGAATTTTGAATTTCATATAATATTCATGAAGTATTATTCTTCTTTTGATCTTTCTTCCACCATTTAGAAGTGTGGAAATCATCCTTGGCTCCTGGGCTATACAAACACAGAACCCCAGTCCTCTGTGAGAGAAGAGTGTGAATGGCTTTGGAAGGCCCACCACGTGCTGCAGCAAATAGGCCCTATACCTTGAATACAGATTATTGAAAAGTGCTGACATGTTCAATCTATCAAGCAGACATTAATTTTCCTGAGATCAACAAAAAAACAGCTGCTTCCCAGTCATGTTCCTAGTCATGAACAAAGTGAAGTTTACTAGATTCATTTAACTCAGGAAATCTGTACTGCTGATTTCCTGGATCAGGAAGCCTTATATATTTTACATATTTTGTTTTAAGTTGCCCTGTAGTGACTGCAAAACTGGATCAGACTCTACATGAGAAAACTCTAGAACAGTCTAGAACTGTAACCAGAAAATTATTGACACTATAACAAAAGCATTTGCATAATCCCTCAAAGGTCTGTTTGCATCAACTTCATAAAAATTCAGAGCCAATATTACCCTAGATACTAGTTAAAACAGGAAAGTGATGTGTTAGATACACTGATCTAATGATTATTCTCTTTGAAAGTATCTCTAAAATGTTACATGTTCATTTTCTATTTTCTTTTGAACTTCATAGTTAATTTTATAATTATGTTGCGTTTGTGTATTTCTATATAAATATTTAAATATATACGTATAATTTTAATATGAAATAATCCTAATATATATACTATGAATAATATATAAATATATAATATATACATATCTATGTAATCTGATACTTCCTTCTTATAAAAAGAAATGTATTGAGTTATGTAGCTGGGGGAGTCTAGGGCTTTAGGCACGATTCCAGATGCTCAAGTGATATCATCAGAACTAGTCTTGCATCATCTCTCCTCTCTTCTCTCCACTGTGTTGACTTCATGCTCAGACTCCCTCAATGGTGGTAAGATGGGCACCTACAGCTGCAGGCATACATCCTACCAGCTTAGCATTCCCAGAGGAAAAAGACCTGTTCTTTTCCCTAGGATTGGGTCTCACTGAACTGACTTGGATCATGTGTTCACCCCCGAACACATCACTGTGGTCAAGAGGTTGGAATATGCCGACTGACCTGGCTTGGACTGTGTGGTTGAGTGTCCCTCCCTAGAGCCGGCGATGTTATGTAGCTGGCTGGTTTGCCTGAACCACATGGTCAGAGAATTGAGAATAAGCGCGTCCCCAAAGGAAAATCAGAGCGAATGGATTCTGGAAAGACAAACAACTATCCATTACAATAACACTGGCATTTTACTTTTTTTTTTTTAATTTATTTATTTATTTTTGCTGTGTTGGGTCTTGGTTTCTGTGCGAGGGCTTTCTCTAGTTGCGGCAAGCGGGGACCACTCTTCATCGCGGTGTGCAGGCCTCTCACTATCGCGGCCTCTCTTGTTGCGGAGCACAGGCTCCAGACGCGCAGGTTCAGTAGTTGTGGCGCACGGGCTTAGTTGCTCCGCGGCATGTAGGGTCTTCCCGGACCAGGACGCGAACCCGTGTCCCCTGCATTGGCAGGCAGACTCTCAACCACTGCGCCACCAGGGAAGCCCCAGCATTTTACTTTTAACAAACGAATCAGGAAGACATTAAGGACAGTCAAAGAAAATGAAGGAGGAATGGGAAAACCATGGGAATGTCAAGAAAATGTTTTATAGTGAAAGGGGTCAAGGTCAGTGGTTCATAATCTTGGCAATGTATCAGAAAAGTATAGGTAGTTAAAAAAAAAAAAAAAAGATTTCTGCGCCTTACCCCAGACTGACTGCATCAGAATCTGAGGGTGAGGTCCAAGATTCTGTATATTTTTAAACACCCCAGGCAATAGATATGCAGCTTATCCGTAGATTTGCTTTGTGAACCAGTCAATGGGATTGCATTAGAGTACAGGATACATTGCCATAGCAAAGAGATCTCAAACTACAGAGGCCTAAATAAGGAATTAATTTCTTTCTGACAAAATAATCTGGAGGTGAATGGTCCAGGATGCTGGGTCTATTCATTCAGAAACCCAAGTTACTTCCATTTGTTTGACCACCATCTCCTAGGGAGTTGTCCTTGTCTGCATAGGTGAAGCTGGCTGCTACCATATCCACATTCTAGCCCAGAGGAAAAACAGAGAGCAGAGGAGCACAGAGTTGTATGCTAAGACCAAGGCTCAGAAGTACACACCTCACTTCCACTTTCATTGTATTGGCACAGGCTGCAAGGGAAGCTGAGATATAGTCCTCCTCTCATCTAAGATATAAATATATATTTTTTCTTGTCTCTAAACACACACACTCATATATATACATAAATAGCTAAATGGGCATACGCCCAGCTAAGATTTGATACCTAAAAATGAAACGTTTATTACCTTCAGTTAAACATGGTAAATTGAATGCTTGCATTAATCTTTACTCTTTCATGAAACCCTACTGACATGAGAATAAAGAGATAAAAATAGTGAAAAGTCAGAAAGTCAAAGAGAACAGGGGAGGAATAAGAGGAGAAAGTGATGTCAACCCTATTTTGCAAAATGGAAAACAGGTGAACAAGTGGTAACTGACTAGGCAGAACAGAAAAAACAGAAACTTAATGCCAGAGAGAGTTGAGGGGGAATGTCCAGTGAGAAGCAAGCTGATTCCCATTGCAGATTCTCGGAAAGGTCAAACCATGGAAGGCACCACCTATCAAAATTTGGGTGAGGGGAATTCCCTGGAGGCCCAGTGGTTAGGACTCGGCGCTTTCACTGCCGTGGCCCAGGTTCAGTCCCTGGTCGGGGAACTAAGATCCTGCAAGCCACATGGCACAGCCAAAGACCAACCAAACAAACAAAAAAACAACAAAAAAAGTTGGCTGTGGAGGGGACCAGAAACAGAGAGTAGTCGAAGATCTCTTGAAGAAGCAGACTCCCATATTCCCTGCCCTAGCTGCTGCAGCTTGTCCATCGCCTACCTGAACATAGCACGAGAGCTTTGCTCTTGGAAATTCTAGAGAAACTCTGAGCTTTGGGGCACCAAGCTCAGTGAAGGGGAATGGGGTGGTGAGGTGCCTTTACAGCAGATTGAGTGACAGTCTTCATATTGAATGGTAATTCCCACAGCCTCCTTCTCACACTAGGTTCCCATGATCCCGAGCAGCCGGTTTTCTATTACCCCCAAAGGGAGACTGGAGAATTCCTGTTTGGGGAAGGCAACCAACCCAAGAGAGAAGACATATAGATTCCAGTCCTTGTGGGTCCCCATCTGCCACAATATAATGATGCCGACCAATGAATAAACTCTATTTACACAGAGCTGCTGGTCAGCTTTTTAGTGGCAGTAATGGACATCCAAGAATCAACCGACATTTCAAGAAAGGCTTCAACAGGAGCAAATATAACAGATGAGGAACATGGGAGAGATGGCAGCAGCGGAAGAAAACGTACGATAATTTATATCTTTAGAGAGAGAAGAGAAAATTTTGCAACAATAAAACAAGAACAGAATGCTATGTAAAAAAGAGGATTAAGAAAAAAGATAGTGACATAACCATAGAGGGATGAGGGGAGGAGGAGAAAAATAGGTGCGGGAATGTATGTAAAATTCAATGTATGAATTTCAGTTGAATTCAAAATTCAGTGTATGTCAAATTCAAATTCAAAGTCAAATTCTCCTATTGCGTAGAATAGAGCCAACAGATGGAGTCTAAATTAAAAGTCAAGAAATAGCAATTTAAGCTTGTAATTTAGAATATAGATATAAACACATAAAGAAAGCTAAATGAGTAGAAAATTATTGACTGGAAGTGGGAACAGAGGGTGGTGAAGGTGAGACAGGAGACTGCAGCTTTTTATTATAAGCCAATACTTATTTAATTTACAAAACCGTGCATGTAACATTAAAATGTGTTTTAACATTTTTATTAGTTTTAATATTATTCTAAAATATTTTATATATACTTTAAAATAGCAAAAATGTTAATATCTCATTTCTTGAAGACTGCTTCCCAATAAGATGTTTAGCTATAAATGTACCTGAAGTCTCTGTGTGAAGTAATTAGTGAGAAGAGCAGCACGATGGACCAAGGGGAAGAAACAGTTTACAAGGGATCTCATGGGCTTAATACCTGAAGGCATTTGAAAGAATCCTGAAACTTTCAGGAGGAAAAGTAAGAATTCCTGTTTTACGAAATCTGAGCAAATCATTATGGACCAAGCAGCCAAATATCAACAGGGTTGGCAGATGTTGTAGAAATTACAGATGCTCTGTTACTAAACCTTTTTGTTTGTATATTTTAATAATGGGAAGTCTGTTCAGATAATACTGGGAAATGAAGACTTGCTTTTCCCTTTGAGTTACAACCAGAAGTGCTTTGCATAGCAACAGGCCAGACACTACTGATTGGCCTCTCAAAACCCCCTCTCCCTGACTGGCATCCCAGTAAACAGGTCAGATACTTGCTTTCTCAGTCTTAGTCTCAGCTAAGAGTGCCCATGTGGCCCAGTTCTGGTCAATGACGTATAAGGGAGTCTGCTTAGGGACCTCTGGGAAGTTTTGTCCTTCCTGATGAGGAGTTAGCGTACTGGGAAAGAGATTCTGCAGGCTGGCTTTGAACAGGGTGATGATGTCATTTTCCAGCTCTCTGTGGACGTCTTCCAACCACAAGGGCGTGACCAGGGGAATTTCCGAAGACACCAATCCAAAGCCCGGGCATCAACAAATCCCAAACCAATACCAGTAACTGTGTAACTCAAGTCTCCCCAAGCCAAAGTGAATCTGTCTTGCCCGTTGTTTTTGTTTTGTTTTTTTTCTACTTTCACCACTGGTCCAAATATATCATTGTATTACTTTCATAAATAATATTATGATCTTGGTGATTAGGCAGTTTCCCCTATGGCAACTGAGTGGAGGAAGGCAAAGTGATCCACTCACATCAATAGGATCATTCATTACATTTGTCCATTTGTAGGAAAGTTCAAAACAGCTTTTCAGGAAGTGGATCTTGGGACACAGATGTTGTAGGTGGGATGAACTAATGATTCCCTCATCCCTGGCGTTTGCTTCGAGGGGACTGGAGTAGCAAGAATCTTTAGGGCTGCTGGAGCCCCTGGGGCAGCAATAGATCCCTCTGGTTGCCTTGTCCATTTACCCTCAATGCACTGTACAAATATCATCCTTTACTCTGAGTACCATCAAGTAAAATGTGCCAGGAAGCCATGCATTGGGACTCACTCATGACCTTTATGTGCGTTCTCTCTCTTTGTCTTTACAGGAGCCTTCTGAAGTTATTATTAATCTCTTCCAAGGGTAGAAACTGAGTCCCTGGATAAGTTAGATATTTGAGGATTAAAAAATAATCAGACATTCTACCACTAAGAAAAGAATTTTATCCTATAAAATAAGGTTTTTAAAATCCCCACTCTAGGGTTGGGTCATTTTCATCTTTATCTGTTGATTCCCATGACAGACAATCAGCAAGCATTTGCTGAGCACCTGCTATGTCCTTAAAGGCCTCAAAGAAGACTCAGTGACCTGAAGTTCCCTGAAAAGCAAGCCAGAAACAGGCGAAAATGAGAAAAGGGTTCAGCCTATTAGGTTGGTGCATGGTGTGATACTGTTTTGTTTTACATGGATAAAGGCTGCTTTAGGGAACTACCTGGCAGTCCAGTGGTTAGGACTCAGTGCTTGCATTGCAGGGGGCCCAGGTTTGATCCCTGGTCAGAGAGCTAAGGTCCTTCAAGCCACATGGTATGGCAAAAAAAAAAAAAAGGCTGCTCTAAAGTCTGAAGGACGGTGAAGTACAGGGTGTTGAATGATCAGGAGGAAGCATTACTCCTCCCCAGGTCCTTCAACATCGGCACCCCAAAGAGAAACAAACTGTTATACAGGAAATACAGTTTACTTCCTGACTTCAGTCCCGTTTAAAATAAATAAAATAAAAATAGATAATGGAGGGCTTCCCTAGTGGCGCAGTGGTTAAGAGTCCTCCTGCCGATGCAGGGGACATGGGTTCGAGCCCTGGTCCAGGAAGATCCCACATGCCGTGGAACAACTGAGCCCGTGCGCCACAACTCCTGAGCCCGCGCTCTAGAGTCCACGAGCCACAACTACTGAGCCTGCGAGCCACAACTACTGAAGCCTGCGCACCTAGAGCCCGTGCTCCACAGCAAGGGAAGCCACTGCAATGAGAAGTCCGTGCACCACAGTGAAGAGTAGCCCCTGCTCCCCGCAAGTAGAGAAAGCCCATGCACAGCAAAGAAGACCCAACACAGCCAAAATTTAATTAATTAAATAAATTTATATATATATATATATTTAAAAAAGGGCTTCCCTGGTGGCGCAGTGGTTGAGAGTCCGCCTGCCGATGCAAGGGACATGGGTTCATGCCCCAGTCCGGGAGGATCCCACATGCCGCGGAGCGTCTGGGCCCGTGAGCCGTGGCCGCTGAGCCTGCGCGTCCGGAGCCTGTGCTCCGCAACGGGAGAGGCCACAACGGTGAGAGGCCCGCGTACCGCAAAAAAATAAAGATAATAGAGTGCCCCCATTCACAACCATTTGGGTGGCAGGGTCAGAATTCAGAAGTAGGTCTCCAGACTCCCTCTACAGCTGCGGAGAGAAGAGGCACACTTATTATTCCCAGCTCTCCATCCTCACGTTACCGCTTCCCTCGGAGGCGACCGGACAATAACGAACGTTCACAGCGAGAAAGGGACATGGCAGGACGCAGCTAGTGGGGCGATGTGCTGGAGGATGGTTTGCCAACCGCAGAGCTGAAAACTGGGAGAATGAGGGTGGCTCGGCCACCTCCAGTCCCTGTAATCGTGGTCGGTGAGGATGTGATGCGAGCAGAGAAGCTGGTACAGAAGACAGTGGCCGCCTTGTTCTGCGGGCCTGAGGCCGAACGTACTTCCTCACCATTTGTTTCTCTGGCCTCCTGAACTCCACTAGATGGCATTGTCCTCGCCCCGTGCCAGCTGCCCATGGTGAGAAAACGGGGAAGAGTTTGTGTGGGTGAACGCTGGGCTCCGTCTAAGTGTGCGTGGCATTTCTGACTTGTTTCTCTAACTTCTGGGGCTGTTAGTCTGAGACTCTCCGCCCCGAGGCTACTGCTGGTCAGATGTTTTATTTCCACTTGTGAACCAAGATGGTGGGGCTTGGATAAGGAATCAAAGAGGTCTGGGGGACCAGAAAGCTAGTAGGACCTTCTCTTTATGAGAATGAGGAAAACAAAGCCCCCAAAGGCCAAATGAATTTCCCCAAATCTCAAAACGACTTAGTGACAGAGGCAGGAAATTCTCCCTGCTTGGGATCCTGCCACCTCCTGGGTATGTGACCTTGGTCAAAAACCTCAACTTCTCTGAGCTTCATTTTTCTTATCTGTAGAGATTATAAAAGAATATTTTGTATAGGGATGGAAGAAGGAGCTGAGATTGTTCACATAAAGGGCACACTCCCCTGTCCGAGCACACAGTGCATATGGAGATGTTTGCTTTATATTATCATTGATTCCTAGGCTGTTTCTCTCCATTCAGTTCTGTAGGTCTTCACTGTGCTATAGCTAACTGTAGGAATCACAGTAAAAGCATCCCATTTGTGGAAACTCATGGAGCTATACACCTAAAAAGTGTGAATTTTAGTGTCTCTAAATTATACATGAACAAACCTGAGGGTTTTTAAAAAGACATTTATTCCATTTCAACTATCAAGTCTCATTAATCACATGTAACGCTGTCATTTGAAAAGGTTCTTACACAGTTATGGTGGCCAACTTAAAATATGAAGGCTAAAGTTTAGAAAGAACTGAATTTTTAAAGTACATTTATCTTATTCTAAGTGTAGTCACAATTGAGGTCAACTTGGGTGCAATTATAAATATTTTCCCAGAGTATTGGTTAAATATTCTAAAAGTTTCAGCAGTCAATTAACAAAATGTGTCCTGTGGTTAAATAAAGACCGGTTTGTTTGGGTACTTTTAAGGAAATTACTGATTTCCCCTTGTAGTTTGTGTGTGTGTTTTTTCTGCTGTGGCCTCTCCTGTTGCGGAGCACAGGCTCCGGACGCGCAGGCTCAGCGGCCATGGCTCACGGGCCCAGCCGCTCTGTGGCATGTGGGATCTTCCCAGACCGGGGCACGAACCTGCGTCCCCTGCATCGGCAGGCAGACTCTCAACCACTGCGCCACCAGGGAAGCCCCAGTTTCTGTGTTTTTTGTTGCCCAAAGACTTCAACGATTTCCATGAAGTCCAGAAGTTATTTCTCTGAAGCTTTGTAAAGTCAGAATGTATTTTCCTGATTTCCTTTCTCCCAAGCAGACATGACTTTGCTTCTCTGGAACCTCCTGACACATGGTAGCATCTGATGGACTTATCAAGATCTATCTGATATCCTAATTATTTGTGAACATGTCTTATTTTCTCCTCTGGATGTTTAGCTTTTTGAGGTCTGAACGATGTTCCTGTTCCAAGTGGGTGCCTAGCATTGTGCTGAATGAATGAAAAAAATCAGTCATTATTGTTAACTAAGAACACAGTTAAGAAGCAATGTTTTGTTTCATAGAGAACCTGAATAAGTGAAAAAAATTACCAAACAAAATGCTGTTTCATTATTGTTAACGGGTAGAAGCAGAACAAAGAAGCCATGTGTTGTTTCAGAGGGAACTTTAGGTCCCTGATTTAGTAAATAGACAATCTTGCATTAACATATCAATTATTTTTAAATGAATGTTCTGACTGGACCTGGAAGTAGGGCACCTGAACTGTGATCCCAGCTCTGTGACTAGTAAACCGTGGAAATTTGGCTAAGCACTTGAGCCTCTGAATATCAGTTTCCTCCTCTGTACAATGAAAGGATTGAAGTCATTCTTAGATCATCTCCAAAGTTCCTTCCAGTTTTAGCATCCACCAAGTGTGGGCCTCCCTGTCTATCTCAATGCCTCTGGCACAGTGGACCCTGAGGAAATGCTGCAGTTAATTGAGGGAGTTAGTTAAGTGGCTTCCCTTTAACATCGTTATTTTACAAACTATTTATTTATTTTTGGCTGCGTTGGGTCTTCCTTGCTGTGCGCGGGTTTTCTCTAGTTGTGGCGAGCGAGCGGGGGCTACTCTTCGTTGTGGTGCGCAGGCTTCTCACTGCAGTGGCTTCTCTTGTTGCGGAGCACAGGCTGTAGACACATGGGTTTCAGTAATTGTGGCACACAGGCTCAGTAGTTGTGGCTCACAGGCTCTAGAGCACACGAGCTTCAGTAGTTGTGGTGCACGGGCTCAGTAGTTGTGCCTGGCGGGCTCTAGAGCTCACCGGCTTCAGTAGTTGTGGCGCATGGGCTTCGTTGCTCCGCGGCATGGCATGTGGGATCTTCCCGGACCAGGGATCAAACCCGTGTCCTCTGCATTGGCAGGCGGATTCTTAACCACTGTGCCACCAGGAAAGTCTCTACAAACTCTTTATTGATAATATAAACTAAATCTCAGCCAAGCTCTTCTTTACATTAGCACAAATTCCAAATTGGCAGGTTCCAAATTACTAACGTTGTATTTGAGTTCTTGTCACATTTACTCTCATACCTCTTCCATATATTACAGATTTTTCTTTTTTAGATAAAAGGGATATATAGAAATTAACTTGTCCAGGGATTCTGAATCTGGAGGCTCTAAACCCATGGGCTTAAGGACTCCATGAACCTCTAAAATGTAACCCTCAGAACCTGCCACTCTTTATTCCTTTTCTTTACCTTTTTAGTAAAAACACTTATCACCGCTTGAAATTGATCATATTTTTGCTTTTCCTCATTGCCTGTGTCTGAGCCTCCCATTCTGCTACACACACACACACACACACACACACACACACACCCCACTAGACTGTAAGCTCCAGGAGGGCAGTACCTCCTCCTGTCTTATTCACCACTGCACCCTAATGTCCACAGAACAGGGCCTGGCACTCAGTAGTTGCTCAATAAACATTTGTTGACCGAATGAATGTGTAAACCCCAAATAAATGGATTCTTTGGAACCAGTCTAAATTCAATATCCCATCCCCCAACCCACAAATCCAATTCCAAAATTATTTTTTAAATATGTAATTTGTAAAGTTTCTGGGAGGTGGAGATATATCCCTAATACATATCAAACTTCCTAAAAGTCCTCTTTACCCATCCATCTCTCCCATATCTCATATAAGGCAGGTGCTTTAAACTTTCTTCTCTTTTTCTTCCCCAAATTCCCACCCATGCTGGCTCCCTTTCTCATTGTTCTCTCCCCCTCTGCCCCCAGATCTTTTATTTTACAAATCAGTGAGCTTTAGTGTCTTCACAAGTTTGTGAAACCATTACCACTAATGTCAGAACATTTTCATCACCCCATAAATAAACTGGTACCCACTAGCAGTCACTTCCTGTTATTCCTTCCCCTGTCCCCTGGCAACCACTAACCTACTGCCTGTGGATTTGCCTATTCTGGACGTTTTACACAAATGGAATTATACAATATGGGGTCTTGTTTTCATCTGGTTTCTTTCACTTAGCATAATGTTTTCAAGATTCATCTATGTTGTAGTACGCTTCAATACCTCATTCCTTTTTATGGCTGAATATATCTGACTGTGTGGATATGCCACTTTTTGTTTATCTATTAATGGACCTTTGGATTTTTTCTACTTTTTGGCTACTATGCATAATGTTGCTATGATTATTCATGCACAGGTTTTTCTGTGAACATGAGTTTTCAGTTCTCTTGGATATAAACCTAAGAGTAAAATTGCTGGTCATATGATAACTTTATGTTTAACTTTTTAAAAAAATTAATTTATTTATTTTTGGTTGTGTTGGGTCTTCCTTGCTGCACGCGGGCTTTCTCTAGTTGCAGTGCGCGGGGGCTACTCTTCGTCGCAGGCTTCTCATTGCGGTGGCTTCTCTTGTTGCAGAGCATGGGCTCTAGGCACATGGGCTTCAGTAGTTGTGGCACATGGGCTCGATAGTTGTGGCTCGCAGGCTCTAGAGCGCAGGCTCAGTAATTGTGGCGCACGGGCTTAGTTGCTTTGCAGCATGTGGGATCTTCCTGGACCAGGGCTCGAACCTGTGTCTCCTGTATTGGCAGGTGGATTCTTAACCACTGCGCCACCAGGGATGTCCCTATATTTAACTTCTTGAGGAATTTCCAAATTGTTTTACACACTTTTACCAGGAAAGTATGGGGCTTCCGATTTTTCCACAACCTCACCAACAGTTGGTATTGTCCATCTTTTTTTGTTTTTTACTATAGCCATCCTAGTGGGTGTGAAGTAGCATCTCATTGTGGTTTTGACTTGCATTTCCTTAATGACTAATAAGACTAATGATATTGAACATCTTTTCATGATATTATTGGCAATTTGTATACCTTCACTGGGGATATGTCTATTCAGGTCTTTTGCCCATTTTAAAATTGGATTATCAGGGCTCCCCTGGTGGCGCAGTGGTTGAGAGTCCGCCTGCCGATGCAGGGGACACAGGTTCAAGTCCTGATCCAGGAAGATCCCACGTGCCATGGAGCAACTAAGCCCGTGCGCCACAACTGCTGAGCCTGCGCTCTGGAGCCCGTGAGCCACAACTTCTGAGGCCCGGCACCTAGAGCCCGTGCTCCGCAGCAGGAGAGGCCTGCGCAGCAGAGCGAGGGGTAGACCCCGCTCGACGCAACTAGAGAAAGGCCCGCACGCAGCAACAAAGACCCAACGCAGCCATAAATTAAAAAAAAAAATTGGATTATCATTTTATTGTTGAATTGTAAGAGTTCTTCATACATTCTGGATATAAGTCCCTTACTGGATATATGATTTGCAAATAATTTCTCCCATTCTGTGTGTTGTTTTTCACTTTCTTGATGATGCCATTGGAAGCACGAAGGTTTTTAATTTTGATTAAGTACACTTTATCTACCCTAGATCTATTCTTACTCACCTTCTACATTAGTGCCCTGACCCTTAGGTAAATCAATCTAACTTCTCTTGTTACTTCTGATTCTCCTTTCTATGCATCACCCTGAACTGTATAACAAAGGCCTTGAGGAAAGTAGAACTGATACAGTATCTTCTTTAGGATGTGAAATGAAGAGGAAAGTCTGTGATCTCCTATAATTTCATACTTTTGTCCCTTTCAGCTATACAAAAATATTTAGGCACAACGTGCATTTTTCTGAAAGTATGGTTCTCTAGATTTATTTCATCAGATTTTCAAAGATATCTTTAATGCCAAAAATATTAATAAATGTGCATCTAGCCTCATCCTCTTATTTTACTGGAAAATGAAAACCTAGAGCAGTTGAGTGACTTGACCAAGGTCACCAAACTTGTTAGTGACAGTTCTAGAGACACTCAGGTTTCCTTAACTCCCTGCCCCTCCCCCATCAACACTGTCCCAGTGTATCACGCTGCCTATAGGACTCCCATATGGCAGGTGAATTCCTCTTGGAGCAGCATATCAATCCAGTATCAACATTTTTGAGACTGAAGCCAGACAAGACTGACATGAAAAGGTGTGTGGGAGCTGGGGAACAGGGTGGGTCTTGGTGGGGTATAGAAGTATCAGTCCTGAGGCTCCTCTGAAGAAGTCGTTTGCCTGGATGGAGGGCAAATCAGAAAGTGACAATGAAAGGTGGGGAAGAGATGGTGAAGGTAATATGTAAGCACACATCATCTCTATGCCTGGGGTCAGCTGGAAATGGACTGCAGTTTAAATCATGGAAGTGCTTTGCTGAGCATTGGACAAGGAATCAGAAACTGGCACTCTTTAGGGACAAGAAAAATGGTGCAGTCAACAACTCTGATGATCCTTTCTTCCATCTAGACAATGGAAGAAATTGCTATGGGTGCTACAGTGAAAAAAACAAAAGAGCATTTTAGAAACTTACTGGCTGATTATTTACTTCTAGACTTTTCTTGCAGTCAGCAAGCAATTTCTAAATGCTTGTATGGGCATCAATGTTAATACTTTGGCTACAAGTTCTGCTAAGTTTAGTTAGTGATATTGTACCAATGTTGATTTCCTGCTGTTGGTAATTATACTATATTTATGTACAATGTTAATGGCAGGGGAAGCTGGGTGAATGATATATGGGAATTCTGTCATTTTTTGGGTAACTTTTCTGTAAGTCTAAAATTATCTCAAAATAAAATGTTAAAAAAGAAAAAAGGGGCTTCCCTGGTGGGGCAGTGGTAAAGAGTCCGCCTACCGATGCAAGGGACACGGGTTCATGCCCCGGTCCGGGAGGATCCCACATGCCGCAGAGCGGCTGGGCCCGTGAGCCATGGCCGCTGAGCCTGCGCGTCCGGAGCCTGTGCTCCGCAATGGGAGAGGCCACAACAGTGAGAGGCCCGCGTACCGCAAAAAGAAAAAAAAACTTTGGCTCCATTTTTTAGTTTTTTTTTTAATTTCCAGAAATGTATGTTTTAACAATACATTCTTTATGGGATCCTAATTAAAAATATTAGCTAAAAACCAAACATAGCAAATCTTATTGAATTTACATATTTATTTTATTTTATATCATGTGCAGGTGGTGTATTTCTAACATTTAAATTTTTTAAATATTAAAAGATACGGAGTGAGAACTTTATCTCCACTTTCAGCTACAAATCCACCCAGTTCCTCTCCGTGCAAGCAACGTTTTGTGCTTTTCCAGAGATATTTTATGCATGTATAAGTGTACATAGATATACTGGTATATCTATATCTATATATACCAGTCAAGTTTACACACACAATTAACCGTCACAACACACACACACACACACACACACACTCCAACTTTTACACAACTGGTACCATACTCATAAAAAGCTTTATTATATTTTGAAGTGAATTTTATGCAAACAAGGGATGTAACAATAAGGAAGCATTCTTTTTGGCCTCATTCATACGACAGATTTTTAAAATATGATTTTAAAATCTAAGTCATCTGGGCATACAGTTTTATTTTTCAAATCTAGTAGAAGTGAAATATTTATGGTGAAAAATAATAGCCTTTTGATCTGTCCCCTGCACCTCCTTAGCCTGCTTCCCAGAGGCAATCACTTTTTCCTCTCTTAGTCACTTCTTCTGGTAGATACGTCTAAAGCTGCTAAATAATAGGATTCTGCTGTTTTGACTCAGTTTTAGTCACTAACTGTTGGGCTCTGGTCCTTTTATTCTCCATTCCTTCATTCTCTCAACATATAACATGATATCACTATGGTCTCAACAAGTTACACTTATGGTTTGAATAATATTTAAGCACCATTATTTCTTCTAGACTACAGCCAGATCTTGTGATCCCCTAATTATCAAAAGAAGATATTAACACCCCTAACCTTTCCTTTAGTTGTCCTCTCTCCTTCCATCTGTCGTTTTCCTTTTACACTGCCAAGGACAATACCATTTATATTTTCTTCTATAACCATAACTTAGTTCTCCATATATTGTCTATAGGCTGTTTCTAAAAGTTGAAAATCAGTCAGTATGTTTCAAATGGTGATGTCTATGTAAAAATTGTTCACTGCAGAATCAGCTTATTGCTCTGATTGCCTTTTCTTTCATCCACCTTTTCATCTTTCCTGGAGTTTCTAATGGTCTCTATTTTATTCTTTCTTTCTTCTATTCCTGCACTGTTTGCATTAATCACAATCACAGTTTTTCCCCATACTTTTTCGCCAATTAGATATTCTGTTGGGGATGTCCCTCCCCTTTTCCCCTGAAGCGTCTCCTTCCCTCCATCCTTCTGTTCCCATCAGGACTAATCAGCCAGCGGCCCAGCTCTCCTTCTAAAGCCACCTTTCACCACTTTTCTTAGTTGGACCCACTATTTTTTGGCTTCTATGCTTTCTTTGTTTATTCCTTCATTTTGCTGGAGCACTTCTTCAAGGACTGTTCTAAGAAAGAGTGTGATATTGACTCCCAGATTTAGCATCTATCTGACATTTCTATCACTTTCTGATCACCTCATTTGACTTTTCTCTATGAATTTGCTAAAAGTAGAAATAACACCCTAACCACCTATTACTTAGCGTAAGGAACGTCTTACTTTTTTTTTTTTGCAGTACGCGGGCCTCTCACTGTTGTGACCTCTCCTGTTGTGGAGCACAGGCTCCGGACGCGCTCAGCGGCCATGGCTCACGGGCCCAGCTGCTCCGCGGCATGTGGGATCTTCCCGGACTGGGGCACGAACCCGTGTCCCCTGCACCGGCAGGCGGACTCAACCACTGCGCCACCAGGGAAGCCCAAGGAACGTCTTACTTTTATACAAAAAGAATTGTGTAAGAGGGGCAGGCATCGCATCTCCACTGTCCAGGCCCTCAAAATATAGACACTGGGCCTTTCCTTTACTACTATGGCTCCTCCAGGTGTCAAAGTACCACCCCCTCTCTTTTTAAAAATTATTTTGTTACTGATACATTTTTCCCCAGCTATGTTTCCCAGCTCCCATTTTGCTAAGTTCTAAAGCCTCATAAATGGTTTATTTCCAGGATTATCTGTTACTTTGTTATATGGCATGTTTTCATTTTTATTCATTTCTTAATGTAATAGTCTTCCAGACCATGCCCAGGAAAGTATTTCTTTCCTCAATCAGTAAGGCACAAATGGTAGATTCTCTAGTGGAAAACACAACCCACATCTTTTCACACAACTCTCCCCCACTGCAATGCAGAAGTGACTGGAATCATTTCCTTTATTTATTTTTTTGGATAACAGTTCCTCCTCATTCTCATGACATCACTTCCTTTAATCCTGGAAGGCCGCCTCTCAAAGTGGGCCCATTGGATAAACTAGCTATTGCAATTGCTCCTCCAACTGCCAGCAATAAAGCACTTGGGAGATGAGTTTGCTCTTGGCTGAATTTAAAATAACCAGACAGCATGGAATTTGCAGCTGCATTTGCAACATAAGTCGCTGTGCAAGCTGGCATGGGAAAAAAATAGCTCAGATCATCAAGGAACAGACACTTTAGGGGAAAGTCTATTTCCTTTTTTGGCTGAGGTTTTTCTGCCTTTACCATCACTTTGGACTCAGAAGCTAGGAGGTTATAATAGCACATGCCAAGGTTGCACATGCTAAAGAAATGTGAAACAAAGCTGTGAACATGAGAACAGTTGTGGATTCCAGTTTAGCACCCTCTTTCCACATTGGTTTGTTTAGTGTGTTTAATTCATAGCAACCCAGCCCAAGATTTCTCTGTCAAATTGTGACAACACTTGCAGATCTTTCCTCCAGGGATCACTGATGTTCCTTTTACTCCTTGTAGCATCCATGAACAGTAGATCATTAAGGAATGCCTACCTTTTGCATGGATGGAAATCTTGGGGCTCAGAGAAGCTAAGGGATTAACTCGAGATTTGTGTATTAGCTTCCTCGTAGGGAAGCTGAGCTGATGGCAGAGTACTTAGAGGGGCCAAGAATTATAATACAGGAGAAAGTCAAGATTCCTTTGCCATTTAGACTTTGAAAGCACTGGTTGGTGGCACTCTGCTGGCTTCCAACCAAGCATGGTGCTTCCTTGGCTCTTTCCTCGTCCTCAGACTTTTTTTCTCTCCTGCTCTTAGACATACACCAGGGGACGTGGCAGAAAGTGCATGGACTTGGTGTCTCCATTGCTCACCCACGAAGCACATAAAGGGAACCCCTCCAAGCTTCTCCTTCTCTATCTGCAAAACAAAGATAATAATGTTACAGAGTCCAAGCTCGTACTGGTCACCACACAACAGGCCAATAAACTGAGAGAGAAGGTGTTGGGGCAAGGAATAGTGACTTTATTTGGGAACCCAGCAGACGGAAGACGGTGGACTAGTGTCCCAAAGAATCATCTTCCCCAAGTTAGAATTCAGGCTTAAAAAAAAATTTTTTTTTTTCAGTACGCAGACCTCTCACTGTTGTGGCCTCTCCCGCTGCAGAGCACAGGCTCTGGATGCGCAGGCTCAGCAGCCATGGCTCACGGGCCCAGCCGCTCCGCGGCATGTGGGATCTTCCCGGACCGGGGCACGAACCCGTGTCCCCTGCATTGGCAGGCAGACTCTCAACCACTGCACCACCAGGGAAGCCCCAGGCTCTTTTTATACTAAAAGGGGAGGGAGTAAAGTCAAACATTTCCTGGTTCTGGTCAGCCTCCAGAGGGGATATGTTAATTTCTTCCTCCCTGCAGTCATTCACAGGTGGGCCTGGTCAGGATGTTTCCTGTGACCAAAACAAAGATATTTTAGCTTAATGCTCATTACATAGGCGGCAGGGTTCCCAGAGGTAGGCCATTATGTATAATATAAGCTTATAGGCAACATCCCTTTAGTGATTAACTTGTCGCAAAAACAATAAAATACAAAGGTTAAAGTAATTTGTTCTTCCCTATTACAATAAGTTCTAATTCCCAGACCTCTGTAACAACTGAGACCACACATGTAAAAAGGTTTTCTCTGGGAGCAACCAACCACACAGTAAAGTAAGTATTAACTCTCTACTCTGGATACTTCTATTCATAAATGTGTACATAGCACATTTTGTTTATCCATTCCTCCATCAATGGACACTTGGGTTGCTTCCACCTCTTGGCTATTGTGACTAATGCTGCTATGAACATAGGTGTTCTAAAACATGAGTCCCTTTCCATTCCTTTAGGTCTATATGTACGAGTGGAATTGCTGGATCATATGGTAATTCTAAGTTTAGAATTCCTTTTTAAGGAACCATGAACGGTTTTCCATAGTGGCTGCATTTTACATTCCCACGTCTAGACTTTAAACAACTATTTATTTCCATTTTAGGAGAGAGTCATTTGTTTCATTGTTCATCCCCATTTTTCTTAAGAAGTACTTGTCAATTGTTGGCTCTTCAAACCACCAGAAAACCTGTTGGCCAAGCAAAGCCGAGTTTACTACACCTGTTACAGGAAGGAAGACCATGTCTTTAAAGGTTGTATTAGTGTCTCGGAAGGGGGAAGTCAGGGGAGGATGCTTATAGGGTTTTAGGCCTGGTTATGTGACATTAAGGCAGGGCTTGGAAGCTGAGTTACTGGTTGGCACTGGCAGGGGTTACAACACAATAGCTTTGCATTAGTGGGCACAGTGGAGCAAGGGTCCTGAAGCCAATCTTTTTTTTTTTTTTTTTTTTTTTTTGCGGTACGCGGGCCTCGCCCTGTTGTGGCCTCTCCTGTTGCGGAGCACAGGCTCCGGACGGGCAGGCTCAGCAGCCATGGCTCACAGGCCCAGCCGCTCCGCGGCACGTGGGATCTTCCCGGACCGAGGCACGAACCCGTGTCCCCTGCATCGGCAGGCGGACTCTCAACCACTGCGCCACCAGGGAAGCCCCCTGAAGCCAATCTTGATGAGCAAGATGTTAGTCTTGATAAGTAAGCTCTTTTGGTTGGCTCATAGTCTTCCAGGAGCAAGTATTTATTTCCTGGAGCAAGCAGATAAGACACTTCTGCTTCTTGTTTAATGTAAGGACAATATGCCCCATTTCAGCACTGTTTAACACAGGCACAAGAAATTATGCTGGTTTCTGTTCTCATAGGTGAGGAAGGAAGAACCTTACCTTTACTTTAATATCACATAGTTATTGAGTGGGAATGACAGCAGGAAAAGGAGAGATGTTAGAACCAACAATGACAGAGCTGGAATGAGCAGTCAGATGGGAATTGTAGCCCCTCAGGCCAGTTCTCTGAATTTAGATCAAGTCAATTTCTGGACTCTTTGCCTGAATTCTAACTTGTGAATATTTTGTTTTAATGTTACATAAACTGTGTGTTCAGGAGGAGTTTTCCTGATGTTCTCAGTCTTGTGAGCCATGGAGGTAACTGGTCTCACCTCCTTTCCTCAAACTAGCACACATACACACACGGTTTCTCTTTTCTCCCCACATCTCCCTTAACACAACCTCCATTTAGTCAAAAATGGACAAAGAGCAGTGAGAAAAACTAGGCCAGCTTCACAACACTCCGCATTGTTTTGGGACACAGGAGGAAACAGCACGCTTGTTAGCTTTAATCTGATGTGTAGTCGCATGAGTTGTTTCAATTCTTACAATATATTTTATGTATTAAAAATCCCTACACCTTAATGCAATCAGAATTTCATACAATTTATGACAAAGGTCCACAAGAATGAGCTAGATTTTGTGTTAAATATCACTTCAAAGTTCACAACAATCAGTTAAACAACGAATAAAAATTTAAAGAAAACATTCATCGGATTCCTCTTGGGAAAGCACTTTATTTATTGGAAAGAAATATTTTGATAAGCAACTTGGGTTAGGAAGGTGGGATCCCAAGGATATGATTAAGTAGAAATCCCAATAATAATAGTAAACGGCCTTTTGTGGAGCCTGAATCCTGTTCACAGGAGGCTATTTGTTTAGCTGAGCTATGAATTGGTTTTATATGTGCCAGTTTGGGAGTAGAAACAGGAGGCAAGCAGAATTTCTCTGCATAATAGAGAGAGAAGACCCAGCTAGGCTGGGCAATGTTGGAGGAAGGAGAGAGAGAAAAAAATTCTCAGCCATGGTATTGTTGACTGAAAAAAACAAAACCAAAAAAAACCACAACCTAAAAGTTGAGACATGTTTTATTTGGTGGACTTGCTGAGGACTTGAGGCCAGGAGGCAGCCTCTCCGACAGCTCTGAGGGACTGCTTTGAAGATGTAAAGGGAGGAACCAGGATATAGAGGAGTTTTTGCTAAAAAAAACCTGGAGGTGGGAACATCAAAGAATTACTGTTAATTGAAGAACAACAGATATCTCAAGTTAATGACTTTAGTGTTTTTCTATGGGAAAATGCAAGAGTCTGGGCTCATTGAAATCATTCTTTTGATATGCACCTTAACTATCCAGGGTCAGTTTCCTGCTTTTCTCCATCCTGAATCCCCTCATGGTGCACCACTGGGGGCAGCCGCAGTGGCTGATGTCTTGATAGCTGCAATACCCTTTGTTTACTGGTATGGCAGATAACATACTTTCATCCACAGTATATCAAAGCAGATAGAAATGAAATATCGAATATCTGCTGCAGGATGTATGATTATAAACTCGAGGCCAAGGTTTCTCACCCTCAGCACTTTTCACTTTTTTTTTTTTTGCCCTACGCCGGCCTCTCACTGTTGCGGCCTCTCCCGTTGCGGAGCACAGGCTCTGGACGCGCAGGCTCAGTGGCCATGGCTCACGGGCCCAGCCGCTCTGCGACACGTGGGATCTTCCCGGACCGGGGCACGAACCTGTGTCCCCTGCATCAGCAGGCGGACTCTCAACCACTGCACCACCAGGGAAGCCCACTTTTGACATTTTCGGCCAGAGAATTCTTTGTTGATGGGGCTGTCCTGTGCATTGGAGGATGGTTAGCAGCATCCCTGGCCACTAACCACTAGATGCCGGCAGCATCTTCCCCCTTCCACCAGTCGTGGCAACCAAAAATGTCTCTAGACATTGCCAAACATTCTCTGGGTAGCAAAATCACCACTGGTAGAGAAACATTGTGTGTATCTTTAGTCAAGACTACTTTCTTGGGCTCGGTGAGGGGGGAGGGGGGAGGTCAACAGCCAGCTACTAAGATGAATATTCTCATAATAGGAAACAGGCTTACTTTACTGGGACCCTGGATTCCTGTACTAACATTGTAGACCTGAGACATGGCCTGCACACATTCAAATTCCTAATAAACAGTCTGATACATATTGCAAAGGCAATATGAGACCAAGTTAGATCTTAGGAGGATTCCTAGTTTCTCTGTGCCCCTTGTCAACCTTGAACCTTTTGATTATAGCATTTTACTTAGTACCTCAATACCCACATATCTGTTTCCTTTCTAGACTGCAGGCTCTTTTATTAGCACCACTGCTCAACACAATGTCTAAAATATTCTAATCCTAAAGTCACAGACTGGCAGTTCACAGTCCTTACTTGGCCTGTGGCTATGTTTTATTTAACTCTTTTAAACATTAGAATGTTCACATTAAAATATAAATTTATAACTTTTCTAAAAGAATTAGAAGATGGTTCAACAGTAAACTAGCATTGTCACATTGCCAGGAATCCACAAGTCCTGGAGCTGAGAATCAGTTTCTGCTTTAGAAGAGCTACATCCTTACCAGTTTTCATCCTCTTGGTATTGCTCCAGCCCCTCTCTTGTCTGTATTACTGACCTGGCCCCTGAAGGTATATGGATTCTCAGTCCCTGGTATAAGTGCCCCTAAAATGTTTACAGTAATTGGTCTTTGATTTCCTATTAGGTATCTTAATATTTTATGGTGTAGAAAGAAAGAAACAAAGATGGCCATACAGCAGTCTGAAACAAAGTTGAATTTATTGGTTTGCTTGACAAGAAGAGCTGCATCACTCAAATGCAAAATCAGTAGGTCTTTCTGAGTAGAAATTGAAGGGGGGAGATATGTGCTGAAAAGAAAGTACATCAAACACATACGGAGTAAAAGTCTGATGGCTCCTGAGGTGGATGGCAAACTCCTCTTTGCAATTGGTCATTGTTCAAAAGCAGGACCAAGGCTCAGAGGGAAACCACAAGGGGCTGTGTAAGCTCCAGTTAGCTTAGGACCATGCAAATCTCAATGTGTATGCTGAGGATTGGTGGAAAGTCTCCCCCTTTTTTTTTTTAAACAATGGTTAATAATAATAACTATTATTCAGACAGTTAAGCAGCTACCTGAATGACCGAAACAAAAGGTCTCCAGGGTTTAGTTTGATCTTCAACTCTGGTACTTTCTTTCTGGATCATTAAGGATATCTTAGTGATGTTAGATGTAGTCCATTCAGTGTATTTGAATTGCGCTCCTTGAGTTCTCTTTCTGTACCTCTTGGTAATCTCTGGGCCTTTGAATTTCCCTAGCTCAACACTAGTGCATTGTACCAAGCAGATTCTCCCAACTCCCAGCTCCCAACTCCCATCTCCACAGGGAAATTAGGCCAGGCTGTATATTTCCTGAAACAGGACTTTCATTTTCTCCAGCCAATGTGATAAATTAGTCAAAATCATGGCCATGGAATTTGGACATTAAAATAAGTTATTGCTCTATCAGTGGACCTGCTTTTAGACACAGACATCAAACCAAGCTTCATTCCCCTTGATCCGTAATTGACAGAATGATTAAGAAACTCTTGGCATTTTAAAAGTGAATACTCAAGGCATGATAGATAGACTGAAATACTAATTAGTCAGCATATTTACAAAGTACTTGTCTACCAGGAATCTAGTAATTTGACAGTCCTGATTTGGCCTAAGAAATTATTAGAACATCCTTCTCTGAGGAAAGAGGGAAAAGGGAACCCCTTTAAGATGTTAGTATTACAATAGTAAAGGGAATTTGATACATTTGGATAGTTTATAGCTTCTAGTGACTTATTAAATGTTTAAAAATTTCTGTCCTGGGCTTCCCTGGTGGCGCAGTGATATAACCAAATAGTGATATAAAAAACCAAATAGTGATATAAAAAACACTGGTTTAAGGAGTTGTAGACTGATGCCACTGTTCATTGTTGGAAAGCTGCAAACTAAAACCTCTCTGTGGAAACTCCCAGTAACATCCATAGTGTAAAAGCTTCAAGAAATCCCATAATAAAGGAAAAATATTTTTCAATATTCTCACTGGTTAATATCATATGTGCTGTTGTGGCATTTGCTCTGAATTCATGAAATATTTCATTTCACTTCAGCAGCATCACTTCAGTGTCATCAAAATTAATCTTCATTGATATGCGATTTTTTTTTAAACATGTGGCAATTACTCAATTCTTTTACCTTCCCGTGTGGTATCACTATACATATTAGAAGACCGAGGCTATTAAAAGGATAGAAGAATCCCCAGAACTACACAGAGTATCATCCCTTAACATCGTTATTTTCATTTTACATTTCAGTGGCCTTTTTCTCCAAGGAAATAAATCAGATTGAAATTGATTCTACCCAGGATGTCATTGACCAAAGCTCTTTGCCTGCAATCCCAGGAGCTGCCACCAGGTGGTGGTGAGCCAGTTTGGATGCACAGGCTCCCTTCCAGGGGAAGTGTGAGGGACTGACAAAGCTTAAGCAGTTTTTTTTTTTTAACTTCAAAAAAGGAAGAAAAGAAGAAAAGGAAGGAAGGAAGAAAAGGAGGGAGGGAGGGAGGAAGGAACCAAACTACAACAAAAATGTCAGGACAACATTATGAATTAACAAAATGCATCTATTGATAAGTTTTTTTCTAAACAGAGCTGCTAGAGACCAACTTTCTTCTCCCTCCCAGCCCATCCCCTTCCAGTCTCCTCTGCCCCCCTCTCGGAGTGCCCAGCTCAAGGAGTGGGAACATTTTTTATGGCTGATATTCCATTGTGATATTCCATTGTGCATATACACTACATCTTCTTTATCTATTCCTCTGTTGATGGTCAGTTAGGTTGTTTTCATATCTTGGCAATTGTAAGTCACGCTGTGATGAACATAGGGGTGCACATATCTTTCTGAATTAGTTGTACACCTGAAACTTATATAATGTTATAAATCAGTGTTACCTCAATAATAATTAATATTTAATAAAAAATTAAAATAAAAAAAGGAGCAGGCACCCTCTGCTTTTCTTTTTTTTTTTTGCGGAACGCGGGCCTCTCACTGTTGTGATCTCTCCCATTGCGGAGCACAGGCTCCGGATGCGCAGGCTCAGTGACCATGGCTCACAGGCCCAGCCGCTCTGCAGCATGTGGGATCCTCCAGGACCGGGGCACGAACCCGTGTCCCCTGCATCGGCAGGCGGGCTCTCAACCACTGTGCCACCAGGGAAGCCCCTACCCTCTGCTTTTCTGTCCGGAATTTTTTTCTAATTCAAAAGAGTTTTGGTGTCTGTTCTATTTGTGTAGATCAAGGAAGCCTGGAAGACTTAGGAACTTAGTAACCTCAGGCAGCACTCTGCCAATGAGGGAACAGAGTCTGTGGATAAAGAGGTCAGCTTCCCCTCTCGGGGAGGCCATTCTGAGAAGCTTCTACGTGGCTCCTCAGAGGGTCCCTAGGGAGACTGAGCCCCAGATGCCTGCTCCTTTATGTACCATTTATTTATTGGGCTTTTTCTCTACCCCTTCTCACTTTCCTGCTCCTTCACTAGCACTTACTGAGGTCACCTCCCCCCAAAACTTGACCTGACTTGTCTCAGGGTCTGCTTTGATGGAACCTAAACTAGGACACTAGTACAAGTTTAACTCTGGTGTCTTTTCAGTCTTATTAGATACATAATATTAGAATCCATTGGAAATCATACGCAGATTGGTTTGCATAGACAAAGACACACACACACACACAAGAACTTGTGCCTGTTTTTGGTTCTGTCGGCTCTAAGTCTGACATCCAAACGTTATTGACTTGCTAATTGCAATTCTTAATTTGAGCTTTGCTTCTATGTCCATTTAGTTTAAGCAGCTGGATTTCTTGGAAACCCCTTTCTTACTAGGTCTCATTATAGCTAAAAAAAAAAAAAAAAAGAAAAAGAAAAAAGAAAAGAAAAAAAGAACTAAATTGCACACACTAACATAGTGGCCATTGTATTATTCTGTGTTTATAATTTGCCTTCTTTACCTGAACCAAAACTTTTTTTCCCCTTTTAAATAGACTATTTTTAGAGCAGTTTTAGGTTCACAGCAAAATTGAGCAGCAAGTACAGAGAGTTCCCATGCCCCCTGCCCTCCATTCATGTGTGGCCTCCTCCACTATCAACCCCAAACTGTTTTTAAGTTAGTTATTTTTTGTCTTTTTGAAAGTTAAAAAATGTCTAACATCATATAGATTTTGAAAGTAGTAATCTGGTGATTTACGGACACTGCCAGCTCTGTCTTTGATCTTTTTCTTCACGTCTTCCCATTCTCAGTCCATACTCCTCTTGCGAAGGCAGGCAGAAAGATTCACAGGACCCTGTGTTACCAGGCAAGAGCTCATGTGCCCATGGTACAGAAAGCCAAACTCTGACAGTGGGTGTTTGTAGCAAAGTAAGGGTTTATTTACAGGGTGCCAAGCAAGGGCAGCTCATGCTCAAAAGACTTGCATTCCCTACTGGCTTTTAGGCAAGGGTTTTCAAAGACAGCATTAGGGGAGAGGGTTGTAGGATGCCTGATCAGTTTATGGACCTTCCTCTGATTGGCTGGAGGTGAGATAACAGGGCGAAGTTTCAGGAATCTCAATCAGCCTTATACTTCCAACCAGTCTGGAGTCTACATGCTGGTGATGAGTGCTGCTCATCACCCTACACCAGGTGGGGGGTCTTAGTTTCTGCAGAACAGCTCAAAGATAAGCATCCGATTGTTATCTATATCCCTCCAGGAGGAACTAGGAGTCCTGTGACTCTATTGTTCTAATCATTAACTGCTTGAATCTGCTCTTTGGAACTCGAAGAAGGCCTAGGAGAGTAAAGCCTTTTCTCTACAAACAACAAATGGGGGACACAGAGGGATTTTTGTACCCGGGAAGTCCCTGCAGGGTTCCGCTTGGTTTCATATACACTGGGGCTCGTCCTTATCAGGGAGGAGACTTTTCCAAAGCAGAGAATGAAGGAAGGTTGATTTTCATCAAACAATGGAAGTCTGAGAGAAAAGACAATGACAGTCTTCTGTTTTAATAAAGACAACTCATCTCAAAGAATGTTAAAGTAAAATTTAGTTCAAGAAAAATTAAAGTTTTCACTAAATCTTGGAGCCATGTTAACAATTGATGTGGCAACTTGCTCCAAATAGCAGTTCCTGTGTAAAAGTCAGAAAAGTTAGAGGAAAACACACAGAAATTTACAGCCTTAGGATTCATTTCAACACATATGGTTTAAGGCTCTTGAATGTCTATTAATCAGAGTCAGGTCTGCAACTGCTGCTTTTGTTTATGCCACAATTTTATAATGAACTCAACAAACCTTTGCTGGTTACCTGCCATACGCAGGGACACACACATCAGAAAGGATGCCTGTATTTCCTCAGTGACAAGCCCATGATCAGTGCTCCACTGAATGTTTTGAATGTTTCCCCATTTAGTTCTCATAAGAGTAAAATGAAGAGAAGTTTTCGCCATTTACAGGTGAGGAAAGGTGTGCAGCTGGCCTAAAATCATGTGACTTAAACAAGCAAGATTTGAACCTAAATCTATTTGACCTAAATCTATTTGATGCCAGAGCCTATTTTCCATTCCAGCTCACCGCACCACCTCTTTAACAAAGAAAGAACTTTGCCAACATGTTTTCCTAGGTAGGATCACACTGCTTCATATTTGTTTAAAGAAATGTTATTGGGTCCCACCCCTCTCTGCTATACCAGCCTGCTCTATTTCCCCTCCTGCAGCCAGCACTGCAAAAACAAATAGGATCCTCTGAGGTCCCGGTGACTAACCCCATTTGGCCTACTGACACTTGAAATATATCTAGTTTGAACTGTGACGTGCTATAAAATACACATGGGAGTTTGAAGATTTGCTAAGAAAAAGATAATGTAAAACATCTTGTTAATAAAGTTTTTATACCGATCATGTGGTGAAATAATATTATGGGGTAAAATAAAATATTAATTCAAGTTAATGCCATCTCTTTCTTTTTACTGGTTTAATATGGCTACTAGAGAGTTTAAAATTACCCATGTGGATCACATTCTATTTCTAGAGGACAGCTCAGCAACACAGACTGTACTTAGATCTCTTCCTTTGTTGCCTTCTTCATAGATTAAGTTGCTATTATTGGGAGTTTAGTGAGGATTTGTGAGAAGGAGGGCTGACAGCTTCTCAGCACGCCTGGGTGTTAGAGGAGACCCTAATGCCAAAGACTTAACTTGGCTAATCTGCTTGAGCTGGAATTCAGTGGCCTCGGTCATTAAAGGAGTTAAGCCCTTTAGTGAGCTTTGGCCTTTGCAAACACTACCTATCTATTTGGATTAGATCTTACAGAATTTAAAAAAGGATGGGGGAAATGAAATCACTCAGGAACAAAACAAACATTCTCACTCTGTTTTGTCAAATGATGGGTCCAAGTTTGACGTTTCTAAATTTGTCTTGAGTTTACCTGGATAGCAAGCTGAGAGCTATTTATTGTTTGCCTCTGCTTCTAAAGGAAATGCCTATAATGGCTGTAGTCCTCTTTTCGCGCTACAGTTGAAAGGGATGGAAAAGTACGTTTGCTTTGGAGAGGCTAAGAGACAGAAAGAAACCCTGCAGGGAATATCACATTACGTCCTCAGACTGGGAAAATGATGACTGGCCCAAGATGGGATTTCAGCCCTGTGGTTAAATAAGCAAACAATCTAACCATGTCATAGCATAATGATAATACGAAAGAGGATAGATACATCCAGGTCAATTTCCCACATCCAGCAGCTGGAGACACCGAGGCCCAGAAAGGCTGGGCTGGCTGAGGTCACTTAACATAGTGACAGGGTCAGCCCTAAACCTGCAGGTGGTAGGAGTGAGACAGAACTTCCCAGATAACACAGCTCAGGGCTCTGAAGCTGCTTGCTGTGTGCATTAGAATCACCCGGGGATTGATTGTTCAAAGTCTCCATGCCGAAGGCTGCCCCCTAGACCGATGAAGTAAGTCATCAGCATTTGGTAAGTTTCCCAGGTGATTGCAATTTGGTTCACCCCCTGATTTTCCAGACACTGAGACCTAGAAAGGATCAGGGAACTTTGCTTAACTTCCAAGGGCTGAGCAGGGACAAAGTCGTTCTTTTGTGGCCCTGGATTTTGTACTTTCCTCTTCCTTCACTCTCAGTCCACTATTCTTAGGTCACATCACTTGGCCTTCCCCCGAAATGTCCTCCCTCCAGATCTATGCAGGGCTGTCTCCTTCTCGACTGGACCTCACTGTCCATGCAGCATTTCCTGGGAGAGGCCGGCCCTGACCACCTGCACCTCCTCCGGTGTCACCATTGTATCACTGTTTTTCTTCCGGGCACTTATCACGCTGTGAAATGATCTCCTGCAGTGTTTGTCTTCCCCAGTAGACCACGTCTTGTCTGCTAGGCTCACAGCCCTCTTGCCAGCTCCTGCACTGTCCCTGTCCCATTGTAAGTGTTTGTGGACTGAATAAATGTTGAACACACGCTTAGCAGTGACAGTCTCCTGGATACTGTCTTCTAAGGGTATCGTTTCAGGGGAAATATACTTCTAATTATGTAAGTTGGAGAAAATATTATTTAGTTTTCAGAAATGCATCTTCCAGTGTAACTCTTCTGAATCACATCTGTTCCATCATGTGAGGCTCCTCTGGGTGGACAATTTGAATATACGTTAGCTCGAAGACAGACTCTTAGGCTATTTAAAGGGACAACATTTTACCCATGACCTGAAAATGGACTTTGGTTAGATAATGGAGTGTGATTAGAATAAGAGTATCACATGACCAGATGGAAACATTTGCTTCCAATGAAGATCGAGTTATAAAGGCACTTCTTGCAATGCGAAAGGATTAACAATGTGGCAGTTAAAGAAAAAGCTTTCCAGGTGAATAGTGTTACATACATAAAGTAATGGCAGGTGGTAGGCTACAAGATTATGGCATTCATGTATTTGTGGACTCTCATAACCATGAATTCTATAAAATGGTATAGAGTGATCCTGTAAATATTCAGAAGTTATGATCAGTTCTCAAATGCATTCGCGGAGAGCTGCAATAAACATGATTCCTGTCCTCACTGAAATCAGCACTTACTTTAGCACTTAGTAATGTAAGGTCTAGAGCTTATTTACTCAAAAGCCTTGTTCTTAGAGTAGCAGCAGCAGCACTTTAAAGCTCGCTACAAATGCAAAATCTCAGGCTCCCTACCCCAGTACAATCAGAATTTGCCTCTTAACAAGATCCCCAGCAAACTCGCACACACACACACACGTTTGAGAAGTGGTCTAGAATTAGACTCTAGACCAGTGGTTCTCACCTTGGGGAGGGGTGGTGGTGGTGATTTTATTCCCCAAGGGGCATTTGGCGATGACTGGAGACAGTTTTGGTTGTCATACCTGGGGATGGTGAGGATGGGGGGATGTTGCTGGCACCTAGTGGGTAGAGCCTGGGGATGCTGTTCCACATCCTTACACTACCCAGGATAGCCCCTCTCCCCAAGGAAGAATGATGCAGCACAAAATGTCAATAGTGCTGAGGCTGCGTAACCCTGCTCTAGACCAACAGATTTTAGAGTTTAAAATGGTAACGTTACTATTCATAATAAAGTAAATCGTAGCTTGGAAGCAATGGTCAATTAAAACTAACGACAGAATCCATGTATCTAAAACTTGAAAGATGAAGTTGATTGAAAAATCAATAGTAGACTCAATAGTCATGGACATAACTGATGAGTGGCTACAAAATCACATTCTATGGCATAAGAAGCCAGGGGTTTAATGGTAATGATATCTTAAAATAAATTAAACCCACTGTCACCAACCGCAGCATTCTCTGCACCTAGTTCTAGTCACAACATTGCTTCCTGCTTCTATCCAAATACTCCAGACCCTCGTGCATCATTTACTCTGCCTGAAATGCCCTTTTCCTTTCCTTCATCTGTCATAGTCCTCCCTCTCCTACCCTAAGATGCCAGTGGTCACTGCCCTCCTCAGTGCTTTTCCTCTTCCTCCTCATGGCCCCTCTCCCCGACTCCAGGTTCTCCCCACTGGAACACACTCGTTCTAGAGCATCCGTGTCTGACTGTATCCACCCCACTTTACTGGGACCTGAATCCCACCCGCAGAGATTCTCTGTTCATTAATCTTGGTGTGGCCTGGGTGGCGGTATTTTTCAAGCTCCTCAGCTGGGGTTGAAAACCACTGCTCACAGATATAGGTCAATCTCCTTGACTCAGTGAGGATCTGGGACCGTCCTAACCACAGCTTCTTTTTCAGGCTCATTGGCCACCCTCAGGATCTTGATATCTCTTCACTTCCCAGCCATATTCTCAAATATGCCATGCACTTAAAAAAAAAAGTTATTTGTCCTTATTAAAAAATGTAACAGTCTATTTGTACAAATTTTGGAAAAAAACACAGAATGATGAAGTTGAAATTGATTTACTTCTAAATCCAAAGAAACAGGTAACCGCTGTCATATTTCTGTATTTCCTACCAGTATTGTCATGGGCATAGTCATATACAACACCAGTCCTGTCCTACACGTGTGCCTCTGTTCACATGGCTCCTTCTGCCTGGAAGGTCCTTCCTCACCTACCATCCCTTGGCCACCCAGTGTTTGCTACTACAAACCTCTCAGTGTCCATCGGATATAAGTGCTTCTCTGTTACAAAACCTTTTCTGATCAATCTCAGGCAGACGGGATATATTCTCTCATATCTGCGATCCTGTAGCGCTGTATCCACGCCCACGGTTATGGTGCTCATCATTGACTGGGAGCTGGAGCGCCATCTGCAGGTCATTTTCCCCTGCAAGACTGTGAGATCTTCGAGTGTAGGAAATCATGACTTTTCCTTATGCATGCTTTTGTTTGTTTGTATTTTAATCCTGATGCATAGCACAATGCCTGGATGGGAGAGGGACTTAGTACTAACATTTATTGAATTGGTGAATTTGCTTCCGTAACTGATTTTGAGGACAAGCTATAACCCTTGGTGAAACCAGTCTGGAGGGTAGCATTTCAGCAATTGGCGATGGCCTGTTTTTGTTTTTGTTTTTAATTTTGCTTTATTCCTTTTAAGCTTAACACTATTCACTGGTCTTTGCTCCTGGGTGACTAAACAATTCTACTCTTTTAATTGAAATCGAATTGGTGGAGAACAACCACAATGGGTTTTTCTTCTATTCATGTTTTGTAGAATTAGGCTATGTGGGAAAGGGGTGGATGGAATTAAGATGGCACCAAAGTAGCTGCTTCGGCCTTTAACATCAAGAGAAATACAGCCAACGCTCTCCCAAGCCCCAAAGTTGACATTTGAACCGATAATATTTTAATAAATGGACTTGGCTTTACCCGCTAGTGATACTGGTCTATGCTTTCAAGATGCTCCAACATTTACAGTCGGAACACTTCAGGAGAGAGATAGGAAGACATATGAGCTTTAACATTAATACTTTGGTCAAAAGAACTACAGTTACATGCATTTTCCCGTTTATTATCTGACGTATAAGGATGCGTCAGATAATAGTGATAGCAAAACCCAGTGAATTCTACATTAAAATATTTAATATTTTAAATAAAATATTTAACGTACCTAAATGATAGTCTTATATTTTTTAAAAGCAAATGGTAAATCACCAGGGAAGTAAAATAAATACTTCAAAGCTTCTGAAGAGAAAACACATGCTGAATTTTGAGAAAGGCGATGTCCTTACATGAACTTATTGTCATTATTGACAACCAAGATAGCAAGACTGCCCCCTAAAACCTTCCTACCAGCTTCTATTACACCTTATTATTGCACACACTCAGCAGTCATTGTGTTAGAACTGCTTTCAATTTGTGTGCTGACAATTTGTTGGCTCATAGGGGACTCAGAGTAAAGAAAACAATGAGCCATTTCAATTACATTTCAGCAAAAAAATGGGACACTGCTGTTTGTTTCTCCCTCTAAGCCAAATTCCAAGAGGATGGGATTTGAACACGGGCAAAAGCTGATTTAGTTGTTCTACTTGGCCAGGCCTTTTGATTCTGTATTAGGTGAGGGCTTCCCCTGGGCCAATATTGATCCTAGAACTTTTTAGGAACATAACTTTGGAGGCAGACCCCTTCACTATGACTTTTTTTTTTTTTTTTTGGCTGCGTTGGGTCTTCGTTGCTCTTTGCGGGCTTTCTCTAGTTGCGGCGAGCGGGGGCTACTCTTCGTTGTGGTGCGCGGGCTTCTCATTGCGGTGGCTTCTCTTGTTGCGGAGCACGCGCTCTAGGCACACGGGCTTCAGTAGTTGCAGCATGCGGGCTCAGTAGTTGCAGTGTGGGCTCTAGGACAAGCAAGCTTCAGTAGTTGTGGCTCCCGGGCTTAGTTGCTCCGCGGCATGTGGGATCTTCCCGGACCAGGGCTCGAACCCGTGTCCCTGGCATTGGCAGGCGGATTCTTAACCACTGTGCCACCAGGGAAGTCCTCAACTATGACCTTGAGTAAGTTACAGTACTTCACTTATCTGAGCCTCAGTTTTTTCTTAAAATAAGACATAATAATATGAACCCAAAGATGTTTGGGGATTAAATGAGATAATACACAAAAGCATTTAGCACAATGTCTGTACATAGTATGGGTTCAATAAATGGTAGCAATTATGATAGTTCCACATCATATCCATAATAATATATTTGTAAAAGTCTTGGGTATCCTGAGTCAGGTCTGAATCTTTCCAGAGTTCACTGGATCCCCCAGAGGAGGCAGAAACTTGTCTCCTGGTTGACCCCTTTCTCATGTCTGGATTTGGGGTTCTGGAGAGACTCAGAAACAGAAAGTGAACAAAAGATTAGTGGAATCTTTTCATCAGATCTCTGAAGCTAAGTAATGAGATTTCACTGTTCATCAACAATAATCTTCCTTAATAATCTAGATGGTATTCTGGGATTACTTAGAATGACTTCTCCTAGATCTTCCATGTTAAGGACCCTTAATAAATAAATTTCTATGTTTCCTATTGAGTCCAATTGATTGAAGTTTTTGATTGGGAATATTGGTTCTAATGCTGTACCAGAGACTTTCAAAATAGTAGTGATTGTCAAATGAAGAAAAACACACGACCTAAAAGTTGCAAGTTAAGTTTTATTTGGGACCTTACTGAGGGCTATAGTCCAAGAGACAGCCTCTCATTTAGCTCTAAGGAACTGCTCTGAAGAGGTAAGGAAGTAGCCAGCATATATAGGAGTTTTTGCTGAAAAAAAAAAACAACCCCCCCCACAACCATGTAGTCGAACATCAAAGATTACTACTAGTCACAAAACAGGCATCTCAAGTTAATGTTTTTCTGTGTATGGGAAGATGCAAGAGTCTGGGCTCACTGAAATTATTCCTTAGATATGCATCTTAAGTATCTAGGGCTAGTATCCAACAAAGGATGTTTACCGTTCTTCTCCATCCTGAATTCCTCTCTGGGTGTACTGTTGGGGGGGAACTGCTGTGGCTGATGGCTTGAATTTCATTCCTAGTTTAGACAGGAATTAAAGGTTGTTAATCCACTCGATGTGCTATTCTTGGATCAGGCCCTGTTGATAACCTAAAGTTCTCTGGATTGTCTGTCTTGTCTGTTGCAATCCAGGAAATGCTTTCCCTTGTTGCTTCTTCCCATATCTAGAGTTGCACTATAACAATTATTTTATATAGAGTCATATATATGATCAATTGTCTCAAGACCTTTAACCATCGTTAATTTTGTCCGAGGCTTTGTTACACATTGAGTAATGCAAGAGACAACAATATCATAAAATAGACAGGATATAAGTAATATAGCTAGTAACATTAATAAGGTCATAGTACTCAGAGAGAGACAAAAACATAAACAATTTGAAAACAACAAAGAAAGAACAAATTAAAACAATGATTAGTATAATTAGTTGTGATCTGGTCACAATAAGCCATCAAGTCCAGAGGGGAGGCAGTTGGAGAAGCCAAATTCTGGAGGGATCAGGTAGAGAGAAAAAGATAGATGTTTCATTTTTATTTACAAAGCTATACTTTATCAACTTGTTGTAGGTCATAGCTAGCATAAGAGGAAATGTTCTCTGAAAAACAAAGATACAAAGGCCAGTAATATTTCAGGCAAAAGGTTATAAAATTATAAATCATATTTATCAGTTCATTCAGTCCTATGTAATTAATTTCTGTTGACCTGGATGAAGCCATCAGGTTTTCCATTAGTTTTGTAATTTCTTACCCAGTTCAGTGGTATGATCTAAAAGTCATCAGAAACTTATATTTGTCAAAAAGTGCTTTTTATGAATCTTCTTGAAGAGCTTCATTTTATAAAAGCATCAGAGTAAAATAATGACTGTCTATAAGTGACAAAAGACTTAAAATGGCATGGTTAAAGATCTGATTATAATGCAATTGACAAGAAAGCTGGTTATTTCTGTGACATACAACATTTTAAGATAAGTTTAGAATTTTATTCCATACAATTGTTTGGAAATTCTGTATCATTTACCTATACAGTATAACCTAAGAAGGTTTATCACCACTTATTTGACAATGTTTCCCATGTAATTTAACATATCAAGTAAACATAATTAGTTTAATATTTCTCTTTGGGATGTTTCAGGGGCCCTTTGAAGCATCTCAAAGTTAGCTAGAGGTCAAAAGAACTCCATTTAGAATTTGACTTGGGGAAGTTTGTCCAAGATATCAAAAAGTTTTACAACATTTGGTCAAATAGGATCATAGTTCACTGTGAAATAATACTTATTCATTCAACCAAAGTGACAGTAAAACATCTTAAAGGTACAGAAATTTGCAACAGATTACTTAAAAGGAGGTAAAGAAAATTTACAATCTGTTGTTAAAAGCAGATCGATAGTCCAAGAAAACTTTGTTCTCATAACACAGAAAACTAAATTCTCGAATTCCCTGGCAGTCCAGTGGTTAGGACTCCATGTTTTCACTGCAGGGGGCACAGGTTCAATCCCTGGTCAGGGAACTAAGATCCTGCAAGCAGCATGGTCAAAAAAAAGAAAAAAAGAAAGAAAACTAAATTCTAGTTTTGTACCAACTTACTTTAAATACTAAAATTTATTTACTCAAATTTTATTTTAATCTTAGCCAGTCCTGACCATGTTCAAACTCATTTCTCAGGGTTCCTTTCCCACAAAACTTCTTTAACTTCCTTTTTACTTCAGACTTTGTCCTATGCTTTTTCTTTCTTTCTCTCTCTCCAGGACAAAATTACTTTTTCCTCTTAACAAAATGTATTTTCATTCCTTGTGAGTTTTTATTTCAGACAAAGATGTTTTTCTTGTTAATTTTAGTAGTTTTAATTACATGTATTAATTAGAATTCTTAACTTTTAAAAACCTTAATTTCTAATGAAAATTAAGAAGTAAGAAATTATGAACTGTCTTTTACGGTAGCGTTCTGTACCTTGGCAAACATAAATATTGTTTATGATTTCTAAAAAATGTGCTTTTTTATAGAAAAAAAATTTGTTTGGCACCAAATATTTTTATTACTAGAGACATATCAAACGTATAATGTACGCACAGACATATAAACAGACATAATTAGAGATCTCATATCTTCACTTTAAAACTTAGTCATTGTTACCCAAAAGCTGGGTTCACCTCTGAATGGGTGTTGAGCCAAAATACACAACAGGGCTGGAGAAGAAAGAATTTTATTACTTGCAACAAGTAAGGAAAACACCGGGAATATTTCCCAAAGCAATGTGTCCCTGAACACCAAAACTGGGGAAGTTTTAAGCTAAGGATACATGCATATTCATGAGGGGCCTTGAGTGGTGTATGCATATTCATGAAGGGACTTGAGCAGAGGAGAATTCTGCATAGAATTGGAGCAAAGGTTAACAGAGTCCCGGGCTATAGTTGATTGAAGTCACGAGGGTCAGTAAAGGTCAACATCCCCATTTCTTAAGTTTTCAGTTAGTCTGGTGGTTGAGTGCTCCAGGGGGTTGGATGCTGCAGAACAGCTCAAGAATGTGCTTCAGGTTAATCTTTACCTTCCAAGCAGAACGGGGAGTCTTTATTGTCTCGATACGATTAAGTTATTTCCCCGGCCTGGAAATAGCTATTTGTCCTTACATTCTTTTTGTCCTTTAAAATAATTGACTACTGAGACTTTTCTTCTGCAAGTGCAAGGATTGTAACCAGGCTTCGATCACAAAATGGCTCAGGTCTACGTCTGATCCTCTTCCTCCGGGGACACACCCCCCTACCCTATCTGCCTATGTCATGAATCAAATATTACAATATACACTTACTAGTGTATAAATAACAGTTGGAATAAATTCAATTTATGTGCTTAGATGACTAAGGCTTTACTATTTGTGGGAAAGACTTTTACGATTTGTATTTGTCCTTGATAAATCCTTAAGGGGGCTGTGATTTAGATTTGGGGTGAGAGAGCCTTTCCAGCAGTTTGCGTTTAAAAAGCCCTCTCCCGACCCCACGTCCTTTTTTTTTTCTTTTGATTTCTGGCTGTTCTCCCTGATTGAGCTAATCTGGATCAGTCTCAAATCATTGTGGGCTGTATTTACATTTCTGATTTGTAGAGATTTGTAAGACAAAGACAGTTGCTCTTAATTCCTCAAAGAATTGTTCTTATGCTTAAATGATTTCAAAAGATTGATTTGCTCAACTACATTATCTTTAATCTGTTTTTTTTATATCAGTGAGAAGATTTCCAACTAAACTGAGACCCAAATGTTCTAGGTTCTAAAATTTTAAGGTTCAATTTATCATGTCTTTGAAAGTTTGCACAAGGCATTCAACAAAGGCCCTCTTTCTTTTTTCTTCTTTTTAATTTTATTGAAATATAGTTGATTTACAATGTTGAGTTAATTTCTGCTGTACAGCAAAGTGATTCAGTTATATATATATATATATATATATATATATATATTCTTTTTCATATTCTTTTCAATTATGGTTTATTACAGGATATTGAATATAGTTCCCTGTGCTATACAGTAGGACCTTGTTGTTTATCCATTCTATATGTAATAGTTTGCATCTGCTAATCCCAAACTCCCAATCCATCCCTCCCCCACCCTGCTCCCCTTGGCAACCACAACTCTGTTCTCTATATCTGTGAGTCTGTTTCTGTTTTGTTGATAAGTTCACTTGTGTTATATTTTAGATTCCACATGTAAGTGGTATCATATGGTATTTGTCTCTCTCTTTTTGACTTACTTCAATTAGTATGCTAATCTCTAGTTGTATCCATGTTGCTGCAAATGGCATTGTTTCTTTCTTTTTTATGGCTTGGTAGTATTCCATTGTGTGTGTGTGTGTGTGTGTGTGTGTGTGTGTGTGTATACCTTATCTTCTTTATCCATTCATCTGTTGATGGACATGTGGGTTGTTTCCATGTCTTGGCTATTGTAAATAGTGCTGCTATGAACATAAGGGTGCATGTATCTTTTCAAATTATAGTTTTTTCTCCGGATATATGCCCAGAAGTGGGATTGCTGGATCATATGGCAACTCTATTTTAATTTTTATTTATTTATTTATTGGCTGCACCGCACAGCACATGGGATCTTAGTTCCCTGACCAGGGATTGAACCCGCACCCCCTGCATTGGAAGCCCGGAGTCTTAACTAATGGACCACCAGGGAAGTCCTGCAACTCTATTTTTAGTTTTTTGAGGAAGTTCCATACTGTTTTCCATAGTGGCTGCACCAATTTACATTCCCCCCAACAGTGTAGGAAGGTTCCCTTTTCTCCACACCCTCTCCGACATTTGTTATTTGTAGACTTTTTAATGATGGCCATTCTGAGGGATGTACAAAGGCCCTCTTTCTGAGTGTAAAAGTTAAACCCACAGCAATTTACCCTAGAGGCAAAAAAATCTCCATTATTGTTTTTATTAGCCACTGAATATTAGCTCCCAGTTTTTATTTTATATTGTGTGGGGTCAGGCAATCCTACTGGTTTTTCTCAGTGTGTTTAATTAATATTGCTTAAGGGACAGATTTATATGCCCTGTCTTATAATACCAGGCAGGGGAAGCATTCCCCATTGATTCATAATGTCTATCCCACAATATAATTAGGCAAAAGAAATGTAATCACCTTGTATAAAGCCCACTCAAGTATATCAATTTTTATAAACTTTCATCTCAATTTTATCAACTCTTATACCTTTAACTTTAGCCTCCATTAAGACTCCATCAATAAGTCTTGTTCTTACAAGGAGTCCCAGAAACTTTTTTTCCCCCAGCCATTTTATCCATTTTTGTATAAAAGATTTTGGAGTCCCCAGTGAGAGGTTGAGCCAAGGGACTCAGTCCCTTTTGTCAATTTTGTCACTTGATTAATTGGCCTGTTACCTCAAATAATTGTTGGTCAGGTATCTCAGTGTAATTTTCTTCCAGCCCTTTAAACTGGAGTAAATAGAGCAGACTTGTTTAGGACCCTTTAGTGTTGGGGACCAATTGGGGGTCCTTTTGGCTCATCTAACCTTAGGTAGAATCCCATTTACAATCCAGTTATTTCTGTGAATCCCAAATTGGCACCTTAACATGTGTCCATAAGCCACACTCCCAGCAGCAGTTACCATAGAGGATCTGATGTCCTCTTCACCAGCTTCTCAACACCCATGCCCATGAAGGTGAGAGAAACAGCCTGACCCCTGCTCTGACCTGGACACTTGTGCTGAGGTCCTTGTGTTGCCCAGGGTCATGCAGATGTCACTCACCACCACCTGTGATGCAAAGCAGGCCAGCCCCTGCTCAGCATCTCAAAAGGTCTCTCCTGAAAATTATTTCACCTGTTGCTAGCTCTCACATCGCTAATCAGGAGCTTCAACCACAGGCCGGGACGGAAGCAGATTCAGACTCAGTGCTTTTCCTCATTTATCCTTGCCCTCCCTCTTTCCAGGACCTCAGCTCAACATCTTCCGGGAACAGCCCTGAAAGACAATGCACACATTCATCCCAGTATGAACAAGGGACACTTACTACTACTTCACTCTACAGCGGGCACCTAACCCTTTTTTGTACGGGGACTCTTTGGTGGTCTGGTGAAGCCTTAGACAACTCAGAAAGGCATTTATTTATTTGTTTATTTATTTTTTGGCCAAGCCACATGGCTTGTGGGATCTTCGTTCCCTGACTAGGGATCAAAATTGGGCCCCGGCAGGGGAAGCATGGAGTCCTAACCACTGGACCACCAGGGAATTCCCCTGAAAAGCATCTTTTAAATGCATAGAATAAAATACATGGGACCACAAAAGAAGCCAACTGTATTAACATACAGTTACCAATACATTTTAAAAAGCAAATTGGTGGTAAGGAAATACACAGACCTTTTAATGCATGAGATAACAAGACCCCGCAGTAGGTCTAATAGCTACTGTAATTTCAAAGTGATGAGGGTAAATGTGCAGTGATATCTGCAATAACTTAATTTGCTATGAAAATATCTGTGATTTCTGTTAGTGACAAAGTTATAGACATGGCTAATCCTGCTTTGGTTGGCTGTCCACATTCATATTTGAAAGGTTGATGTAAATTACAGTTAGAAGTTAGTGAAAATACAGATGTTATTCTTTTCCCATTTTAGTTTATACCCCACTCCCTCTTACTATGTTAATGGAACCCCCAATTCCTTCCCCACCCCCCTTCCCAGGTCCCATTGCCTGCTGGGCCCTCAAGCCCTTCAAAGCTGAGAGTTTTGAAGGTGTTTAAGCAGATCTGAGTGTTTGCAGGAGTTGTTCATTATTCTCGGCATTGTACTTTCCTTCTATCCTTTTTGTGAAAAGTCAGAAACTGATCTCTGTGTTTTGGGGGATTGGGGAAGGGTCTGAGTGCCTGTTTGGAGCAAAACACATAACAGAGCATAGTGCTTGTGCCCCTCACCCCCAGGTGAGAAGAGGTCTTCCAGAGGTCATCAGCAGGTGGCATGAAGAGGAGGGGAAAAGCATGAGGCATTTGTGTCTAGGCACAGGGGATGTAAATACAGTAAGTCCCCTACATGCGAACGGGTTCCATTCTGAGAGTGCTTTCGTAAGTCCAATTTGTTCGTAAGTCTAGCATAGTTAGCCTAGGTACCCAACTAACACAATCGGCTAAATAGTACTGTACTGTAATAGGTTTATAATACTTTTCACACAAACATTACGTACATAAAAAACAAACACAAAAAATAAAGAAAACATTTTTAGTCTTACAATACAGTACCTTGAAAAGTACAGTACAACAGCTGGCATCCAGGGACTGGCATCGAGTGAACAGGCAAGAGGATTACTGACTGGAGGAGGGAGAGGAGGTGGGAGATGGTAGAGCTGAAGGATCTTCAGCAACAGGAGATGGAGGGCAAGCTGCAATTTCACTCATGCCTGATGTTGATGGAACACATGTTTGCATCTTTGAAAGTCTGCAGCTTGAAGGTTCATATGTAGCGGACTTACAGTACTTAGGAAAACCTTCTGGGGACCTTTCAGAGGGGGACTGATTTTTGTCTATAAATTAACAGGAGCTCCTAACAGCATGGAAAGATAGCCTCTACACATGAACGGTGGGATTATTCGTGATTTATATTTTCTTCTTTTAAGTTATCCTTATTAGTCTAAAGTTAAAATTTCTACCATGAACATGCATACATTTGTAATAATAAAGAGAAAATAATAGAGGTTACTTTTTAAATGTCTATGTTTCTTTTTCCTCATTGAAAGGCAGAATATAGTAATAGAATGAAGACAATAAAAAAAAAAAAAAAACCTAGGGTTCTTGGTCCAAGTCTAATTTGCTCTGAGAACTTGGGCAAATCACTTACTGTAAAATGGGGTGTATAAGCTTGTTAGGGATGCCATAACAAAATACCACAGACTGGGTGACTTAAACAACAGAAATTTATTTTCTCACAGTTCTGGAGTATAATAGTTCAAAATCAAGATGTTGGCAAGTTTGGTATCTCCTGAGGCCTCTTTCCTTGGTTGGCAGATGGCTGCCTTCTTGCTGGGTCCTCACTTGACTTTTTCTCTGTGAGCTCACATCCCTGATGTCTCTTCCTTTTCTGTTGTATGTGTCCTAATCTCTTCTTCTTATAAAGATGCCAGTTAGATTGGATTAGGGTCCACCCTAATGTCTTCAGTTTTAACTTAATTACCTCTATAAAGGCCCTATCTCTGAATACAGTCACACTCTGAGATACTAGGACTTCAACATATGAAGGGGGGCAAGGCACAATTCAGCCCATTATCAGGGAGATTATAATATTCGTTTTCCTGTTTCTTGGCATTTGTTGAGAGGATATACATTAGGAATATTGTAAGGGTCTAAGCTAAAGATCTAAGCATTAGGAACTGAGAACATGATACTTCATTGTGAAGTAATGGTACCTTTCCCCTCATTTGCTCTCCATCACAGCTACCTGACATAAAGGTGGATTGGCTGTGAGCCTCCCCAGTGTAAACTTGAGAGGAAACACCTGGCGAAGGGTGTACAATTGTCTGGCCTCCTGCCCACTTCATCTGGACATGGCATTTTCTCTCAGGTCATTCTATTATCCTAGAAATTAGGATGAAAGAGAGTTTGCATTTGGGTTTCCCTGGTGGCGCAGTGGTTGAGAGTCCTCCTGCCAATGCAGGGGACACAGGTACCGAAAAAAAAAAAAAAATATATATATATATATATATATATATATATATATATTTGGGCTGGAATATAGATGCAAACTCTCTGCCTCTCACTGTTGTGGCCTCTCCCATTGCGGAGCACAGGCTCCAGATGCACAGGCTCCGGACCCGCAGGCTCAGCAGCCATGGCTCACGGGCCCAGTGGCTCCGCGGCATGTCATATGGGATCTTCCCGGACCGGGGCATGAACGCGTGTCCCCTGCATCGGCAGGCGGACTCTCAAACACTGCACCACCAGGGAAGCCCCAGCCCAAAGATTATTGACATTGTGTTTTGGCTCTACCATTTATTCAGCATGGGTTACAGAAGAGACTCCACTGGCTCGAAGAATTGGTATCTGTTATTAGCTAATACAGCACGGCAGGACGTGGTGCCTAAAAATACTTGATGAGTGATCTGCACACTGACCAGATCCTGAGAGGTGCTGAGATGACCACTTTCATCACCCGCAGGCCACCTTTCCATCCTGTCGAAGTTGTTGAGGCGAGGCAGGGTTAAAGAAGGTAGGAAGACAGGGCAGACTAAGAACTTTGCTTAGTTCTATTTGCAAAGTCTAACCCATGGTTAATAACAAGTCTCATAAACAAAAGCTCATGGGCCAGTGAAGATGTGACTCAATCTACCTTTAGACAAACAGGTGTGTACTTCCATTGTGGATAGTCTGCCACCCTTTTTTGCTCTAGCCAGAGGACCATTGCATGCACTTGTGTGTTTGTGTGTGTGAGTGCACATGCGGGAGCACTCGTGCACACTAGGGGATGGGGGACAGGAACCAGAGTTTAAGAACAAGATAAAGATGAACATAGGACTGATGGGATCATCCATCTGCAAAGCGACCCAGTTCACAGATGGTTTGAAAACGAGGCATTAATTCAGTCCAGGTCTCCGTTAAGAGGCTCATCAATCTGTTGAACGAGCTTTGCTGTGTTCCTTCACTGTTTCAGGTCCCTAGACACTGGGGTTGCCAAGATGGATGGATTACAGTGCTTGGCCCCAAGAGCCTCAGACTCTAGAAACATGGACATGCAAACCACCACAGCATGCACGATCTCTCCAGACAGCTGAGCTCTCCTGCACACACTCCATGTCTGAAATTTAAGGCATTTCCTAGCACTCACTCCCCATAAGCAGAAGAGCCAAGAGCTCTTCAACTTCTTCCTGCCTGAGGCCTTGCCAGGGGATCTCAAGCTTCTCCAAGCCACATACCTTTCTACTCACTCTCTTCTTGGGCTTCATCTCTCCCCGTGTGTGAAGCGTGGGAAGTGGTCTTCCCCATTACAGCATCTTGCCTTGGCCCCTGTTATGGACTGAATTGTGACCTGCCCCACCCAACAAATCCAAATTTTGAAATACCAACCCCACAGTACCTAGAATGTAACCATATTTGGAGACAAAGTCTTTAAAGGGGTAATTATGTTAAAATGTAGCCCTTAGGGTGGGGCCCTAATCCAATAGTACTGGTGTCCTTATGAGAAGAGGAAGAGACAGCAATCCACCTTTACATCAGGTATTGTGATAGAGTGCAAATTATTACTTATAAAGACCTCTGGTCACAGGGGGAAAGTACTTCACAATGAGGTATAATATTCTCAGTTCCCAGTGCTTAGATTTTTATAATTGTATAGCTTAGACCTTTACAGTATTCCTTTTTAAAATTTATTTTATTTATTTATTTATTTTTGGCTGCGTTGGGTCTTCATTGCTGCATGTGGGTTTTCTCTAGTTGCGGCAAGCGGGGGCTACTCTTCGTTGTGGTGCGCAGGCTTCTCATTGCAGTGGCTTCTCTTGTTGAGGAGCATGGGCTCTAGGCACATGGGCTTCAGTAGTTATGAGGACAGGCTCAGTAGTTGTGGCTCATGGGCTCTAGAGCGCAGGCTCAGTAGTTGTGGTGCATGGGCTTAGTTGCTCCGTGGCATGTGGGATCTTCCCGGACCAGGGCTCAAACCCGTGTCCCCTGCACTGGCAGGCGGATTCAGATTCTTAACCACTGAGCTACCAGGGAAGTCCCTATACCTTTACAGTCAGTATTCCTTATGTATATCCTCTCAACAGTGCCAGGAGAGCGGAAAACAGATATCATAATCCCCATGATTATGGGCTGAATTATGTCTTCCCCAAATTCATATGTTAAAGTCCTAACCCCTAGTACCTCAAAACATGACTGTAATTGGAGATAGGGCCTTTACAGAGATAAAGTGAAAATGAGGCCAAGCGTGGGTCCTATACCAATCTGACCAGTGTCCTTATAAGAAGAGGCGATTAGGATACATGCAACACACAGAAGAGGAAGAAACAGCAGGGATGTGAGCTCACAGAGAAAAGGCCATTTGAGGATGCAGCAAGAAGGCAGCCATCTGGCAATCAAGGAGGGAGACCTCACTAGAAACCAAACCTCTGACACCTTGATCTTGAACTTCCAGGCTCCATAATTGTGAGAAAATAAATTTATGTTTAAGGATTAAGCCACTCAGTATGGTGCTTTGACATGGCAGCTCTAGAAGACTAATACAGGCTCTAGGTCAGTCTTAAACCAATAAATCCCTGAATGCTGCGTGGCCACCCCGTGACCTAAGCATAAATGAGCTATTATTCCTAGTCTGGGAAGCTTAGCAATAATACAGAAGAGATTGTGAACTGCATACATTTCCCCCTAAACACAAAATAAATGTATCTACAACTCAACTACCCCCCAGCTGGAGCCTCCAAATGCCTGTGAGCACTCCCAGCACCACATGAACCAGGGGAAGTTTGATGGAGGGTAGGTTGGAATGTGAAGTGACAACAGACATAAATACCTTACATTTGAAAGTCTTACAAAACCATATGCACACGTGGACATTGCTAAGGCCCAAACAGGGTCCTGGAAGGGGCCACTATAAATGAAAGTGGCTGAAGGTGAACAGTTATCTTCATGGTAAATCCACCTCTGGTTCTTCCAATGGGAAACATGGCAAGAGATCAGAGAGACGGAGGAGAAAGAAATTGAGGTGTTTACTGCCCTAGCTTCCTCCCTGTAGGTTGCTACAGGCTGGCTAAATCCTTCAACAGAAGGTCACTGCTCCAAGTCCCAGTAACTGCTCCCTCCCTTTGCCCCTCAGGCCTAAGGCTGGATCAGTGTCCCACTAGCTATTCCTTGTGGTTTCCCTACCCCATCCCTGAACCTTTAAAGTAGTCTATTAAACTCTCCTCAAGTTACCTATTTTAATTGTTCCATCTGTTTTCTCTAGGGTCTCTGGTTTAGACAGGTCTATAGAAAGCTCTGAAATGTTATTAAATGAATGAATGAATGAGCAGTACAGGAAGCATGGACTCTGGTGTTGGACCAGAGTTTAAAACCAACTTAGGAGAGTAGAGTCAGGGGAATCCAGTCTATTTCCTATCACCCTCATCCACCTCCTGTGACACCTTGATATCCAGAAGGAGAACAAAATTTTATCAGTCAAAAGTCGAACGGATCTGTTAAAAGTATACGGAATCAGCCAAGTGAACTGAGAAATACAAGTTGTGGACTATCAAGATGGTCAGGGAGCATTGAGTAGAGTTCCCGGTGTGGTGACCTAAATGGGAAGGAAATCCAAAAAGAAGGGGATGTATGTATATGTATACCTGATTCACTTTGCTATACAGTAGAAACTAATACAACATTGTAAAACAACTATACTCCAATAAAAATTAAAAAAAAAAAAACGTCAGGGCGAAGACTAGAGATGTCTGGTGAGTTAGGAACCTGTCTCAAAAGTGAACATGGGGTCTGTAACCTTGAGGATGTGTAACTTTATTGTTGGGGCAGTTGTTACCATTTCTCTACCTCCCACCAACTCTCAGACTAGCCTGTTCAAGTTTTATATATTGAGGGTACACCATACGCAGTTGCAAATATGCTTCTCTGGCTAACAATCGTCAAGGTTACAGTCCTGAGTATTCACCTTCTTAGGCTGCTCTTGAAGAGATTTTCTTAAAGCTGTGAGCAATATTGCTAAGATTCTCTAGAGAAAGACTTTGGTTTTCTTTGGTCTTTATTCTTGGTATCAAATGGCAACAAAATATTATACCAAAATACACTCCCATGCTAGAAATTTTCCAGTGGAATAAAAATTGCCTCCAAAACAAGAACCAGAAATGATGCTTATGTCATCAAACCAGTGAATGCTATTGCAGAAAATATGGCTGTCAGATTTGAAGAAATGCTGATCTGCTATCAGGGAGAAAGTTGCTGTTTCAGCATAGTCCTGTTTATTTAGAGAAAAATTCCCTAAGTTGGCAGCTTCACACCTGTCTATTAGCCCTGCTTCCCACATACTTCAATTCTGATGTCCAGTACTGATAATGGAGATCTCTTTTAGTGCTATCATATTAATATTTCCTAACTCAGTTAACTTACATGGTATGCAGTAGACCCTGACAGCAGATGAGAAATATATTGACTTTCTGGCCAATATGCTGAGCTTTGTAAGAAATGCTTCTTTGAAGGTTACGTATTTCCAGTTCTGTTTATAGTTGTGGAGATAGATTTTTTTCTCATTCAGTTATTAATTCAATCAAGATCTCACATTTATTCTCTTATGATTAGTAGCATTCATAATGGAAAATTGAGATTATAGGTAAAATCAAGGTAAGAAAACAGCCAAAGGTTCTCTACCCTACCCAGAAAGCTGTGACTACAATGTGCTTAGCACCATGTATTGGCCATGGGCTTGTGGGGTACCTCTTATAAAAGGCCTATAGGTATGTCTGCGGTCTTTCTATCACAGAAAGAGGTAGATTCTTTCATCATAGTGCTCTAAAGTATACTAATCATTTTACTCCTTAAAGATTACTGATTCGCCAAGTAAAATTGTTTCAGGTTGTGTCCAAGGATATGAGGGAGGTGAGAAATGATGACACCTGTTTTAATATATTCTGGAAATAATTCCCTGGAGGATAAGTGAAAACCAATAAATAATTTAGCTGTTTGCTTTAGAAGATTCCTGCAAACTAATTTATCCAGGAAAACAGTTTCCCCATCTGGGAAAACAGCTCTCTTATCAGGAAATGGATTATCCACCTGTGAAAAGAGCTTGCCTATCAGATAACAGCTTACTCATCAAAACCCATACCTTGCTGTGCCCACCTATCCTAAACTATTATGTCATAAACTATTCCCAATATTGATTGGTTCCCTGTATAGAAAAGCCAGCCTTATACTGCTTGAGCCCCAAGCCCCAATGCTGTCTTTGTTGAAATCCTCCTTCTGAGACACTATGAGTATTGTCAAGGTGATGTTTTTCTTTGCTATAGTAAGTTTAATAAAAATTAGCTTTGCAGGAGTTGACAGTCCACAGAATGGAGAAAAATAACCAATATTTATTGAGTATTTTTGTAGGTGCTCATTATGTGTCAGACTGATATTTTATTATCCATTTCCTTTGCTAATGGTGTATGGGGCACATTTAAGTCAGTGCTAAGTTATGCTGCAACCTGGGCTAGGAGAAAGTCCTAGATCTTGTTATTTATTCTGAACACTAAGATTCATAATGAAAAGCAGTGGACACTTGAAACCTTCTTTACTATGAAAGGGCTGAAAATGGCAAGACTTTAGGCCTTAAGCAAACTTTTCATTCTTTATGTGCAACTCCAGGTACCTCTACAAATGTCAGGTTAACAGAAGTGGGTATGAAAAATCCTTCCTTTCCACCCTCCCCTTCTGCCTAAAGCTTCCCTCCTGAAGTCAGCATCTATGGCTATTACCTTTGCTCAAGTAGCTAGTAGGGCCCCATAATTCTCTGCTCAGCTCTAGTGTTATGGGTTGAATTGTGCCCCTTCCCCCAAGAAAGATTTGTTGAAATCCTAACCCCCATTACCTCAGAATGTGACTTTATTTGGAAATAGGATCTTTATATAGGTTATTAATTTATAATAAAGTCATTAAGGTTGGGCCCTAGTCCAAAATGACTGGTGTCCTTATAAAAAGGGGAAGTTTGGATACAGAGATAGATACATAGAGAGGGAAGACACACAGAGAAGACATCCACGTGATAGGAGTGATGCATCTGAAGCCAAGGAATGCCAAGGATTACTGGCAGACACCAGAATCTAGAAGAGACAAGGAAAGATTCTCCCCCAGAGTCATCAAAGAGAGCATGGCTTTGCCAACGCCATGATTTCAGACTTCTAGCTTCCAGAACTGTGAGACAACAAATTTATGTTGCTTTAAGCCACCCAGTTTTTTGGTACTTGGTTACTTTGGTAACTTTGGTACTTTGGTACTTGGTTCCTAGCAACCCTGGGAAACTAATACACCCAAAGTCAACATTTTAAAGGAAAAATAATTACACAAAATATTTCATTATTTTTAATTGTATATTATATTTTAAACTTATTTAATGTGGTTGGAGGCAATGTTAATGGGTAAAAAGAACTGAATGCTGGGTTTGGGTTACCTCGATGGACTTTTTACACTGATTCTTATAGACAAAATTTTCCTTTATAGGTCTTTTTGAAATAAACTATCTTTTCCTAAAATATGACTTTGATGTGTAACATAGACACCTGGATCTACTCTGGGCTGAGTGCTTTACATTTATGATCTACATCATTGATGCAGTTATCAATAACCTTTTCTGAAGATAGGGAAATAAGTTAAAAAATGTTAACTTGCCCAAGGTCACATAGCTGATAAATGATAAAGTCCGTCATGCCAACTAACTGCCATTTTAAAACAAAGTCCACCTTTCAACTCCACAGTTTCATTATTATAGGAACTAATTACAAGGATCAACTTACAGTAAGGGATCATCATAGGATCAATGCCCAATGTCATGAAAGAGAAGAGCTGCTTTGGAAAATTAAGATATCAGTGACCAAGGTATTTTCTCCAACCTTTCAAAGAATAGTGTGTATATATATTTACTCTAGAAAGATTTAGATGAAAGTATACTAGGTACCAGAGCCTGTGCTAGGTACTCTCATAGATAATAACTTTCAATGCTCATGCCAACAGAAAAAAGTCTATTACAAAATATTAATATTATAAAAGGTTCATATTAAAACAACACAAATTAAATTTTACTGACAAGCAGGGATAATTTAGAATTCTCCACCATTCCCTCATTCACTATTAGAGATGGATTTGATAAAATGTTTTCAATGTTGCATTATGGGCTTCCTCTGTAACTTTAATCTGTCTCAGTGTTTCTCAATCTTTGATGATAGAAGAAGGATTCCTGTACAAGACTGTGCACAGCATGTCAGACATACTATACTTTGTGAGTCATTTAATGGCTTTTCAAAGATAATTTTTTTTTCTTTTTTTTTTTTTTGCGGTACGCGGGCCTCTCACTGTTGTGACCTCTCCCGTTGCGGAGCACAGGCTCCGGACACGCAGGCTTAGCGGCCATGGCTCACGGGCCCAGCTGCTCCGCGGCATGTGGTATCTTCCCGGACCGGGGCACGAACCCGTGTCCCCTGCATCGGCGGGCGGACTCTCAACCACTGCGCCACCAGGGAAGCCCTCAAAGATAATTTTAATTACACATAATTTTTGCCTTTGTGCTAACCCCGGGTTTAATGTGCAATTTCTTAGCAGTTACTGTGATTCAGCTCCAAATTTTGTGCTGAATTTCCAGTATCCAGTATAAGAAGGACAACATGCTCATAAAAAGTTCTAGACTAGATTATGTAAAGGTTAATTTGAAGAACTCAGAAGGGGAATTAGTGCTGTCTAGGAACTAATATGGATTCTTTGGGAAAAGTCCTGCCACTAAACTTCACCAGGTTTCTAAGTTATTTGATAAGTAGACTGATCTGTAGGTCAAAATTTCAAAGTAGTTGAAAAAAATCTTGTATCATCCTTAGGACAGAAGGTGAAATGTGGGCTGAACCACCATGACGTGAATTCATAACTTGTTGAAGGATCCTAGCTAAATGGTGACTAGCTTCACCTTAGAAAGAAGTCACTGGTGGCAGGTTGAAAGAGTCTATTCTGATTTTCTTGTTGAAAATACTTAAAGGGGATTAATATGGGGTTACAAAAATATAAATTTGTCTCATTTGCAGATAATGTGTTTCTGGGAGGAATAACAGATGCCCTGGATAATTGAATTGAAATCTGAAAAGAACTCAGTAAACTAGAACTATATGTCAACTCAAACACCATGAAGTATACTACTGATAAATATAAATTCTGCTCTAGGATCTCCAGAGCAAATACATAAGTAAAGGAAGATGAAAGGGTGGAAAAGATTTGTGGTCTTTATTTGGCTGAATTATCAACAGATAGGTAAGCATAGATGATAATGCAAATTCGAGATGCCTTAGTGATAACCTGGAACAATGGAGATAATCTTTTGACTTCTCTGGTTTTGCTCAGGCCACCCTTTGACCAGTGATGTCACCTGGGGCAACAAAGTCTAATAGAAATGTCAATAAACTGAAAGAGACCTAGAGGAGAGAAAACCAAAGAAAGGTGAGAACACTTAAGTCACGTCACATGAGGACCCAGCTGGAGATGCTTCATGAGGATAGGAGGAGAAATGACAGGTGTCTTCAAATATTTGTATGGCTGTCACCAAAAAGTATTCAGATCCATCTATATAGCCCCTATGGTGGAACCAGAGGCTATAGGGACAAGTAGCAGGAAGGCTACTGGTTCAAAATAAAAAGAGCTTTCTAGAGCTTCCGAAAATGGGACAGGCTGTCCCCTTGCCCTGAAGATTTTCATGCAAGGGTGAATGGCCCTTAGCTGAGGAAATACGGCTATCTCTTGCAATTGCCTATTTAATATCCATCCTCTAATTTTTTCCCTTTCTAACCATACCTCAGTTTTATTTGGAGGTAAATAAATGTCCCAGTTCTCACAATAGAGGGCCTTAGACCTTAGAGAAATTCCCTAAAATGCTGGAGCATTTTGGCAAGCTTTTGATTTCCTAATAAGAAAAGAGAGATGTGACTGGTGGCCACCTCCCCTCTTTATTCTCTTTATTCTCCCCTCTTTATTCTGCCTTGAATGCAGATGTGATGTTAAGAGCTGCAGAACCCATCTCGAAACCATGAGGAAAAGGCCAAGAGAGTCAGGAAGAATCAGTTCTGACATCACTGAGCCACTTACCTCCAGAAACCTTGCTGTGTGAGAAAAACACATCCTTATTTGTTTAAGCCATGGCGGTCAGATTTTTTCTGTTATTTGTAGCCAAATTCATTCCTAACTAATCCAGGAAAGTGGAAGCAAATAGCAACGATAGTGAATTAGATTAATTCTAAAAGTCCCTCCAACCTTAAGGTTTTTTTAGTCCATAATCTAAGTTAATGTTCTTAATATTTTCTATATTTAACCAATAACTCTCCTTCTGAGTACTCACTATGTAGACGGTAGTATACTAAGAGCATTAAAACACTCCCTTACCTGTGTATGGCACCAAAATCTCTAACTTTGGGCTGAGAATTCAACAGTACACTGGAGTCCCTCAACAATGTCATTGCAAGAAAATATGATTTTATTTGTGAAAGAGTTTTACATAGCAACTCTAATATAATTTTGTAACGGATGGCCACCGTATCACACCCAGATCCATATTTGGTTCGAATGTTCACTGCTTATGACATACTATGATTTATGCTCTTTGGCTAAGGGTCTGTGAAGATGGTTCTAGGAATTTCTAATAGATCCCACAAATTTAGGTCAACATCTCCCCTCTACACACACCCCCTCCCCCAGAAGGTAGAAAGAATGCCACACAGAAACTACTAGGGAGAGGGCATCCTGGGGAAACAGAGGGAACCCTAAGCCAGGGGGCTGTCTTAGTCAATGTTCTGCTTTGGGTCATGGGGAAGACTTCTGAGGAGTGAGTCTCTAATGTCAGCACTTTGCATGGAGATCCCCCTTCTCCCCAGCTTGCTGATTAGCTTCCTTTGGGGGTGGCATCTCCATTTCAGTGCAGTTAGACCAGCACAATCCTGGTTGGCTGAAGATCAGGAACCAACCCTCAGATTGAGGGGTCTTCTGCACACCAGTATAACCTCAGAGACACGGTGGACAGTGATGCAGAACTCAGGGTTTGCAACCCCACCTCTGTGAGACGGAAGCAGTACCTGAGCAGGGATGCCAGGGTTAGCAGTAAAACTAGAGAGAGAGTCTAGTAGAGTGGAGCCAGAACTGAGGCCAACTGCGACCACAAAGAGAGACAGACCCTATCCTTGTTGTCCAAGGGAAGATGGCTGAGGAGAGGGAGAAGTTATCCTGAGGACACTGTCTTGCTGTGCCAGAAGAAATGGTTTTCCAGGCAATTTGGAGGGGGAACAGGAACCACATCCCCCTAAGAGATGGGAGAAAACCACTGGAAACATAGCTGGGAAGTCTAGTTCACATTACAGGAAATCTGGCTGTGGGCTTGAGCTGAAAAAAGCATCCATGGTAACCCAGATCTGAGATTTCTCAAAAGCAGCAGCAGCAGGTATGGCCTTAAAAATTAGGACATTTCATATCAGGCCATTTAATAAATATTTTTCAAAATGTGAACTGCAACCCATAGTGAATGATGAAATAAACTTAGTGGGTCTCTAACAGCATTAAAAAATGAGAAATAAAATAAAGTCAAATAGACTAGAATGAAAATATCAGGGTACACTGCCTGTAGTAAAGGTGATATGAAACTTTTATTAAAGAAAGAGAGAGAGAGAAAGTGTGTGCACGTGTGTGTGTACACCAGATTTTGATGTTAAATATATTTCTTACTGTGAGTCAGGCTCAAAAGTATTTGAAAGCCACTAATTAAGAGGTTTACTGCCTAGACAAATACTTAATTTGAATAATACAGTCTTTAGAACATTTTGTATCCTGTTTCATTTTTATGATTAAACTGACAGGAAGTAAAGTTATTCAGGGCATTGACCACTGTTAATTAAACAAATGCCTCCTGATTTTGGAATGATATGTTCTGGTTTCCTATTGCTCTTTTGGCTCATGCAAATGTTCATACTTTATTTGGTGAGAGGATTGTTTGTTCTTTTGCTGCTCTTACTTCCTTCTTTCTCACTGATAGTGATTTATTTCCCAGAACATTCTCTACCTTCATTTCCATAATTCTGATGATTAGTTCCAACATTCCTACTTTCAATCTGATATAAATTCCATTTTTTAAAATTAGACCATCTCTTTTCTTGAAATGTTCAGGAGCCACGGTAGTGTTCTTCACTCTTCACTTTCTCACTTGCACAAGGCGAAGACTGTGCTTTATTTCTCTTAGTTTTACTAAGTGCTTGTTGAAGATACCAAGCAAGAGCACAGTTGCCAGAACCGATTGACAGATGCTGATTCTAGAGGGGAAAGATGCTGATGAAGAGGGGAATGAAGTGGTGTGATTGGATATGTATTGTTTCTGGAGAATTATCACATAGATTGAAATAATTCAAGTGTGCCTACAAAACAATTAGAATCATACTACAAAACAAAGAGATCTCAAGGACCCTCCTAGCAGATCTGAATTTGGTCTGGAAGGAGCACTGGGAATTCCTGATTGGGTATGCCGCCAATGCTACCAGAATCTCAGGCCTTTTAAAACTTAGTGTGACCTCATGGATGGGGCTGATAAGAACTGAAGTTATTTCTGATAAAAAAAAAATCAGCAGGGGACTGACTGCAAGCTTTCATTGGACCACAAGACTCACTGGTCTCTAACCTCTATAAGGTGTCAGACTCAACCCCAGGAAGACTTTCATCTGCTGCTTTGGCCCTTGCTATGGACTGAATGTTTGTGCCTCCATCAAAATTCATATGTTGAAACCTAACTTACAAAGTGATGGTATTTGGAGGTGGGCCTTTGGGAGGCTATTAGTATATAAGGGCAGGGCCCTCATGGATAGGATTAGTGCCCTTATTAAAGAAAGACCCCAGAGAACTCCCTACTCCCTTCCACCATGTGAGAACAAAGTGAGAAGACAGCCATCTATGAATCAGGAAGTAAGTTCTCAACAGACACTGAATCTGTCGGCACCTTGATCTTGGTTCCCAACTTCCAGAACTTTGAGAAATAAATTTCTCTTGTTTATAAGCTAGTCGATGGCATTTATTCCATTACAGAAGCCTGAACAGATGAAGACAGCCCTCCTCCCTGCCCACTGATCAGGTTTGAGCTTATCTTGCCCCAGCTCTGCCCTGACCCTCTAGTACTCATGTCTTTACCTCCATCCAGTGATGGTGCCAGGTCCCACCTCTGCCACCTTTTTTTTTTTTTTTTTTTTTTGGCGGTACGCGGGCCTCTCACTGTTGCGGCCTCTCCCATTGCAAAGCACAGGCTCCGGATGTGCAGGCTCAGCGGCCATGGCCCACGGGCCCAGCCGCTCTGCGGCATGTGGGATTCTCCCGGACCAGGGCACAAACCCCTGTCCCCTGCATCGGCAGGCGGACTCTCAACCACTGCGCCACCAGGGAAGCCCCCCCACCTCTGCCACCTTTGACTTAGGTCTTATTGCCAATGTTATGCTCCCCTCTCCTGCAGCACAGTGGATTTTGTCTTTTGCTCCACTTTGAAATTATCTGCCCACTAACTTGCCTTCTCTGCTCTCCACCATTATCATCACTAATAAATGAATATTTTGTGATGTGCAGTAAGAAAATCCCAATAATGGCAATTGCAATGTTGGGTGTTAATGCTCTGCCAGTCATCTTTTTTGCTTAAATTAGTTTGGAATGACTTTTTTTCTGATATTTGTAACCAAAAGAATCCTGATTGATAATGTATTAATTCCCATTCTGTTAAGATATTAATTAACGTATTAATTCCAACTAGCTGTAGAACATATGGCAATCTTTCTGGTCCTGTTTCCTAATCTGAAGAGTGAGGGAAATGAATTAGATTATTTCTTTTCTTTTCTATTTTTTGGCCATACCATGCAGTGTGTGGGATCTTAGTTCCCCAACCACAGATTGACGCTGTGCCCCCTGCACTGGAAGCACAGAATATTAACTGCTGAACCGCCAGGGAAGTCCCCATGAATTATATATTTCTGAGGTCTTCTTTCTTATGCAAAATTATCTGAGCATACTTTTACTGAAGTTCAAAAAAGGCAAAGCAGGGACTTTCCTGGTGGTCCAGTGGTAAAGAATCTGCCTTCCAATGCAGGGGACATGGGTTTCATCCCTGGTCAGGGAACTAAGACCTCACATGTCACTAGGCCACTAAGCCCACATGCCATACCTATTGAGCTCACGGGCCTCAAAGAGAGAGACTGCGAGCTGCAAACTACAGAGCTCACATGTTCTGGAGCCCATGCACCACAACTAAAGAGAGAAAACCCACACTCCACAACTAGAGAGACGCCTGCATGCCACAATGAAGAGCCCGCGTGCTGCAACGAAACATCCCACATGCCTCAACCAAGATCCCGCGTGCCACAACTAAGACCCAATGTGGCCAAAAAGATAGATATAAAACAACAACAAAAAAAAGGCAAAGCAGTCAGAAAGTGATAAAAAGTCCAGAATGGGAGACCATCAAAAATATAAAAATCCAAATAATGGGAGAATTTTTCTGTAAATTGTACATCTGATAAACAACTTGTATCTAGAACTTATAAGAGCATTCACCACTCAATAATAAAAAGACAAACAACCTAATTTAAAAACTGGCAAAGGATCTGAATAGACATTTCTCCAAAAGAAGATACACGAATGGTCAATAAGCACATGAAAATATTCGGAACATCATTAACCATCAGGGAAATGCAAATCAAAGCCACAATGAGATACCACTTCATACCCTCTAGGATGGTTATAATCAGAAAGACAGATAACTGGGAATCTGGGAATTGAAGTAACCGGCCCCAGTAACACTGCCACGTTTTAAAACTGATGCAATGGTAATGGCAGCATCCAGAGCTCAGAATCCTGTTCCAACCAGGGAAATGCACATGAACTTTGTTAAGGAAGGTAGTAGTTCAAAATGTGTTTTAGTATTGTTCCATATCCTATAGACCTCATGTCCCTTTTGGCCTCCCACCTACTGAAACTGTACATTTCAGAGATTTAGGGAAAAAGGCTAATATTCAGCAGAACAACACAATTTTTTCTCAGATTTGACTATTAGAGAATTGCATCCAGAAGCAACAAGATAATAGGTTTGACTATCAGATTTGCAAGAGTGTGTGAGTGAGAAAAAGGCTTACTAAATTCCTTTATTTACTGAACTCAGTGTATCAAGAACCAAGCCTGCACAGTAGAGTTTCTTCCTAAAAAATTTTTTTAAAAAGCCATTTTCAGGGCTTCCCTGGTGGCTCTGTGGTTGAGAGTCCGCCTGCCGATGCAGGGGACACGGGTTTGTACCCTGGTCTGGGAAGATCCCACATGCCGCGGAGCGGCTGGGCCCGTGAGCCATGGCCGCTGAGCCTGCACGTCCAGAGTCTGTGCTCTGCAACGGGAGAGACCACAACAGTGAGAGGCCCGCGTACCGCAAAAAAAAAAAAAAAAAAAAAAAAAAGCCATTTTCACCTCTGATGGCTAGGAGGATGTAAGTAAGAAAAGGAGTGAAACTCACCCCTTCTTACAAATGGAAGAAGGGAGAAAATGGGAAAGCAAAGAAGTCAAAACAAGGATTTTCACTTCCCATTCCTTGAAGGCAACCTTGTATGTGTGTGTGAGTGTGTGTGTGTGTGTGTGTGTGTGTGTGTGTGAAAGAGATGACTGAGAGATAGAAAGAAAGAGAGAGCCCCCAAGCTAGAGTTGGGTGCCATCTAAAACAGCACTGTGATGGGGATGGGGAGGTACTCTGAGAACCTGGGGTTGAATGAACCTGAGGCACTGCTCCTGGTTCCCTCAAGGCTTTAAGTGACACTCAGGAAATTGAGACCTTCCTGCATACATAGAAAAGAAGATGTGGACTTTCTGAGTGTGCAGGTGGACAGTAGAGGCCTGGGGTGAGCATGGGCAGGGACCCCAAGACTAGGGACACCAAGACCACAGGTGCCAACTGGAGGAGCCAGCAGATCATCCCCAAAGCCAAGATGGGATCAGGTGCATCTCAGCTCTCAGCTGAACAAGGAGGAGAACAGTCCATGCCTCTGCAGAGGGATCCGTGTGGACCCACCAGACACAGCTTGGGCCATGCCCTGCCCACAGGTGGAACAAAACACAAACACACAGCAACCCCAGAGACCACTGTGGAGAGGAGCAGAAAGGAGAAGTGTGAAAGTCCTAAAGGGACTCAGCATTTGTCTAAAGGAACTGTTTAAATTATTGAATTGGACGAAAGCATAAACATTTCCTTCTGATGTGGACTGAATTGTGTTCTCCCAAAATTCACATGTCATAACTCTTGTTACCAAGTCCAAGCTTGTATTGCTCACTGCATGATAGGCCAATAAGTTAAGAGTTGAATTGTTGGGGCAAGGAATAGGACTTTATTCAGAAAGCCAGCAGACTGAGAAGACGGTGGACTAGTGTCCCAAAGAACAATCTTACCCAAGTTAGAATTCAGGCTTCTCTTCCACTAAAAGGGGAGGGAGTGTGGCTGGTTGCTGCAGACTTCTTGGTGCAGGAATCCTTGGTGCAGCAATCCTTGGTGCAGCTGTCCAGGTAGGTCTGGTCACCATGTTCCTATAAACCTCCAAGACAAATGTTATTCTCTGTTGTGCAACTTTTTACCTCTATATGAATGGAAAAGTGTTATACCTTTAAAGGTCAGAGTCTTGAGAGTGGGCTATTATGTATATTTCAGGCTACAGGCAATATTGTTTTACAAAATGTGCAGAGGCGACATGACTAAGCACAGGCAACAGAGCACAGAGGTTAGAGCTAAAGGAACAGATACAATATGGAGTCAGTTTTGTTCTTTTCTGTTACACTCTGACCCCAGTACTTCAGAATGTGACTGTATCTGGAGATAGGTCCTCTAAAAGGTGATTAAGTTAAAATGAGGCTTTTAGGGAGAGCCTTAATCCAATCTGGTTGGTGTCCTTATAAGAAGAGGATATTTGGACACACAGAGAGATAGCAGGAATGCATGTGAAGAGAGGAAAGACTGTGTAAGGACACAGGGAGAAGGTGGCCATTTGCAAGCCAAGGAGAGAGGCCTCGGAAGAGACCAAACCTGCCAGCACCTTGATCTTAGACTTCCAGCCTCCAAAACTGTGAGAAAATAAATTTCTTTTGTTCAAGCCATCCAGTCTGTGGTATTTTTTATGACAGCCCTAGCAAACTGTTAAACTCTTCTGCCTCCTGTCTATCCAACAGGTGAAGGTCTTAGGGAAAATCAAACCACTCAATAGGAAAATAAAGAAGCTATATTTTCTTAAAGTTGATCAAATTATTTAGAAAACCCTTACTTACTAAACCAGGATATATTCAAAAGCAACCCCCCTCTCCCAAAACTATTTCTTTAACATTTCTAATTGTATTTTTAAAAATTAAGTTAGCACAATTTATTCCAAATTAATGAAGTAAACCATATTTTAATTTCAAAGTCAGCCTTACAGAATTCTGGTTTCTTTCTATCTCCCATTCAATAAAAATAAAAGCACATATTTTCCCACTTTGTTTTTTAAATTTTATTTATTTTATGTATTTATTTTTGTCTGCATTGGGTCTTCGTTGCCATGCGCAGGCTTTCTCTAGTTGTGGTGAGCGGAAGCTACTCTTCGTTGTGGTGCGCGGGCTTCTCATTGTGGTGGCTTCTTGTTGCAGAGCACGGGCTCTAGAGCACAGGCTCAGTAGTTGTGGCGGTCGGGCTCAGTTGCTCCGTGGCATTTGGGATCTTCCCGGACCAGGGCTCGAACCCGTGTCCCCTGAGTTGGCAGGCAGCTTCTTAACCACTGTGCCACCAGGGAAGCCCTATTTTCCCACTTTAAAGGCACCTGAAATTAACTTTAGAATTATTTCCCCACAATTGATATTTGAACATATGTTGTTCTTTTGTTCTCTGTGGTCCAGAGTTCTATTTTATACATCAAAATTTAAAACTGAGTCCTCATCACAAGAAGAAAATTTTCTTTCCTTTCCTTTCTTCTCTCTTTTCTTTTTATTGTATCCACATGAAGATGGAAGTTAGCTGAACCTAATGTGGTCATCATTTTGCAATATATGTAAATCAAACCAGAATGCTGTATGCCTCAAGCTTATACAGGGATGTATGTCAGTTATTTCTCAATAAAACTGGAAAAAAAAATGAAATAGAGACGAGGAATTTCCTCATGAATATTTCTAAACAGGGATATTATGTGAAGGGAACTGGGACGAGCGTGGTCAGTCCTCGGTCAGGACCGCTTTTCTCTTTTCAGGCGCAGGGCTTTCCCCTCCTCATTGTAAGTAGGACAGTTGGTGCCTTAGCCTGTCACCTCATTCAAGCTGAATTGTGCAGAACAAAACCGCTGCCTTTGACTGGGAACACGGTGCCTGGACACTGTGTGTTCCCAACTGTGCACATTTCCATTTGTTGTCCGTGGAAATTTTTGCGAAGTCTCTAACAGTTGTAGCGGATGAAACGCCATTTCCTAATGTTCACAACTTCCATTTGCAATAGTTTAATTGAAAACAGACCCTTCTGACAAGTGGCAGACCAACACTGTCTGAACTTCTGAAAAGAGGAGTTTCTAAGCACGTGCGCCCTCCTCGCAGACCACTGAGCCCACCTCTCACAGCAGATCACATAGCCGGAAAGGGGGACCTTGGCTTTGACCGGAGGATTTTCTGGTTAGTCACGGTCCCTCCTCCTTTTCCGAGCATAGAATTGTCTGTCTCAGAGCACAAAATGTGTGGATTCAGCACAAGGTTCCCCTGGAGATATGCAAATGCAAAGGAGGGATGACTATTTGGATGGAACTTGTCAAGTCAGTGAAGGTGGCATGAGGATGTTTCAGGGATGAGCAGGGCAAGGTGAAGATCTGTCAAGTATGAGCAGGGGTGGAAAGCAGGTCACCCACGGAACACACAGGCACCTGTGTTTCTCTTCTTTTAAAATCTATTGCTCTTCCAAAAAGATTTCCTATTAGTGGGTAAGAATCCCCAAATGCGAAAAATGTGAACCATGTTAAAATTGCTGTGTCGCTTTTTGGAAACCCTGTTTTCTCTTTGTGTCCAAGAAAGATCCTCTTCCTCCCCCTCCCCCTCCCTCCCCCTCCCCCTCTGTTTCCCCTTCCTCTTCCTCCCCCTCCCTTTCCCTCCTCCTCCCCCTCTGTTTCCCCTTCCTCTTCCTCCCCCTCTCCTTCTCCTTCTCCTCCTCCTCCTTCTTCTTCTTCTTCATTTCAATAAAACGTTATTTCTGGACATGGTCAAAATTCAAGAGGTATAGGGACTTCCCTGGTGGCGCAGTGGTTAAGAATCTGCCTGCCAATGCAGGGGACGTGGGTTTGATCCCTGGTCTGGGAAGATCCCACGTGCTGCGGAGCAACTAAGTCCATGTGCCACAACTGCTGGATTTGTGTGCTGCAACTACTGAAGCCCGTGTGCCTACAGCCTGTGCTCTGCAACAAGAGAAGCCACTGCATTGAGAAGCCCGTGCATCGCAATGAAGAGTAGCCCCCGCTTGCTGCAACTAGAGAAAGCCCGCACACAGCAACAAAGACCCAACGCAGCCAAAAATAAATAAATAAATAAATTTTAAAAAGCTGTATAAAAAGAAATATCGTATAACAGTATTTTTAAAGTGCTGAAATACTTCCCTCAAAGCATAAAGAAAAGTACAGAAATGTTATTTTAAAAAATCCACCTTTGTGTTCAATTCCCCCTCTGAAGACAATCACTATTACCAGTTTCTTGTGTCCATTTCCAGAGATATTCCACATATAAGTGAATTCTGGCACATTATTTTGAGCTCTGCAAAAACAAAGCAAGATTTGCAACCCAGTAAAAGACCATCCTTATTGTTCCCAAGGAGAAAGGCGTGGTCATTATGTGGAGTATGTGAGATCATGAGGCTCCCTCCTAGACTTTCTGATCCATGTAGAATTCCCTACAGAAGGATTGTCCAGCTTTTCATCCATGGATTAGAAGACACACCCCATCCCTGCTTAGGTTAGACACAATAAAATCTCTTCCAGAGTATTTCCATTTCTAAATTGCAGGGCATGAATGAGTTGATTATTTTGCCAGCAGCAGCTATGTGGATTTCCTCTTTGGTCTACAAATGTGAATCAATCGGTCTGTGTATTGGTCAGCTTGGGCTACCATAAAAAAATACTATAGACTGGATGCTTAAACAACAGACATTTTTTTCTTAGTTCTGGAGGCTGGAACTCTAAGATCAAGGTGCTAGCAGGTTTGGTCCCTGGTGAGACCTCTCTTCCTGGCCTGTAGATAGATGTCTGCTTTCTCCTTGTGCCCTCCCATGGACACAGGCTTTCCCCTGTGTGAGGGCGGAAGGAGAGAGAACTCTCTCATGTCTCTTCCTCTTCTTGTAAGGGCACCAGTCTTGTCAGATTAGGGCCCCATCCTTATGAGCTCATTTAACCTTAATTACTTTCTTAAAGGCTCTATCTCCAAATAGAGTCACACTGGGGTTTAGGGCTTCAACATCTGAATTTGGGGCAGGGAGACACAATTCAGTCTATAACAGTTAGCAACAGTGAGAAATATTTTATAAAATAATAACAGCTACTATTCATTTAAGTACCTACTATGTGTTGGGCAATGTACAGCATGCTCTGTGCATATTATTTATAGTTCTCAAAATAGGCATTATTACACCCAGGGTGATACTCAAAATACTTAACAATTGACGTGGTTTGAGTGCTGACCAGTCTGAACGAACACTGTGTATAAACAACCAGAGTGGTTATTGTTCCAGTGCGTGCAAGCTAAAGATGAGCTCCAAAGAATTCTATTATTGCTCAGGTAAAGAGGGGAAATTTGGAGGTTAGGTGAATTGTACAAGCTCACACAGATAGAAAATTGTGGAGCAGGGACTGGAAAACACGTCTGTCTGGCTCAACATCATTTTGCCCCTCTGCCGCCATGCCAGGAGCTATCTGTCAGAGTTCTCCATATTTCTCTGCCTCAGTGAGCCTTTGGGTGTGTTCCATCATGTCCACAACTTGATTACAGTGCCTGCCATGGAAGAGGCTGGCTTAATATCAAGGTCAATTTGCCTGCTGGCTCCTCTCCGAGCTGCCTCAGACCTTGGTGCAAGGATCTTCCTCCCTTCCACTCTTTGGCTTATATCTGACAGCATTGCAGGGTTTATGAATCTGGGTGTTTGAGGGTTTTTTTTAAGATTTTTTTTTTTGATGTGGACCATTTTTAAAATCTTTATTGAATTTGTTACAATATTGCTTCTGTTTTATGTTTTGGTTTTTTTTGGCTGAGAGGCATATGGGATCTTACCTCCCAAACCAGGGATCAAACCCGCACCCTCTGCATTGGAAGGTGAAGTCTTAACCACTGGACCACCAGGGAAGTCCCCTGAATCTGGGTCTTTGTACTGGGTCTAATCTGTCTTTCCCAAAAGATATATCCTTTGCTTCCTTCCATGAATTTGACCTGCACTGTCTGTCAGGTGTGGGCTACTCCTGATCAAGTACAGATTACACGTTTATCTGAGCTGACATCAGGCCTTGAACTTCAGCCTGATTATCCAGCACAAAGTAACAAACACCACCAAATACAACACTTCCTGAGCACTCCATTTCTGGGCTAAATCTTTTCTTTGAGCTACTGCTACTTCAGTGACTAAGGATTTCCTTCATATGCCTCCCCCCCCCAATAAACTCCTCTTCATATTCTAAGTGCTCCTCATTCTTTCTTTGTTTTTTGTTTTTTTCTCTTGCTCTCATATTTCCCTTTATTCTCTTCTCCTTTTTCTATTCTGCCTCCGATTTAGGGCTGTGTTCACACATACTCATAAGCAGCCTTCACTCTTAAGGCTTAAGAACACCCCTGTCTCCTGGGTTACCAGGGGCTCTGTGTATTTGTGAGACATTTCTGAGACCATCCATCAGTCTGTGATATCTACAAGCAACTTGGAATTAGTCCAAGTTCAAGGCACTTTCATTAAAGATTAAAAGGCATCCTTGCTCATCCCAGACTACCATCCTTCCCCCAAATGTGACCTTGTATAAAGGAAAGAGGAAATTCTCTGTTATCCGTGAATTTTCTATGACATTCAAATTTTACCTGGTGTATAGTATTCTCTGGTCCTACATCCTGCTTTACTCACTGTTACTAGAATCGATATTTGCAGTATAAGCAGAACCTTGTTCTGAGGATAAATCCAAAGGTACTTAGTGTTTGACAAATGAAAAGCCTTTTGTTTTTTTAGCTGCCCTTTGTCTGACACACTCTTAATGTTGTGTTTCCTTCTGAGTTATGTATAATGTGCAAATTCCAGGCACTCCTTGACAAGAGCTTGTAATAATAAACTGCCTCTCGACAGACTTCCCCTCCCTGAAATGTGTCCCTCCGTGGCCCCAAAGTTCTCAGTCTAAGGGTGAAGCCCTGATCACTTTTCTTTTTGTGCCATAAATGAAATGATGATGAACACATCAGCTTTGCCATATTGGAAAACTACCTAGTCGAGGAATGGGTGGCATCCATATGCCAAAACCCCCTCTGTGAGGTGTGCTTTACACCCTCAGGCCCTAGAGTTGCGCTGGGAATGGACTCATTCTCACACTTGCACGGCTGTAGTCAATACCTAGAGATTAAGGGACATCTGGAAAAAGCAGTTTAGATCCTGAAACAGAAACCTCAGAAGTGGTTCCAGGCTGCTCAAGAGCTGTTGTTTGTCCCTTTGTTTGTCACTCAACAAATATTTACTGAGCACAGCCTCTGTGCCAGACCCTAGAGTGGGGTTTTTTTTTTCTCTTCAAATCTCAACTGTTTTTATTTCTTTTAAGTAAGCAGTGGTATAAATATTTTTAAGTGTTTCTTTTTGGAACGGCTTATAGAAAATGGCACCCTAGGACCTTTAGCTCTATGTCCGCCAAATTTTCTTTCAAGAATCTCATCCAGGAAGTTTCTTTAAAGAAGATAATTCACCTGACCTGAATCAGGTTGATTTAAGTCAAAACAATCTGAAAACTAGATGTGTCCCAGTGGAAAGCCTCAAAATTTCTCTAGTTCCTCAAAAATGCCAATATATGCCACTCTACTATAGGTCAAAGAGGATGGCAATCCAAAGATATCACTTGTTGATATTCCCAGGTGGTGAGTGTCCAGCAGTGGGGGAAACAGGCCTGGGCACTGGCTTTGCAGAGCAGGCAGTCAGTCCTGCAGAGGTGGCTCTTTGCTCCTTGCTGTGGCCTGTCACCCAGGGCACTGACGGGCAATGGGGTGAGCTGCTGAGCCAGAGGGAGGTTGCTTTGCTTCTGCAATGCCCTGTAATCAGGCCCCGGGGAGCCTCCCATGTGGCACCTGAAACACTGTAGGTGAACCTCAGCTTTTGAAATCTGCCCTGAAGGTATCAAAGGCCTTGGCTTTTTCTGGTTGGGGAAATTTTGACAAAGATTTAACACAGGAATCTGACAAGCAGTTCCTATACCTAATGTTAAAGGGAAGACAGCTTGGGGAGAGATCAGAGATCAGTTTTCAAGAAAGTTTAATCTCGTTAGGGTGGATGTGGGACTGCTGCCTGGGTCTCTGAACACTCAGCAAGTAAATGCAGATGACATTTGCTCAAGTTAATGCTACCTTGAATGAGTGTAAAAGGGTCACTGTCTTTCCCCTAAGCTCCCCAAATAATCTTTCCTGCTTCTTATCATCTTTGGCCCCAGGAGGGAAAGGCTCCCGTTTAAGTCTTTCTTTCTTTTGAACTTAGTGCCATCTGCCTTCTGCAAAGAATTGTCCTAACATTGCTTTTAAAAGGAATTATTTGAAAAGTTCTTAAAACTGGCAGTTTGGGGCCCTGTTAAAAAAACAAAAATGAAACAAAACAAATACACAAAAACCTCTAGTCATTCAGTGACTCTATTTATCACTGCCATTTGTTTACTTCAAAACCATTATCATTCTTTTTTTAAAAAATATTTATTTGTTGGGGCTTGCCTCGTGGCCCAGCGGTTGAGAGTCCGCCTGCCGATGCAGGGGACATGGGTTCTTGCCCCGGTCCGGGAAGATGCCACATGCCGTGGAGCGGCTGGGCCCGTGAGCCATGGCCGCTGAGCCTGCGCGTCCGGAGCTTGTGCTCCGCAATGGGAGAGGCCACAACAGTGAGAGGCCCGTGTACCGCCAAAAATATATATATATATATTTGTTTATTTGGCTGCTTCGGGTCTTAGTTGCGGCATGCGGGCTCTTCTTTGCGGAAGGCGGATGCTTAACCACTGGACCACCAGGGAAGTCCCTAAAATCATTATAATTCTTAAAGATGAGAAGACTTAGAAAGAGGATGATGAATGACTTATTTTAAATCTGGTGACTAAAACACAGTAAGCTTCCTGTTTCCAAGTGGCACCTAGAAACGTAATTCCTCTGTTTCTTCTTTATTATTCCAACTTTCTAGACAATATTTAAAGAATGGGTTGGGTTGGTATTCTCCTGGGTCCCATGAAAGTTCCAGCCTGTCTAATGCCCAGCAAATACCTTTAAGCTGATACACTGAGGTGTGAGTCAACGTGTTGACCGGGAACTCGGTGTTGCGTCTGCTTCTGCTTGCTCCTGGTTCGGGGAGCTTTGGGATCCACATGCAGCTCTGGAGGTGTAGGTGTGGCCCAGGGTATAGTTCACTGGACCAAAGTTCCCCTTAACGTCACAGGTTTGCTCCTTTCAGAAATGACCTACTATTTGACTGGAGGGTACTTTAGCAGGAAGGCACTGGGCTCTACAGTGGGAATCTCTCAGAGGTACAGAACTGTGTTCAGTCTGAACCTCAATTCCAAGAGCCTCGGGTGTGAGCTGGGATTTGAATGTTGGGCAGGATGGTCCCATGGCCTACTGAAGTCTGCTAGCATTCATCCTAGGTTCAAGGGCTCACAAAAATCTCTCAAATTTAGTTGTAGTAAGCACCTTGAAGGAAGCCACATATGTGTAACTGATTCCCTTTGCTGTACAGCAGAAACTAACACAACATTGTAAATCAACTGTACTCCAATAAAAATTAATTTTAAAAAATTAATAAAGGAAGCCACATTACCAAACCCTGGAAATGAAAGCTATGCATGTCGTCAGTACATCTCTGAGTAGGTCTTTCTTGAAGTTGTTGGCAAAGCTCCGTCTATAGAAACATTCTTCTCTGCTGCACGGTTCAGTGTTTCCCATTTCTAAATTCAGATTATCACACTGCTATACCTTAAAGTGATTTAAGGATTGACTTATTAAAATGTTACTTCATTTTATTGCCTGACCATGCAAGCATAGCTTTGGAATTCATATTGCTCTACCAGATGATTGCATTTTTAATAGGGAGGACATTTCTTTTTCTTCTTCTTTTTTTTTGCGGTACGCGGGCCTCTCACTGTTGTGGCCTCTCCCGTTGCGGAGCACAGGCTCTGGACGCGCAGGCTCAGCAGCCATGGCTCACGGGCCCAGCCGCTCTGCGGCATGTGGGATCTTCCCGGACCGGGGCACGAACCCGTGTCCCCTGCATTGGCAGGCGGACTCTCAACCACTGCGCCACCAGGGAAGCCCGGGAGGACATTTCTTATTGGTTACAGGTTATTACTGGCAGGCAATTTTGTGATTACTTTCTTGAAGGTTTTTGCTGTTTAAACAAGGGAAATTAGTGATTTTCATCACTCAAGGAAGGGTTGAAAAGTTTATTTAAAGAGAAATAGTATTTTCTTAAATGTTATATCTTGAAGGGTACAGTAAGCTGGTTATAATGGATCTACCCTGGCCATTCGGCCTTGTACTCTTCTCTTAGTCTTGGTGGGATGCTGGGTCGGCGGGGCGGGGGGGTGTGGTGGTGGTGCAGGTGTTGAAAGAGGAGCAGAGGGAAGGTCAAGTGCAATTCAGTGCACAGACAGCCAAATCCAACAGGACTGGGATCTAAGTCTGTTTAGACTTATCTGCATGACTCTGTCCCTTGCCTCACACCATCAGCTAATCATGCTTGGCATGTGGCTTTTATCTTCCTGAAAGAAGGTAAATCATATAGACAAACATTCATTGTACCCTTGCTATGTGAAGGTCGTGTACTCAGTAAGCTCTTTAGGGGAATACCAAGGACTATAAGGCACAGTGTTGGTGCTCTTAAAGTCTTTGATTTAGCAGGAGTGAAGGTAAACACCATTAAAGGCAGTAGTGAAGATGTCATTGGTAGCAGCTGGGGGGTGGGAGTAGGGTTGGTACCTGTCCCCTCCAAAACTCCTCCTTGGGCTTCTCTTACATGTGCTCCAGTGAATGTGAATAAAGTGGTGAGTCAGTCCCGATGTACACAAGGCCCCTTCTCCCCAGTGCAGAGCTTCTCCCATAGCAGTGCTTGGGATCCAGAAACATAAGGGAGGACTCCCTCACCTGCCTCCTGGCCTTTGAGTTGAAGGCTGGGCACATGGATCCAACTCAGTGTCCATGGTCCCAGCAGTTTCAGGAAAAAGCACTGGATCTGAGAGTCTGTGGATGGACTACTTCGAAGGAAAAATGTGGCACTGTTGTTTCTTAGGTCAAACATAAATAATTAGACACATATTCTCGCTGCATTTAAATCACAGCCACTCCAAAAAATTTTACTGAACATTTTTCCCTTAAGCCATAGAAATTTCTTTCTTTTGGAAATTATTTTTCTAGGACCCTAGGAGGTTACTGAAGAATATGTACATTAACCAGGGAGACAAAACTGGGGTTACCGTCATGAAAAAAATGACCTTTGGATAAACTCTGTTTTCTTTTACCTAATAATTAGGTATTTCCAATGGAATGTTGGTAGTCTGGAATACAAAATACAAAGATTTTAATATGCAACTAGGAAATTTAAAACATTAAGAAACTTTTTTGCGTGGTGCAACGTGAAGAAAAGAATTCTGAGAAATGCTCTCAGATATTTGTGTTTGTTTTTATCTTAAGAATTGCCCAACTGTCAGTTGTCTTTGTTGTATATCAGAATGCAAGTAAATTGATTTCTTGAAACCACTCTTAAGAAAGGACGACCAGGAACGACCAGGAATCAGTCATCATGTGCCATGCGTAACTGTGTAATTTATTCATGCATGACTACCCATTTTGACGTAGAGGAATAGAAAGGGAAATTCAGTTTTGTATTAAGACCATTTGTACTAGAAATCATGACTTCTTCTCAAGGCTGTCTTCTTTTTTTATAAAGATTTTTTTGACATGTACCATTTTTAAAAACCTTTATTGAATTTGTTACAATATTGTTTCTGTTTTGGTTTTTTGGCCGTGAGACCAGGGATCAAACTCACACCCTCTGCATTAGAAGGTGAGGTCTTAACCACTGGACCACCAGGGTAGTCCCTCAAGGCTGTCTTCTGATTTAATGGATATGTATATCTATCAGCCTACTTTTCTTTTTTCTTTATAAGATTTCTTACCTGTTTTCTAAAACAATATCTATATTATTTCCTAGGATGATAGAAAAAATTATGCTAACTATAAAATGCAGATAACTGAAATAAAAAGCTATATTATTCTTATTCCCCCAAAGGTAATCACTGTTAAGATTTTGATATATATCTCCCTTCTAGTCTTTTTTTTAAACATAACAAAAATCATATTTTTTAAAAAAACATACATACTGTTTTTGCAATGTTCTTTTTAAATTTAATGTTTTGCATGTCAATTTTGTCTGGAATAAATGTATCACCCTAAATTATTTTGCAAGATTCAGATTATGGGAAATATTATGACATTTGGGTTGAATATCAGCAGGAAAATGTTTGGACACAATAACATAAAAGACATAAAGGCAGAATTAATGCTAATATTCCCTAATCTAAGAATGGTGCATTTTTCTCAGACCATGTGTGGTATAGTTTGGATAAAATAGAATGAATAAATTAAAAATGACAACAATGTCTTTATTTTAGGGCTGCCTTTCCCTCCCTACTGGAGTTAAACAGGGTACAAGTGACTTTTATATGAGGGTTGATTTTATATATTTAATTTTCTGACACTTATGATGTATCTTTTAATATATAAGGATGTTATTACTACTAACAATTTGTCTCAGGAAAGAACACACTTCTTGTCAGTCCTTTACCACCATTTATATTAGAATCATTTCTTTTGAATTTGTTTTTCTGTGATCTTAATATGGTGGAATAATTGGACAATTTGCTGAGTTGTGGCCTAAGAGGAATGACATGCATTGACATTTGAAGTTAGTGTTTTAAAGACAGAGAATCCAAAGGAAAATCTAGAGAAACACACACCAAAAAATAAATCCTGGACGATTGTTCAAGAACCACTTCACTAGGGAATTGCCCTCTCTGGCTGGTTCGTCTAAGGCAATGCCATGCCTCCTACCAGCTACAGACACGCCAGTGGGCAGGGCCAGGTTTTAATCTGTCTCCATTGTGGAGATGGATTAGCATCAGTTGAAGGAGTTGAAATTGTATAAATATTTTGAAATCTGTGAATTATAACTTCCTTCTGTAAGCGTGGCACAAGGCTGACTCAGCAGCTGCTGCTTCACCTTCCAAGCACCGTCTGCAGGTGTATGCGTTCCCTATTCCACTTGCCCTCATCCCCATTCCTGGTCACATCAGCAGACACGTGGATGACAATCTGTGGGTGCTGGCACCCTCACCATGCTGTTGTGAGGGGCTTCCTTGCACACAGGTCCAGGAAATAGAATGGAGGCTGAGGGCCACCTTCTCTGGAGCTCAGGAACACGTGCTCAGTGAATCCAGCTCATCAATTCATTCACGCCCCGCACATGTCTTTGTATATGCCTGGCTGTAACTTTTACCACCATGTTGATGAGCCCAAATGCAAACAGACTTCCTATTCAACAAACAGGCACATACTAGGGTAGTTTGATAAAGCTGGCTGCCTAGGAAAAATAAAGTGCTATGTATCTGCATAATTAAAAATATTGCCCCCCAATTAAAATATGGTGCTGCATGTGTATGTTGGCTCAACAAATCTTATCAAATTAATATCTACAGCCAAGAAGTTCAATGACAAATACATGGACACTTTGGCTTGGTCTAAACCTTCCCTATCACTCCTCTTCTAGGTGAGAATTTGAATTAATTTCAGGTCTAACTGCCCAGAGTTTCTTTATGTACAAGCAGACAGGACACATTTTTACTTTCCCCTTTTCCTACCCAAAATATTGCATAAGTTGACTGCTCTGCACTTTGCTCTTTTATTTAATATATCTTAGAGAGCTTTCTGTACCAATATAAGGGGAACATTCTTATTCATTTTTAAAGCAGTTTATTGAGATATAATTCACAGATCACACAATTCACCCATTTGAAGTGCACAATTCAATCGTTTTTAATATATACACAGAACTGTGAATCCGTCATCACAATCAATTTTACAACATTTTTATTACCTCCAAATTAACCCTTTACCCTTTAGCTGTAACCCACCAACCTTCCTGCTCTCTTTCCCTGTCCAAGGCAACCACTAATCTACTTTCTGTCTCTATACATGTCTATTCTGGACATTTCATACAATTGGAATCATACAACGTATGGTCTTTTGTGACTGGCTTCTTTCACAAAATGTAACGTTTTCAAGGTTCATCCAGGTATTAGCACTGCTTTTTTTATTTTTTAAGCTACATAGTGCTTTATTGTGCAGAGGTACCATGATCTCTTTAATCATTCCCTTATTAGATGCATATCTTTGCTCTTTCAAGCATTGCTGTAGTGAGTAACCTTGAACACCTGTCATTTTTTATGTGTGCTGGCACATACGTATTACCCATTCCCAGAAATGAGCTTTCTGGAGCAGATAGTCAACACAACTGTAATTTTGCTAGATGTTGCCAACTCACTGTATTGCGCTTCCACCAGCCATGTATTAGGTCCCACCAGCCAATTCTTCACAGCCTTACCAGCAGAGCATGCTGTCAGACTCTTGAATTTTTGCCAGCCTGGGGGGGGGTTGTTTTTTTTGTTTTTTAAAAAGCATCTCAGGGCCTCCCTGGTGGCGCAGTGGTTGAGAGTCCGCCTGCCGATGCAGGGGATACGGGTTCGTGCCCCGGTCTGGGAGGATCCCATATGCCGCGGAGCGGCTGGGCCCGTGAGCCATGGCCGCTGGGCCTGCGCATCCGGAGCCTGTGCTCCGCAACGGGAGAGGCCACAACAGTGAGAGGCCCGCATACCGCAAAAAGAAAAAAAAAAAATAAAAAAAAAAATAAAAAATAAAAAGCATCTCAGACTGTGTGGTTTTCATGTGTATTTTTCTGAAAGTGATTGAGATTGAGATCCATATACATTGACAAATCTCATGATATCCTTGTTTGAACTACATTTTCTTGGCTTCATCAGAGTGGTGGTTACAGTCTGTCAGCTATGATAACTTGATTTCCTGCAAGTGTTTGATTTTCACATCTTTTGCATTTTGTGACAGAGATCTGGTCATTATAGTACTGATGATTATAATAAAGGTGTATATTTTTAAGCATAAATAACTGTCTTTTTTTTTTTTTTTTTGGCGGTACGCGGGCCTCTCACTGCCGTGGCCTCCCCCGTTGCGGAGCACAGGCTCCGGACACGCAGGCTCAGCGGCCATGGCTCACAGGCCCAGCTGCTTCACGGCATGTGGGATCCTCCCAGACCGGGGCACGAACCCGTGTCCCCTGCATCGGCAGGCGGACCCCCAACCACTGCGCCACCAGGGAAGCCCTGTCTTCTTAACATATGTCACAAGAGGATTATAATTTATTTCCAAATTAGTTTGATCTTTTTTTTTGATTAATTGAATAAAAAATTCTCTTCCACCAGTGATGATTACTTTGGTTGGCAACAGGACTATCCTTATTATGAAACTATAATTCACATGAAATAAAAACAAAACATCTATTTATGACCAACTGAATTGCTTTATTAGATGTTTGATGCCTGTCACCAGTCCCATTTGGAATTTCTCAGAAAATATAAGCTCTAGTATTTCCTGGGGGCGGGGGGAAAGCAGTTTCTCTGAATATTCTCTCCCTTTCATTAGACATTGTTTCAAGGGAGTTTTTCCATTTGAAACTAAGCTTTCTTTAAAGAGTAAGCAAGTCCATATATGTTCCTATTTATTTATGCTTAAGGGACTGAAATTCAGAGACTTTTACACAAGTTATGTGCATATCTTCTAGGCAGCGAGTCATTAAAGATAGGTAAACATTTGTCTCTCAAAGAACACTGCTAGTCCTTGAGGTTTAATTTTCATATCTGCCTAAGGCACTCTAGGGTATCAGAACAGGGCAGCAGGGATTCTCAGTGGGTGACCCTAGAAGTCCTGAAAGGAGCAATGGTGAAGGTAGGGTTACCGGGCAGGCCCCCGGGACCCTGACATTAATGCTTTCAAAGCAAAACCAGAAGCAAGGCTGTCCTAACTTGTAAATGGACTGTCCTGATGCTTCCAGAGAACCAGGCATGACACAAGAGAGCTGGATTTGGAACAATGAATAATTGCTAGCAGGGGCCAGAAGTGCTCTTGAGGGTACCTACCACCCCCAGCATCTGCAGCAGGAAGAAGTATAAACTAAAGGTCAGACCCTCTTTGATAAGTCTCAGAAGTAAGCTGGAATTCTCTGAGAAGCCACACCATTTATTATTAGGAATAACAACCACAATGACAGCCACAATAATAATACATTAATTCTACTTATTTGTGGTAGTTCTATAAAGTCACTGCAAGCATTAAATTAGCAAATACTGAAGCATTGCACCTAGGTGTAACACACAGTTAGGTTCCTATGACTCTCTGGGCATACCAATCAATACATAACCTTGTTTTATGTGTGAACTCACAGCCAACAACACTAACTCATGCCTGGAGGAAGTATATTTAACACATGTTCAGGAACACTGGATACCTCTCTGGCACTACACTTGAGGGCCATTTTAAACAGCAAAATCACCAACAAAAGCACAAAAATGCAAAAGACGTGGCATTAAATAGATCACTTAAAGGACATATTAGCAGTCTGAGAGCTGACACAGGAAAGTAGCGTGTCACCTTGTTTGACTTCAGTTGAGAACAGTGTACAAAGGGTGACAAATCTTCTCTGCTCTGAGCACATCCACCAGCAGCGTGAGCACGGTGAGTATTGATTTGGGGGTTACAATAAATTTTAGCCAGTAGGCAAATTTGCAAGTAGGGGATCTGAATAATGAGGAATGACTAACTGTAATCACTTAGAAACAAAATTCGCCCCTACCGTTGAGGAACACCACACTAGCTGGAGAAGCAATAGAGTAGTTGAGCTGACCTGTGACCAGAGCACGTAGGTGGGGCGGAGCCACACATGGGGTCAGCTTGGGGTCTGACGCTAACATTTTGTGAACCTCTGAACAGGTCGTGGAAGTTCATCGTGCCTCCAGTTTTCTCATCAGCAAAACTGATCTACTTGCTTCAAAGGGGCGTTCTGAAGCTAAAATATATATAGGAAACCCAAGTGGATTAAATAAATTAGAAAAAAGAATTCAGGGGTGGTTATTTCTATGTGAGAGTAGTAGATGCCATTTTTATTTTCTTCTTTGTATCTCTCTAAATTATTTCATGATAATCTCGGTTTGGTATGCATAATATTTATAATAAAGAAAAGTTAAGGGGTAATAGCACCGGTGAGAATAACAAACATTCATATGAAACTGCTTTGAGTAAAAGTACTGTTAAAGATTAAAAAGTGTCCTTTTCCATGCAATAAATCAATGGGTACAATAGGTTAGTAAGCTGAAATGAAATTCCAACTAGCTCTGTCACGGCTAGAAAAACAAGTCCCACCTGGTTTGTGTAGTAATCTTGTCGTGAGAGGTGTTTGGCTCAGACACCTGCCTTTATAACATTAACGGGAGCTCTCCTGCACTCTGCCTGCCTGCCTCATAGGGCTGCCAGAACCGCCCTTGTCTTATTTACACTGAAAGAAAAACAGAGGGGGTGGAAGTTGCTGGGCTATTTTCCACTGTAACAACACCTACTCTAAACCAGGGAGAAACGGAATCTAAGACAGTGTATGAAGAAGTCTGCACTACCTTTCCCCTTGATTTAGTAACGCAATTTTTTTTTTTCTTTTTTTGGGTCGGGGCCACACCATGCAGCGTGTGGAATCTTAGTTCTCCTACCAGGGATTGAACTCATGCCCCCTGCTGTGGAACCTCAGAGTCTTAACCACTGGGCCACCAGGGAAGTCCAGTAACAAAATTTTAAAAATGTAACACTGGTGTGTTCTTTCAGTTCCAGGAACTAACATGACCCACTGTTTTAGAAACACACTTCATCTTGGCACTTTTGAACAAAGAACCAGTTTGTCTGACTCAAAAGTGCACTGCCTTCCGTAAACAGATTTCTCCTTGTCCTTTTGATGGGAAATGTGATTCTTTTTCATTTTCTAATCTAAACTGTCCCTGGGAGGGGCTGAGGGCAATTCCCCAGCTGTGATGCTGCATGGGAGATGGTTGGCTCTCCATGCTAGGTAATGTGATCCTAAAATAGATTAAAGAATGAAGCCTAAGCCTTTTTGGTTCTGGCCCCTGACTTACATAAAACACAAACCTGGTTAATATATTTTATTGATTCCTAAGGAATTAAGTCCCTTGAAAAATTCAGCAAAAGCATCACAGTTGAAAGATTTAAAATCAGTTTTAAATACACCAGAATGGAAAAAAAAGTGCAGAACTAACGAGGAATGATCTATGTGGTTATTACTATTTAATAATAAGAAAAATAAAGTAATTAATGTTTACTGAAGTGAACATTGTTTTAACATTAATTCTGTTAACACAACTAAGGTACTGTGTTAGGTGGATTTAGAACATGAACTGTGTTCCATGAAGATTGTCCACATAAAAGTCTGCAGTTTCACAATAATCCTTCAAAAGGTCGCTTGAGAGGAACCCAGAAATGCTAGTCAACTTAGTGAGGGAGTAGAGAAACAGCAAAAATTGGGGGTAATTAACAGCCTACATGGAATATTTGTGTACCCCAGACAAATTACTTAGAGCAATCCAGACAAGATTTTCTCTTAAAGTAACAGAAAACAAACCTGACTCCATATTGGATCTATTCCTTTAGCTTTAACCCTTATGCTCTGTTGCCTGTGCTTCGTCATGAGGGCTCTGCACCTTTGTAGAAAAAAAGGTTGCCTGTAGCCTGAAATATACATAAGAGTCCATTCTCAAGGCTCTGACCTTTAAAGGTATAACACTTTTCCATTCATATAGAGATAAAAAGTTGCAGAACAGGACAACTTACTGAAGAGGCTGTCTTTTCTCCATTGTACATTCTTGCCTCCTTTGTCATAAATTAGGTGACCATATGTGCATGGGTTTACCTCTGGGCTTTCTATCCTGTTCCACTGATCTATATTTCTGTTCTTGTGCCAGTACCACACTGTCTTGATTACTGTAGCTTTGTAGTATAATCTGAAGTCAGGGAGCCTAATTCTTCCAGCTCCGCTTTTCTTTCTCAAGATTGCTTTGGCTATTTGGGGTCTGTATGGGGAATTTCCATACAGACTGTAGAATTTTTTGTTCTAATTCTGTGAAGAATGCCATTGGTAGTTTGATAGAATGAAGTAAGTCAGAAAGAGAAAAACAAATACCGTATGCTAACGTATATATATGGAATCTAAAACAAAGGTACTGACAAACCTAGTGGCAGGGCAGGAATAAAGACGCAGGTGTAGAGAATGGACTTGAGGACATGGGAGGTGGGGAGGGGAAGCTGGGGCAAAGTGAGAGCAGCATCAACATCTATACACTACCAAATGTAAAATAGATAGCTAGTGGGAAGCAGCCGCATAGCATAGGGAGATCAGCTTGGTGCTTTTCACTGACGTAGAGGGGTGGGATAGGGAGGGTGGGAGGGAGGCTCAAGAGGGAGAGGATATGCGGATATATGTATACTTATAGCTGATTCACTTTGTTGTACCACAGAAACTAACACAGCATGGTGAAGCAATTATACTCCAATAAAGGTGTATAAAAAAAAGTTGAAGAACAGAGACTAACATTTCTCTTATTGGAGGTTTATAGAAACATTGTGACCAGACCTACCTGGACAGCTGCAAGAACAAAGGATTCTGGCACCAAGAAGTCTGCAACAACCAGCCACACCCCCTCCCCTTTTAGTACAAAAGAAGCCTGAATCCTAACTCCGATTAAGATGGTTCTTTAGGACACCAGTCCACCATCTTCTCCATCTGCTGGCTTTCTGAATAAAGTTGCTATCCTTTGCCCCAACAGCTCATCTCTCAATTTATTGGCCTTTCATGAAGCGAGCAATACAAGCTTGGACTCAGTAACACTAGAAGTATTCAAATGCATGAAATGTTGGTTAATCCAGTCATAATTTTGTATCCTGGATTTGTTATGAGGATATTGCTAGCTACAATTCTCTTTGGGGAAAAAAAATCCATTACTATACGGTTATTAGAGAATCACTAAAAGTGCTTACATGAGTGAGGCAGTTAATCCTGATTGAAGAGTAGGAAATTTGATTGTGGCATTTGTGAGAATATCCTTGGAGGGAAACTGAATCTGGAACATGGCAAAGTTGATGACAATAAGCCTGGTGGAAACTGGCTTATTTTTTTTTTTTTTTTTTTTTTTTTTTTTTTTGCGGTATGCGGGCCTCTCACTGCTGTGGCCTCTCCCGTTGCGGAGCACAGGCTCCGGACGCGCAGGCCCAGCGGCCATGGCTCACGGGCCCAGCTGCTCCGCGGCACATGGGATCCTCCCAGACCGGGGCACGAACCCGTATCCCCTGCATCGGCAGGCGGACTCTCAACCACTGCGCCACCAGGGAGGCCCGAAACTGGCTTATTTTGACTCTCTATTATTTCATGTAAGAAGTCCTATTTGAAAATATTTAGTACAATCTAGACATCTGAGAAGAGTTTTGAAGGTTGTTGGATTCTCAGACTGCTGGGATTCCTCGAGCAAGAGGCAAAAGAGAGAGCGACAAAGAGAGAGAGGTAAACAAGGGAAAATAAAATAAAGAATGGGCCATTGGACAAAGATTTGGTTTCATGGAACATTCAAATAAATATACAGACCAAGTATCTTTGCTGACATGTATAGAATATGCCTTTCTTTGAAAGCACAAGACATAAGCAGATATCCAGAAGAGGTAAGAGGAGGAAGAATCTTGGGTTGACTGAACTCAGAGGGATCCTTGACATCATCGCACCAACCTTGTCATCTTACAGCCAGAGACACTGAGCTCCAGGAACTTAGGGGAGTTGCCCAGCTGAGGCCCTTTCCTCCATGAGTCACTTCTCTTGAAATACAGCACACTAAAAACTCCAGCAGTTCATAGAATCCCTCTGTGACTGAAAGGAAGAGGAAGGGAAGAAGGGGGAGGGGAAGATCCTTGTTCCAGGAAGAAGCCATTTTTCCTGTGGCCCAGCCCAGAGCCCCTTAAACACATTTTTGTTAAATTTCAAGCTGCCTCTTCCCCTCCCCTCTTACTCCTAGTTACCTTTGCTCATATCATTAGTTCCCGAAGTTCTCTGCCCAATTAAAAATGAAATGAACTTGAGGCTAAAATGTAAAGAAAATTTTAAAACAGCACATGATATATCCATATCAAAGAAGAATGAATTGACTGTTTAAATTTCAATCCTAATAACTTACTGTCTTACCAAAAAACATTTATGAGAGTACATAAATGCTAACCTAATAAAAATATGCTCCATGACCTAAATGTCCCAAATATTAGTTAGCCAGAGGATGGATGCTTGCAGGCTTGGAAGAAAGATTTAGGAGTCTTGGGTTTTATCTCTAAACATGCTTGACCTTGGGCATGTCATTGTACTTTTGTTGCAGCTTCTCAGTCCATAAAAAGGATAATAAAACTACCCACCAAAGTTACCTCAAAGAAGTGTTCTGCTGATTAATGAGTTGATGGTGGCTTACACACATGAGACGGAAGAAGTGTATAAAAATGTAATATCTTTGTTGTTGTAATTACTGTTATCGCTTATACATAAGGAGCAAATACGGGAGCTGGCAATATGTCAGTCACAGCTAAAGACCAATCTGCCCAAGAAAAAAAATGAGACCATTTATGAATGGTGACTTCATTTGCGCTTTATTTTCAAAGTTAATTATTTTAGTGAGAACCATCTTAACTTGAATAATTGGTAAAAAGGAACATTTTCAGAACCTGATTTCCCGGGGAGGGGGGCGGAATTTGGAACATGTGGAATGTTCTTAGTAGCCAGCACTCTGACCTTAAAAGCACCTTTTGGATCTCAGTTTCCACGTTTATAAAATCCAGTTGTAGGACTGGATGATCTTTGAGTTTTCTACTAGCTCTGAGACTTTACAATTCTACCACTCCAAAAACCTCCAAGGCTGATCCTGCAACTGATAAAAAATAGAAGCCCAAAGGCAGCCATCATTGCTACTTGCGGAAGGTTGGTGACAAAACTGAGCGGTACAGTGGAGAGGTTTTGAGCAAGCAAGGACTCTGGAGTTAGAGAGCTGTGCTGGAATTCTTTTTTTTTTTTTTTTTAATTTTTTATTAGTTTCTGCTTTATAACAAAGTGAATCAGTCATACACATACATCTGTTCCCACATACCTTCCCTCATGCATCTCCCTCCCTCCCACCCTCCCCATCCCACCCCTCCAGGCGGTCACAAAGCACCGAGCTGATCTCCCTGTGCCATGCGGCCGCTTCCCACCATCTATGTACCCCACGTTTGGTAGTGTATATATGTCCATGCCTCTCTTTCGCTTTGTCACAGCTTACCCTTCCCCCTCCCCATATCCTCAAGTCCATTCTCAAGTAGGTCTGTGTCTTTATTCCCGTTTTACCCCTAGGTTCTTCATGCCACTTTTTTTTTTTTAAATTCCGTATATGTGTGTTAGCATACGGTATTTGTCTTTCTCTTTCTGACTTACTTCACTCTGTATGACAGACTCTAGGTCTAGCCACCTCATTACAAATAGCTCAGTTTCGTTTCTTTTTATGGCTGAGTAATATTCCATTGTATATATGTGCCACATCTTCTTTATCCATTCATCCGATGATGGACACTTAGGTTGTTTCCAGCTCCGGGCTATTGTGAATAGAGCTGCAATGAACATTTTGGTACATGTCTCTTTTTGAATTATGGTTTTCTCAGGGTATATGCCTAGTAGTGGGATTGCTGGGTCATATGGTAGTTCTATTTGTAGTTTTTTAAGGAACCTCCATACTGTTCTCCATAGTGGCTGTACCAATTCACATTCCCACCAGCAGTGCAAGAGTGTTCCCTTTTCTCCACACCCTCTCCAGCATTTATTGTTTCTAGATTTCTTGATGATGGCCATTCTGACTGGTGTGAGATGATATCTCATTGTAGTTTTGATTTGCATTTCTCTGATGATTAATGATGTTGAGCATTCTTTCATGTGTTTGTTGGCAGTCTGTATATCTTCTTTGGAGAAATGCCTATTTAAGTCTTCTGCCCATTTTTGGATTGGGTTGTTTGTTTTTTTGCTATTGAGCTGCATGAGCTGTTTATAAATTTTGGAGATTAATCCTTTGTCAGTTGCTTCATTTGCAAATATTTTCTCCCATTCTGAGGGTTGTCTTTTGGTCTTGTTTATGGTTTCCTTTGCTGTGCAAAAGCTTTGAAGTTTCATTAGGTCCCATTTGTTTATCTTTGTTTTTATTTCCATTTCTCTAGGAGGTGGGTCCAAAAGGATCTTGCTGTGATTTATGTCATAGAGTGTTCTACCTATGTTTTCCTCTAAGAGTTTGATAGTTTCTGGCCTTACATTTAAGTCTTTAATCCATTTTGAGCTTATTTTTGTGTATGGTGTTAGGGAATGATCTAATCTCAGACTTTTACATGTCCTTGTCCAGTTTTCCCAGCACCACTTATTGAAGAGGCTGTCCTTTCTCCACTGTACATTCCTGCCTCCTTTATCAAAGATAAGTTGGCCATATGTGCATGGGTTTATCTCTGGGCTTTCTATCCTGATCCACTGATCTATCTTTCTGTTTTTATGCCAGTACCACACTGTCTTAATTACTGTAGCTTTGTAGTATAGTCTGAAGTCAGGGAGCCTGATTCCTCCAGCTCCGTTTTTTGTTCTCAAGATTGCTTTGGCTATTCGGGGTCTTTTGTTTTTCCAAACAAATTTTGAAATTTTTTGTTCTAGTTCTGTGAAAAATGCCAGTGGTAGTTTGATAGGGATTGCACTGAATCTGTAGATTGCTTTGGGTAGTACAGTCATTTTCACAATATTGATTCTTCCAATCCAGGAGCATGGTATATCTCTCCATCTATTTGTATCTTCTTTAATATCTTTCATCAGTGTCTTATAATTTTCTGCATACAGGTCTTTTGTCTCCTTAGGTAGGTTTATTCCTAGATATTTTATTCTTTTTGTTGCAATGGTAAATGGGAGTGTTTTCTTGATTTCATTTTCAGATTTTTCATCATTAGTGTACAGGAATGCCAGAGATTTCTGTACATTAATTTTGTATCCTGCTACTTTACCAAATTCATTGATTAGCTCTAGTAGTTTTTCGGTAGCATCTTTAGGATTCTCTATGTACAGTATCATGTCATCTGCAAACAGTGACAGCTTTACTTCTTCTTTTCCGATTTGGATTCCTTTTATTTCCTTTTCTTCTCTGATTGCTGTGGCTAAAACTTCCAAAACTATGTTGAATAAGAGTGGTGAGAGTGGGCAACCTTGTCTTGTTCCTGATCTTAGTGGAAATGGTTTCAGTTTTTCACCATTGAGGACAATGTTGGCTGTGGGTTTGTCATATATGGCCTTTATTATGTTGAGGAAAGATCCCTCTATGCCTACTTTCTGCAGGGTTTTTATCATAAATGGGTGTTGAATTTTGTCGAAAGCTTTCTCTGCATCTATTGAGATGATCATATGGTTTTTCTCCTTCAACTTGTTAATATGGTGTATCACATTGATTGATTTGCGTATATTGAAGAATCCTTGCATTCCTGGAATAAACCCCACTTGATCATGGTGTATGATCCTTTTAATATGCTGTTGGATTCTGTTTGCTAGTATTTTATTGAGGATTTTTGCATCTATGTTCATCAGTGATATTGGCCTGTAGTTTTCTTTCTTTGTGACATCCTTGCCTGGTTTTGGTATCAAGGTGATGGTGGCCTCGTAGAATGAGTTTGGGAGTGTTCCTTCCTCTGATATTGTTTGGAAGAGTTTGAGAAGGATAGGTGTTAGCTCTTCTCTAAATGTTTGATAGAATTCGCCTGTGAAGCCATCTGGTCCTGGGCTTTTGTTTGATGGAAGATTTTTAATCACAGTTTCAATTTCAGTGCTTGTGATTGGTCTATTCATATTTTCTATTTCTTCCTGAGTCAGTCTTGGCAAGTTGTGCATTTCTAAGAATTTGTCCATTTCTTCCAGGTTGTCCATTTTATTGGCATAGAGTTGCTTATAGTAATCTCTCATGATCTTTTGTATTTCTGCAGTGTCAGTTGTTACTTCTCCTTTTTCATTTCTAATTCTATTGATTTGAGTCTTCTCCCTTCTTTTCTTGATGAGTCTGGCTAATGGTTTATCAATTTTGTTTATCTTCTCAAAGAACCAGCTTTTAGTTTGGTTGATCTTTGCTATCGTTTCCTTCATTTCTTTTTCATTTATTTCTGATCTGATCTTTATGATTTCTTTCCTTCTGCTAGCTTTGGGGGTTTTTTGTTCTTCTTTCTCTAATTGCTTTAGGTGCAGGGTCAGGTTGTTTACTCGAAATGTTTCCTGTTTCTTAAGGTGGGATTGTATTGCTATAAACTTCCCCCTTAGAACTGCTTTTGCTGAGTCCCATAGGTTTTGGGTCGTCGTGTCTCCATTGTCATTTGTTTCTAGGTATTTTTTAATTTCCTCTTTGATTTCTTCAGTGATCACTTCGTTATTGAGTAGTGTATTGTTTAGCCTCCATGTGTTTGTATTTTTTACAGATCTTTTCCTGTAATTGATGTCTAGTCTCATAGCATTGTGGTCGGAAAAGATACTTGATACAATTTCAATTTTCCTAAATTTACCAAGGCTTGATTTGTGACCCAAGATATGATCTATCCTGGAGAATGTTCCATGAGCACTTGAGAAAAATGTGTATTCTGTTGTTTTTGGATGGAATGTCCTATAAATATCAACTAAGTCCATCTTGTTTAATGTATCATTTAAAGCTTGTGTTTCCTTATTTATTTTCATTTTGGATGATCTGTCCATTGGTGAAAGTGGGGTGTTAAAGTCCCCTACTATGATTGTGTTACTGTCGATTTCCCCTTTTATGGCTGTTAGTATTTGCCGTATGTATTGAGGTGCTCCTATGTTGGGTGCATAAATATTTACAATTGTTATATCTTCTTCTTGGATCGATCCCTTTATCGTTATGTAGTGTCCTTCTTTGTCTCTTCTAATAGTCTTTATTTTAAAGTCTATTTTGTCTGATATGAGAATTGCTACTCCAGCTTTCTTTTGATTTCCATTTGCATGGAATATCTTTTTCCATCCCCTTACTTTCAATCTGTATGTGTCTCGAGGTCTGAAGTGGGTCTCTTGTAGACAGCATATATATGGGTCTTGTTTTTGTATCCATTCAGCCAATCTGTGTCTTTTGGTGGGAGCATTTAGTCCATTTACATTTAAGGTAATTATTGATATGTATGTTCCTATTCCCATTTCCTTAATTGCTTTGGGTTGTTATTGTAGGTATATTCCTTCTGTTGTGCTTCTTGCCTAGAGAAGTTCCTTTAGCATTTGTTGTAGAGCTGGTTTGGTGGTGCTGAACTCTCTCAGCTTTTGCTTGTCTGTAAACGTTTTAATTTCTCCATCAAATCTGAATGAGATCCTTGCTGGGTAGAGTAATCTTGGTTGCAGGTTTCTCTCCTTCATCACTTTAATTATGTCCTGCCACTCCCTTCTGGCTTGTAGAGTTTCTGCTGAGAGATCAGCTGTTATCCTGATGGGGATTCCCTTGTGTGTTATTTGTTGTTTTTGCCTTGCTGCTTTTAATATGATTTCTTTGTGTTTAATTTTTGACAGTTTGATTAATATGTGTCTTGGTGTATTTCTCCTTGGATTTATTCTGTATGGGACTCTCTGTGCCTCCTGGACTTGATTAACTATTTCCTTTCCCATATTGGGGAAGTTTTCAACTATAATCTCTTCAAATATTTTCTCAGTCCCTTTCTTTTTCTCTTCTTCTTCTGGAACCCCTATAATTCGAATGTTGGTGCGTTTAATGTTGTCCCAGAGGTCTCTGAGACTGTCCTCTGTTCTTTTCATTCTTTTTTCTTTATTTTGCTCTGCAGCAGTTATTTCCACTATTTTATCTTCCACCTCACTTATCCGTTCTTCTGCCTCAGTTATTCTGCTATTGATCCCATCTAGAGTATTTTTCATTTCATTTATTGTGTTTTTAATCGATGCTTGATTCATCTTTAGTTCTTCTAGGTCCTTGTTAACTGTTTCTTGCATTTTGTCTATTCTATTTCCAAGATTATGGATCTTGGAAATAGAATCTTGGATCAGCTTTACTATCATTATTCTGAATTCTTTTTCAGGTAGACTGCCTATTACCTCTTCATTTGTTAGGTCTGGGAGGTTTTTATCTTGCTCCTTCACCTGCTGTGTGTTTTTCTGTCTTCTCATTTTGCTTATGTTACTGTGTTTGGGGTCTCCTTTTTGCAGGCTGTAGATTCGTAGTTCCCGTTGTTTTTGGTGTCTGACCCCAGTGGCTAAGGTTGTTTCAGTAGGTTGTGTAGGCTTCCTGGTGGGGGGTACTAGAGCCTGTGTTCTGGTGGTTGAGGCTCGATCTTGCCTTTCTGGGGGACAGGTCCACGTCTGGTGGTGTGTTTTGGGGTGCCTATTGCCTTATTATGTTTTTAGGTAGCCTCTCTGCTAATGGGTGGGGTTGTGTTCCTGCCTTGCTAGTTGCTTTGCATAGGGTGACCAGCACTGTAGCTTGCTGGTCGTTGACTGAAGCTGGGTGCTGGTGTTGGGATGGAGATCTCTGGGAGATTTTCGCTGCTTGATATTATGTGGAGCTGGGAGGTCTCTTGTGGACCCGTGTCCTGAAGTTGGCTCTCCCACTTCAGAGGCACAGCATTGGCTCCTGGCTGCAGCACCAAGAGCCTTTCATCCACCCGGCTCAGAATAACAGGGAGAAAAGGTAGAGAGAAAGAATTAGTAGAAGAAAGAAAGAGAGAGGGAAAGAAAGGAAGAAGGGAAGAAAGGAAGGAAGGAAGGAAGAAAGAAAGGAGGGAGGGAGGAAGGATGGAAAGAAAGAAGGAAAGAAAGGAGGAAGGGAGGGAGGAATGAAAGCAAAAGGAAGAGTGAATGGAAGAAGGGAGGGAGGGAGGGAGGAAGGAAAGAAAGAAAGAAAGACAGGAGGGAGGGAGGGAGGAAGGAAAGAAAAAGAAAGTGGAAAGAAGAAGGGTGGGAGGGAGGGAGGGAGGAAAGAAGAAAGAAGGAAAGGAGGAGCGGAGGGAGGGAGGGAGGAAGGGAAGGTAGGAAAAAAAGAAAGAGCAGGTAAAGTAAATTAGAATAAAGTATGAAATATAGTAGCGTTATTAAAATTAAAAAGTAATTATTGAAAAAAAAAAAAAACGGACCGATAGAACCCTGGGACATATGGTGGAAGCAAAGCTATACAGAGAGAATCTTACACAGAAGATTACACATACACATTCACAAAAAGAGCAGGAGGGGGAAAAATCAAAAATCTTGCTCTCCAAGTCCACCTCCTCAATTTGGAATAATTCGTTGTAAAAAGAGGAAAAGGGGGGAAAGTCTTAAATCTTGTCCTCAAAGTCCACTTCCTCAATTTGGGATGATTCGCTGTCCATTCATGCACTCCACAGACGCAGGGCACATCAAATGGACCGTGGAGCTTTAATCCGCTGCCTCCGAGACTGCACAGAGAGATTTCCCTGTCTCTGCTCTCACAGCTCCCGGGTCTCAGCCTTGGACCCGGCCCCGCCTCTGTGCGTAGGTCGCCGGAGGGCGTCCGTTCTTCGCTCAGACAGGACGGGTTTAAAGGAGCCGCTGATTCGGGGGCTCTGGCTCACTCAGGCAGAGGGGAGGGAGGGGCGCGCAGTGTGGGGCGGGCCTGCGGCGGCAGAGGCCGGCGTGACGTTGCAGCAGCCCGTGGCGCTCCGTGCGCTTTACCGGGAAAGCCGTCCCCGGGTCTCGGGACCCCGGCAGTGGCGGGGTGCACAGGCCCCCCGGAAGGCGGGGCGGACAGCGACCCGCGCCCGCACACAGGCCCCGCGGCGGCGGGCGTCGGCGGCGGGCCGCGGCGTCGGCGGCGTCGGCGGCGGGCGGCGGCGTCGGCGGTGTCAGCGGCGGGCCGCAGCGGCGGCGGCGGCGGGCCGCGTCGGCAGCGGCGTCGGCGGCGGGCGGCGGCGGCGGGCCGCGGCGGCGGCGGCGTCAGCGGGCCGCAGCGTCGGCGTCGGCGGGCCGCGTCGGCAGCGGCGTCGGCGGCGGGCGTTGGCGGCGGGCCGCGGCGTCGGCGGCGTCGGCGGCGGGCCGCGTCGGCAGCGGCGTCAGCGGCGGGCGGCGGCGGCGGGCGGCGGCGGCGTCGGCGGCGTCGGCGGCGGGCGTCGGCGGCGTCGGCGGCGTCGGCGGCGGGCCGCGGCGTCGGCGGCGTCGGCGGCGGGCCGCGGCGGCGGGCCGCGGCGACGGCGGCGGCGGGCCGCGTGCGTCGGCGGCGGCAGCGGCGGCGGCCGCCCACGCCCGTCTCCGAGGTCCGCGCCTTACCCGCGGCTCGCGCCTGTCTCCGGCGCTTCCCTAAGCAGCCTTCTTAATGCCCTCTCCTCGCGCACCAGGAAACAAAAGGGAAAAAACTCTCTTGCCTCTTCGGCAGCTCCAGACCCTTTCCCCGGCCTCCCTCCGGGCTAGCCGTGGTGCACTAACCCCTTCAGGCTCTCTTCCTGCCGCCAGCCCTAGTCCTCTCCCTGCGCTCTGACTGAAAGCCGATACCCGAGCCTCAGCTCCCAGCCCCCCCCGCCACGGCGGCCGAGCAGACAAGCCTCTCGGGCTGGTGAGTGCCTGAGGGCACCGATCCTCTGTGGCGGAATCTCTCCGCTTTGCCCTCCACACCCCTGTTGCTGTGCTCTCCTCCGCTACTCCGAAGCTTTCCCCCTCCGCCACCTGCAGCCTCCGCCCGCGAAGGGGCTTGTAGTGTGTAGAAACCTTCCCTCCTTCACGGCTCCCTCCCACTGGTGCAGGTCCCGTCCCTATCCTTTTGTCTCTGTTTATTCTTTTTTCTTTTGTCCTACCCAGGTATATGGGGGAGTTTCTTGCCTTTTGAGGGGTCTGAGGTCTTCTGTCAGCGTTCAGTAGGTGTTCTGTAGGAGTTGTTCCACGTGTAGATGAATTTCTGATGTATCTGTGTGGAGGAAGGTGATCTCCGCGTCTTACTCTTCCGCCATCTTCCTCCGGGGCCTGTGCTGGAATTCTTGTTCTGCAACTTCATATTAGCTTGTGGGCAGGTTTCCTCCCTGGAAAGTGGAGCTCAAATAGTATTTCCTTCAGAGGGTCGTTAAGAGGGTTAACTGCAGGGGTTAGGAGAGCGCCTGGTACATAGGAAATGCTCCATCCATGTCAGATCCTATCTCTGAGCTCGAGGCAGAAGTCCTCAGCACTGACATCATTTCTCAAGTACTCACTGAACGTTCATTAAGCACCCACTGTGCTCCTAGCGTGGTGCCCACCACCCAGTAGATGATCATGCACAAGTTTTTTTTGTTTTTTTTTTTTCAAGAAAACTTTGAACTACTCTATGAATTCAAAGCATTGTTCTAAGTGTTAGGAACTGTAGTGGACCCAAACATGAAGAAAGCATTTTCGGGGGCCTCGGGCTACCCCAGATGTAATAAAAATAATTGAAGCTAGGAGAATAAATTGGCGGGAACCAGACTAGGAGGAAGAGTGGTGAATGTTTGCCTTTTTTGGCTGACCAGACTCCAACCCCTGTACAAGGTTCGGAGAATTTCACCTTGCATTTTATCTTGGCAGAAGTGGTGCCCCACCTCCCCAAATGTTCAGATCCTCTCTCCCCTCCCTCTTCGCAGCCACTGCTCAGGACAAGAGCTAGCCTCAGCCAGCGGTTGCTTCCATCAGGGATTTTGAGTATCAAGTAATAAGGCAAAGAGGAGCTGGTTGAATTCATGAGTGTTTATGGGCGGTGGGCAGCAACGCTGCGATTTCCAGATTGTTTCTGCTAAAAGCACACTGTGATGTGTCCCGCCTCGCGGCTCTCCGGAGCTGCCCAGGTTCCGGACTCTTCTCCAAGTCTGATCTGCAGCTCTCCCATCAGTGCTGTGAACGTCTGCTCCCTTCCAATTCATTTCCTATTAGGATTAAAAAAAGGTAAAGAAGACTGCTGGGCCTCCTGTCACCCTATAAGGGGTTCCTTACGCCAAACCATCACTACCATCACTGATGAAATGGATCAGATATGGATTGGATATTCGATGTTGTTTTTGTGACATTGCTAATTTTCTTAGGTACTTTGAATGATTTTGTGACCATGTAGGAGAACATACGTATTCTTCAGAAATGCACACTGAAGTGTCATGATACCTGAAACTGAGTTTTAAATGGATTAGCCAAAAAACCTACTACATATGACACATATATAACATATATACATATATATAACATATATGTGTTTGTATGTTTATGTGTGTGCATATAAACACATTTTTATCATCTGCCTATCTATCTATCTATGAATTTAACTGTTGGGCAAATTGGTAAAGTATTAACAATGGATGGATCTAGGCGGGTTCATAGTACTGTTTTTTCAGTATTTCTCTAGGTTTGAAAATTTTGAAAATAAAAATTGGGGGGAAAATAAAATGACAGTATATTATGAATTAAGAGACATGTCTTTAGGAAAAGTCCCTGTGTAACCCAGGGATTTCCCCTGATCTTGGCAGCTGGTGGATACAGCACATTAACTGTAATAACCCATAGTACCCAGCATGTCACTGATATTCAATGAATGAACAAGTGAGTGGACATTTCAATGGATTTTAGCCCATTTGCTGCCACCCAACATCAACTCCCTGCAAAGTGCCTCCCTCCAAGTATGCGAGATGGCTTTCACATGTGCTCAGAGCCAAGGCTGGTTCTCAGACTTGTCATCCATCCATTCATTCATTCACCTGTGCACTCTCACTTATCTAACAAGTACTTCCTGAGTCCCTGGCATGCTATGTACAGTAGCATGCTAAATGCCAAGATACAGTTTTGAATCAGACGGCCCCCTCAGGGATCTTACATTCTAATGACATCTAAACTGCTTCTTCCCTCCTCTCTTCCCCTGGATCCTATTTGCTTATACCCTGTTGCAGTCAGGGACCTTTGAGGTGACAAAGCTCCCCAAATCAATACTCATTTGGAAAATGGAGAGCTGCCTCTCTCCCTCCACATGTCAACACTGGCTTGATATCTGTGACTGTATGTACAGTTCTTAATCGTGACAGATACCATCTACTGAATGGTTTTCCATGCCAGGCACTATGCTAAATGCTTGTTTCCATGAACTCATTTTATCCTGTCCAACGAGGTAGATACAATTAGCAGCCCATTTTAGCAGGTAAGGAAGCTGAGGCATAGGAAGTTTAAAGCAGCCTGCCTAAGTTACAGGTCCAATGAATAATGAAACTGATATTTCAGGTTTAAAACTGCCTGGCTCTATGTTGCCTCTTTGTCTCATGGAGGTTTTGCTGAAATACCTGTTTGGCATTTAACTTACAGTCCCTCTCACCCTACCACTCCTTCCCTGTCTCTATAAGATTGATGGTCTCTGTGGAGACTGTGCCAGAGCCAGATGTGAAAAAGGGACTTACTGCTATTCTAGGAAACATCCCATTGACCTTCTCTCCAGGGTCAAAGATTTTGCTCTTGGGTCCAGCCTCTTGGGCATGGCTCCACTGTCCCTTAGAAGCAGTTCATCCCCAGGAGGCTCCTAGCCTTTCATGTAAATGGACTTCCAGCAGGCAACTCCAGTCCCGGACATCACTGCCCTGTCCTGAAGAATTAGGCAACACACAGAAGTTCGAGGGATCTAGGTTTTCATTAATTCTAAATAGGATATCAATGAAACACCTTCATGATTATTGAGGTAATCAAAAAAACAAAACAAAAACAACACGTCATTCCATCTACATACACTAACTTTTTTTTTTCAGCTTTATCTTCCCATTCCATCTACATACACTAACTTTTTTTTTCTTCAGCATTATCTTCTCTGGGTGTAACCAATGTATGCTTGTATGTAGTTGTTGGGATGGATGAGCAATTCCATTCACCTTCCTATACCTAGGTGCCAAAGTAGCAGTTAGCTCGCGTTAGGGTTGTGCCACTTTTCACTATCTCCTCTTTCCAGCAGCACATGTATCGGTGGGTTACAGAGAGCTGTGTCGTGGGTTGGAGAAGGAAGCCTGCCCTATGCTAAGGGGTAGGTTTAATAATCAGGTCAGCTCACTGTCCTAGGGCAGGGGAGTGAGATCCAGAGACCAGCTTTCTTGTATCATAAGTGAATATTGTTGGAGTATATGGTCTTTGCAGATACGTAAAAAGCCATGTGTGCCTCAAAGTCTAACAGACATGAAGTGTGAAACCAGAGTTATCTGTCCTCCAAGAGAAAAGGGATGCAGAGAGATCGTAGTAGAATACACCAGAGGTGTGCGCATAGGAAGTTCCAGGGAACTTAAAGAAGTTAGGGAACAAGAACTCACCCTATGTAGGATGAAGGATTAAATATTTTGGAGGGGATGGACAAGTACCTTTCGACTGAGGTTTCTTACTGTCACGCTTCTCAAACTGAGAGTTTTATGCGTGGGGGGCAGGAAGTGCATTTAGTTTAAAAACAAGTTATTAAAATATAGTGAAATAGTAAATATCAGAGTTCATAATCCATGATAAGTGTAAGTGTTGTTCTATGAAACCTTTGTTTTTACTTACATATGTGTATTTATGCTGTGGGTTGTACATACTTCTTTCTGTGGGTTGTGGTCAAAATATTTGAAAGTCACTGTTGATACCTTCAGTAATGACCCAGAATATTAATTAGTTTATATTATAAAATTATTCTTTCTTGTCCCCAAAATGACACTGGGTACAGTTTAGCTCATTTTTATTTAATTTTTAAAAAGAAAACAACAAATTTTAATTGAAATATATAAAAGATGTAAATAAAGGGAGAGAATCCTACGTGTCCTTGAATACAAAGACTCAATAGCATTTCAAGTCTATTGCAAATTGGATTTTCATTCCTTCATAGGTAAACTTCGCTTTTTAGTTTCATTCATTCAATCCTTCTACTAATATTTGCTCATTACATTTAAAATTTCCAAGATATGTAGTTATTTCTTTTCTATGATATCCTTTCAAATCTTTCTGAGGATGTTAATCTATTATGAAATCTTTTGCCTGCCTAATTAACTGTATTTCCTCAGGCGTTCATTCTTTTTTGTTGTTGAATTTGGTGCTTTTTTTACAGTAGTGCTTCTCCCTAAATACTTGGAGATACTTGGTTTCCTGTTGATCTTTGTATGGAAATTTTCTGGCCACCTGCCAGTTATACCTAATTTGTGGAGAGACATGAGAGTGGATAGGAGAAGCCTTGTTGACAGGACAAGTCTTCCTTTAGCTTCTCTAAGTCTGGAAGCTTCTAGTGCCCATGTTGATGTGTTATTCTCCAAATATTGCCTCTCTAGCATGTGTCCACACTCAAGGTTCTGTCCATGAGCAAAAGCCCCAGCTCTCCAAATAGCCGACTCCTTCTCGTACATCTTTCCAATTCTCCACCCTCCGTGTGTGCTGTTCCTTAGATCCGTTGCTTCTCAGCTGGGTGCTCTTCTGGGACTTCTCCCAACATGAAACTTTGTTTTCCTCTGATGATTAACCCACAGTGTTGACCCTTAGGGCTCTCGTTCAGTAGTTCTTCAAATTTTCTGGTCCATTGAGGACACTCTTGTTTTCCAAGATTATATTAATTAATTGCTGCTATTGATCAGTCTTAAAGTTTACTCCAGCTCCCAAAACATGAAGTATGACATCAGGCATGAATCTTCTGACCCAGTCTTTTAACAGTCCCTTTGAAGTTTAATATTAACTTTTCATATCTTAAATCACTACCTCTCCCAAAGTGGGTAAATAGTATGTCCATTATCAGTCCTCTCATTTTAGCAAAGCAATAAAGGGTTTTTTGTAATCTTTTAGCAAAGCAACTTAGGTTTTTTGCTTAGAAGAAGTAAGAGAGAGCAATCCCAAGCACACAAAATTATTTTTTTCTTGTGGGATTACTTATATCATTGATACAGACTGGGTCACAGTTAGTGCTTTATATACATATATATAACCAAGTGAAGTGGCAAATTTCAAATCCAGCACATTGGTGAATCTATATAATAGGTTTTCATGATAGGTGTCATTTTACTTTCCACTGGAACATCAGGGCAGACACTTAAATGATGTCTTTACCAGACTTGCCTTCTATCCCCCAGTAGATAGAAACAAAGAAAGACTTGAATAAATTGGCTCAAAAGCCAAAAAAGCTTGTCTTCTGAAGGTTCAATTTCCCTGGAGTGGGGCTTGTCGCTTCCATCTTCGTATTTCTGCAGTCTCTTTGCATCTTAGGTTAGTTGCACAAATTACAATCCATATCCCATTCACATACAAGGGCAAAGGAGCCTTCTAGGGTAGTTATTGAAGAAAAGGTGGAGTCTGACTAAAAGAAATGCTGACCTAGAACCAGACAAAAGCTGTATTGATAGGAGACCTTTCCCCTTAATGGATCGATAAGATCAATCAACAATTGTGCACTTCCCAAAACTAAACAGGAAACTCCTTTAAGTTTCAACAGGCCTAGTTTTAAGAAATAGGAGAAAACAAGGAGACCAGAGAACTACCAAGAAATCACTGCAGTGACAACCTGGGAATCATTACAGGAGGGATTTGGGGATATTTGCTTTCATTTTTGCTGGCACGGTGGTTGAATTGGGTCTGCTTTTTCCTCTGCAGCCTTATATAACAGTCTTACTTTTTCAGGTTGAATGGAGTTCACAGTGGTTCTTAACCTCATTCTCTTCTGGCTAAAATTATGACTCATTTTATATATGCAATTGTCTTACTCTTTCATTTTTCAGTGGAGCTAAAGGGAGGGAGGGAGAGGGAGAGGGAAAGCAGAGGAGAGGGCAGGTCTTTAAAGGGAAGCCTGAAAGATGGGGTGAAAGATACTGATGCTGGCAAAGAAACTGTCTGCTTGGTTTTCTGGAACTAGGCCTCCCTCCTTCTGCTTGGAATGTTGTCTCCATTCTGTCTTAGTTTGAAAATCATGTCCTCTGGGCAGCCTCACCTGACCCTCCAGACTGAAGATATCCTTAACTTTCGGTCCTTATCCTTCTTTATATACTCATGTCTTTGTGTCCCCAACTGGACCTTAAGGTCACAAAGACAGTGTCTTTGTTTTGCTCACAAGTGGTACTGCCAAGATATTAAGAGTGCCTGGTGTGTACTGAGTGCTCAATAAACATTTGCTGAATGAGAAAATGATTTCTTCTTTCCCACCATTTACACTGAAGGTCTAATTGGGTGTGGGAGTCCGAGGGGTTGGGGAAAGTGAAGTTTCCCTGGTATTTAGTGGAATATTTTCCCGTGTCCTCTTGCCTCTATTTCAGTTTTCTTTTTCATGCACACATTCCCATCTCAAGCTTGGCTCAAAAAGTGCTAAATATGACTTCAATATTTTGCTGAAGGATTGTGTCTTGTTATTATCTGTCTGAATATATTCTTGACCCCGCATTAATATGCTTTATAAAAAACAATAAGAACTCAGTTATAAAGCCTCTTGGATAAACTAGTTATAATTTTTATAAATTGGAAATGAAATATTAATGATGTTGTACGAGTTCAAGTTTTTATATGGCTGTCATTGCAGGCAGTCATCTCTTCTGAAATCAAATCTGTGGCTTAATTCTTTCTAAAAAAAGTAATCTTTTGACTACTACAAATAATCAGGAAAAAAATGTCTTTAAATAGCAAAGGGGCCCAATTAGCTTTCAAAATAGAATTTGTCACCCTGATTATCTAATGTCACCAAATGAGGCATCATTTTCAGAAAATGTTTAAAATTAAGGGGAAATAAAAATTGTTTGAAACAATTTATCCTGAAGTACTAATTAAATGTAGTAATTCAATAAGCAAGAATGTTAAAAAAATTTTAAGAATTACTCCAAATGCTAGAAAATATTAGCAATATAACATAGAATAACAGAAGTAGGAAACCAGAGAGAAAATTGATTAAAACTATTAATAAACTGATTTTTAAGTTAATAATTATGTTGACAAATAAATTAGTTGTATGGATTTATTCTACTAATATATCATGTTAATAAAGTTTAATTTATCCTTTCCTTATACTTTCAACTTGTGACTAAAAATACATTAATACTCCCTTTTAAAAATTCATGTATAGTCTTATACTGCAGGGAGAAATTTCTAGAAGCTTCTATCCAAGGTGAGTTCCCATATAAATGGATAAGAGACGTTAAATAAGTCAATTTAAACAAGTAGTACATGAAATGGTTTTATTTTAAAGGTTGTTTTATCTGATCAGAAATGTTAAACCTATAACTTATTTAGTTAAAATATTAAAACTTTAGGAGGCAGAAACATTAAGGTATAAGTAACAATAGAAAGATAGTTTATATCGTTTTTATCAGAGGTGAAAAAACCCAAATGTAAGATGTATTAACTTAGACCAAGTCTACATGTAGTTAAAGGTTATATGTCTACCATTGTAGTCTGGCCACAAATACAGAGGGAACAGTTGTACTGAAGCAAACATACCCCACTTGGCCAATTATGAGTCTAGCATAATGATAGCTGTAGAGCATCTAGTACCTGCTGAGATCAGAGCTTTATATTATTTTAATTAGTATGACTTGCTCTATCATGCTCAAGGTTCAAATAAGGTCAAATCTCCTTTAATAACCAGGTTAATCACTTGGGGCTTACTTGCCCAGATGTTCAGGAAGTCTGCTTTCCCTCTTGGGGGCCTCTACCAAGAACACCAAAGGGTTATTACACAGTCCAGCCCAGCCTCCTGCTTCCAAACGTCTTGCCAACAGAATCTGGAGGATCTGTTTAGTCTTCTGATAGATCTTATTTTCTGAGGTTGTTGTTTCTTTGAATGCCCCTGGTTTATGCTAACATGTTCAGCCACAGCTCCCCAAAGTACAGATTCCTTGCCAGGATAAGCCATGCACTCTGCTGGAACCAGCTTTCAGAAATGGAGACCCTGATTTTGGGCCTTGGAGTCCAGGCCAGTTTGTTCTTTCCTTCTTGGCAAGATTCCCCTTGCAGACAATCTCAACCCCTTCGAGAGAATCAGAAGCCCCAAAGGATAGGAATTGTAAGTCTCTCTGTGTTCCCTCAAGCTCCTGGTTCCCTTTGCAAATTTGCCCACCTTCTCCTCAAAACCTACCACTCCAGCTTATCAGGGAGTATTGGAAGGAGCCTACTTTGATAGGTCAAAAACAAAACAATTCCAACGAAAAATAAAAATTAAAATGAAGGAGCAGTTCTTCCTTAAACCATGAAAATATGCTTCAGATTTTTTTGCTGGGTGAGAGGTGACCGACATTATTTAAATGGCAATATCTCTAGGTAAATTTTTCAACACCAGTCAGTAATCACCAAATTTTTCAACACATATTCCAGTTTATCACTCTACTCCTTGTACTAACCTTACTTTCTTCCAAGCTTGTGAGTAAATTATCTCTATTTTTGGATGAAAGAACTTTTTAATGACCACTCCATAACACGTTGACAAAGAGTGAGGCCACCCTTACAGCTTTTTCTCAAAGTTATTTTTATTTATCTATTTGTTTGTTTTTACATATGCATATAAAAGTATATATTCTTTTTTACGTTCTCTTCCATTATAGGTTATTACAAGATATTGAGTATAGTTCCCTGTGCTATACAGTAGGTCTTTGTTGGTTATCTATTTTATATACAGTAGTGTGTATATTTTAATACCAAACTCCTAATTTATCCCCCCCCCTTTCCCCTTTAGTAACCATAAGTTTGTGTTCTGTGTCTGTGAGTCTATTTCTGTTTCGTAAATAAGTTCATGTGTATCATGTTTTTAGATTCCACATATAAGCAATATCATATGATATTTATCTTTCTCTGTCTGGCTTACTTCGCTTAGTATGATCATCTCTAGGTCCATCCATGTTGCCACTCTATAACACATTGACAAAGAATGGGGCCACACTTAGAGCTTGAAAATATATATATTTCATGGTATATACAGCCAAGAAATAACTCTTAATTTTCTATTTCTCCTAATTTAACTTCCTGTATTTTTGAAATCCTTACTCAACTTCAAAGGCTCTCTCCTCGGAAGAAAATTATGAACCAAATCTAAGTTATCTGACTAAAATACAGCAAGAAAAAATTTGAATTTGTTACAGATGGGTTACAATTTGATTATTTCCCTCATGTTCAGCAAACCTTGGCAGTTTGACCATAATCAGATATAGACTTTCTATCTGAATCAAATGAAATCAAACAACCAAAAAAACCTCTTTAGTTTAGTTATCTTTCCTCCTTTTGAATTTCAAGAGTTAAACATTGTTTGAAATTCATTAAAAAAATTTTTTTCTCAGTCAAATCTAGATGTCTCCAGATTTTGATGTAATATAAAAGATTGAAATACCACACGTGTAATTTTGATTACTTTATATTCAGTTTCCAGTGATTTGTTAAGTAGAATTAATAAATTGAAAAGTTTTGTAGGAGTTCATAAAAAAACACTCAGGGTAAAACCTCTGACACTGATAACTAAGTTTATCCTGACCAAGATCTTTTGAAATATTTAGAAGTTCATTTTTAAGGTCAGAACCCCACGTGTATGGTACTCTCAGACATTGACTTCTGTTGGATTTTATGTCAGAGTTAGCCCATTAGCCACACTCCATCTAGAGTGGAGGAAAGAAGATCCTCCGCGTTAATTAGGACTTTTTTGCAAGTGACAGAAAAATACCTCTAACTAACTTAGACAATGAAGGGGGTTTATTGGTTCATGTAATTAAAAGTCTCAAAATAGATAGCCTTCAGACAAGGTTTGAACACACACTTCAATGTCTTCAAGAAGGATAACATCTCTGGTTCTCCAGGGTATCTTACCATCCTTCATTCTGCCCAGCAGTTCCAATGGCAAAATGATGGCAGCATTCTAAGACCTCACGTTTTCACATCATACCGTATGGCATAGCTTCACAAGCCTTGGGATTTACCATCTCTTTGACCAAAATTGTTTAACTTGCCCATCCCTGCACCAACCTCTGTGGCCAAGAGAATGGAAGACATCCATAATCTTAAATTAATCAGCCACCACCCCCTTCCCAGAGATGAGATGGATCCATTGGGCTGGGGTGAAATTCCTGCTATACCGTGCTGGCAGGAAATTGGGATCATGGATATAGAAGAGGCAACCATCAGGTACCCATGACACTCTTCCTCTCCATGCTCTTTTCTTTCCCATTGCCTTTTAGTAGGAGACACTTGAATGTAGGAAAAGCTACCTAAGGTGTCGGCAGCTTATCTGACTGCTTTCAGATGGGTGTCCTCCAGGGTAACCTGTCATCTCTTTCCACAAGCAAAAAAAAATGTTTGTACTCCTTCTTGTTGATGTAATTTATTCAGCCATCAGTTCATTATTTTCTTCATTCATTTGCTTATTCAATATATATTTATGTGTCAGGTGTTGTGTTTTTCTTTCCATCTCTTCTTTTAGGACTGAGTGAAGGTGCTAGGCCTGGTTGAAGGAGTTAAACCCAGGTAAAGCCAGCGTACTCAGTGGTGATTAGAGCAGAGAGGACAATGTTTGAGTCATCTTCTTTCCTAATACGCAGGCCTCCAAGAGATTTGCTTCATGAGTTTATAACCCCACTCCCACTCTTACCTAAAAGCGCCTGGAGATTTCAAGGATTGTTAATTAACTACTCAAAGATAATCCTTGGAAAACTCCTATTTTCAAACCAAGTATCTTTTAATGGTATTTTAAACTTCTCTTCTTAGATAATGAAGGCAATCACTGCCATTTATTGAACATCTTTGAGCATTACTTATTCATTTTACTTACATTATTTTATTAAATCTTTACAACAAACCTCCAAGGTAGGAATTATAATTTTACCCACAAAAAAATAAAGACATAGAGAGGCCAGGTAAATTTCTCAAGGTGGAGAGCGACAGAACCAGGATGTAAAACTGGATCTGTCCAAGGCCAAAGCCAGTATTCCTTCCATGGGCTTCTCTCCCCCATAGGTACACCGCACCCTGTTAGTAAACATCAAGTCTTATTTTCATTATTAGGTCACCCTCAACCTCAACTATCATATCAGTGTCTATTCAGTTCACCTCAGTAAGTCATTCTGAAACTGATATCTGGACCTGGAGTGGGCCTACGAGAACATGCAATAGAATTGCATTTTCCAGAACTCAGGTTTCCAGACTCCCAACCCATAGTTCTTTTCTCGATCCCACAAAGGAGATGACACAGACCCCTCTTAAGCTTACTCTCTAGTCGGAGAACAAGACTTAGAGAAGACAACTTTACCTTGGTTGTCAAAGCAAATTGTACAAATACAGCAGAACATCAAATGGAGTGCCATCAACAGTAAGAACTACAGGAGGAATCCCGGGTTTCTCTTTTACTTTTCACAATTGTTGGGAGAAATCATCTTTCGCGTTGCCTCGTTGCTCCACATGGAGGAAATCCCATCAGAATGACATGCCTGCATTAGAATAGAATTATCTGACTGGTGGATAGCCAGGATCCTACAGACAATGGTGCAAGTTCCTTGATTGGGTAAAATTAACCTATTTAAAATCTGCAAGGCTACAACCACTGGAGATTCATCCTCTTCCCTCTCTGCCAGACCAGTACGAGGCAGTGACCCCAGATAAATTCATCTGCTCAGATGGCTGGCGCCATACTTCCGATGATGGTGTGGGCACAGATGATTCACCAGCCCCGCCCTTTTGACCACAGGCTTAAATCCATGTTCTCCCATCTGCTGCCACTTTCATCTCTATCTTTCTCCTGTGTCTTATTTTTCAGTTGCTCCAGAATTCCACAGGGGAAGAAAGAGGTGTTATTATTTACTGATCTCTTAAAACTCCCCAAATATAAAGCACCCACTTTCTTCTTCATTTAAAACCCAGCAACAATCATGGCTTATTCCTGAGTCAAAGGAACTCAACATAAACCTTCTTTATTAATACTATTTTAGTTTGCATTATAAATGCTCAGCAATGATTTGCCAAGATCTACCTTCTAAAAACATGTGGCTGCTTTTCCTCGGGCTCGTGGCTGTTTATTTGACTGTAGTAGGGGTCTTTGGTGGCCTATATCACAGCCCCCCACCCCTCTGATCTCAGCCACAGCAGAGGTGGTGTGTTCCTTGTGAGCTCAGACCATCCCACCTCAGGCAGATGCCCTGTACTGCTCCTTTTTCAACCTCAGGGCCCTCTCCCAAGCTAGGAGGCCCCTCACCCAACCTGCAAGCAGAGCCTGGAATTATGGAGAGTCAGTGTTTGCAGAGGCAAACCTCAGGCAATGAAGGAGAGGAGTCTGTGAGTGAATAAATGCTCCAGAAACTTGTCGTTTGCATGGACAGTTCTGGGACGTACTGGGAACACTTCTCAGGAGGTCCCAGTGGAACTGAACGCCTTTTTCCCACAGAAGTGATGGATTATACACCCTTTCATTAGCATTTCCTCTTTCCTCTCTCTGCTCTCTCACTCCTGCTTCCAGGGATTACCTGTCAATTAAACCACCTGCAGTCAAATTCTGGCTCTGCCTTTGGGGAGACCCAACATGAAGCAATGACGAAAGAGGATATAATCTGTCCAGGAGGAGCAGACTCCTCCTCCCTTGTGGTAGATGTTCCCCCCCAACCTACCCGATACACAAAACACACCCCAACACACACCACCCCATGTGCGTACATACACACTCAGGAATAGGTGTGCACACACACTCACAGAGACATACACAGAGACACACATACACAGACACACACAGTGACACAAACACATACACAGACACATATACACACAGAGACAGACACACAGAAACATATCCAGACACACACACAGAGCAGGCCCCGGTCATTGTCTCAGGTCAGGGTTTGTGTCACTACCTAAGGGTAAAAAGAGAGATCACCTCACCATCAAAACCATGCCTCTGAATGCTGGCCTTCCTTCACAGCCTGGGCTTATCGAGAAGCTTCTTAATTTGTCTTGTTCACTACAACCAAGCAACTTGTTCGAGTGCAAGACAACACCTTACAACACTGAGAACATGTCAAGGTCTTAGTTGAGCTGAATTACAATACAGTTTCAAGTTCTTGTGGTGGCTTATCCTTACTCGGAACAGTTAAACATATATATATATATATATATATATATATATATATATATATATATATATATTTGCTATCGTTTGCCCATTTTAGCCAATAGGCCTTTTCTTTTAGATCCTGACTCCTAAGTTTTTCCTAGACCACCTTCATACTTTTGTTTGGGTTATTGCTATTGAGTTGCCCTTGGGGTTTTTGGAGGAACACAGTTTTCTTTCTACTTGGGTTCCAGGACTATTCCTTGAGGTGCAGGATAAAACAATTACTTTGGAAGCAGCTTCCCACACAGTCTTTCCTCCTGTCTCACTGTAGCTGCAGCCTAGAATCCTACTCCTTTTGTATCCCGATAGATGGTTTTTTTCTCTTCGTCTCCATATTTGGGGTCCTGTGACAGGTTGGGGTCCCCAGAAGCATACACTGACGTTACCATACAATACCTTTTGAAGGGAATGTTCCCAAGATCAACAGCTGGGGTAGGAGTAAGGCACGGGAGCAAAACTGGACAGAAGGAGAAGATGGGTGCAGCACAGGTGCAGCAAGGCCTTATCCCACAAAGAGTCCTGAAACTAGGAAGCCTCTCTGGGGTCCTTCTGAGTTGCAGCGAAAAGCTGGCCTTCAAGATATGGAAGCAACCTAAGGGTTCATCAAGAGATGAACAGATAAAGAAGATGTGGCATATATATATATATACAGTGGAATACTACTCAGCCCCACAATAGAATGAAATTTTGCCATTTGCAACAACCTGGATGGATTTGGAGGGTATCATCCTCAGTGAAATAAGTCAGACAGAGAAAGACAACTACTGTATGTTATCACTTATCTGTAGAATCTAAAAAATAAAACAAACTAGTGCATATAACAAAAAAGAAACAGACACAGATATAAAGAACAAGCTAGTAGTTATCGGTGGGGAGAAGGAAGCGGGGAGGGGCAAGATAAGGGTAGAGGATTAAGAGATACAAAGTACTATGTATAAAGTAAGTAAACTAGGATATATTGTACAGCACAGGAAATATAGCCATTATTTTATAACTTTAAATGGAGTATAACCTTTAAAATTGTGATTCAATATGCTGTTCACCTGAAACTAATATAATATTGTAAATCAGCTATATGTCAATTAAAAAAAAAAAAGCTGGCCTTGATTACCTCCTTGGGGACCAGTCCTTGGATGCTGGCTGCTCTGGGAAGAGATAGTGACCCTGGGCGTGGAAGAGTGGCTCAGGCAGGCAATTCCTAAAGAGAACTGACAGCTGAGGGCTGTTGGCTGCCAACAGTCCCAGCAGCTGAAGAAATAGATCCTTCAGCACCAAAGGAATGGGGTAGGGATCTGGGAAGCACAGTGCAACATCCACAACCCCTCAACCCTTCTCTCCTTATTCCTTCACGAGTCATCCCTCATCCTCTAAGTCCCTGACGCTCAGCTCTGTCTAGAAACCTTCTGGGTGAAAATCAAAGATCTAGCAATGTCTTAAAAAACAACAACAAAAAGCTCTATACAGATTGTGGCACAAGGTAGTCCAATTTCTTACAAAGGAAAAATTGAAACATCAAATCTTTTTTTATTTTTGTAAATGAAGGTTTATGTTTCAAAATATATTTCTGAAACCTAAGACCTTCTTTTCCAGATACACTAAACTTTGTGAATTCTGTAGGAAATGGAAACTTTGTTTTAAAAATAAACGTTGAAGCAATTTAAAAATAAAGAAGACCTTCCTTTTGAAATGATGCTAAAAGTTAAGCAAGCCCACGGGCACTATGAACCAAAGTTCCTAAGAGTTTAACATTTGAAAAGATTGCAATAACAGATGTCCTGGAGTATGTGGCAGGATTCTTCAGTAGTTTAGGGAATACCGAGCAGACGTCTGGTGAGAAATGTACACGTTTTTTTCCTGAATTTAAAATACATTCCAAGGTCCTTCAGACATTATAAAATCACGTGCAAGCCCATTTGGAGGTTCGAACAACTCAATATTAAGTCACTGTTAAGACCTGAGTTGTACACTCCCCCAACCCCCCCAAAATAAGATATATTGAAATGCTAATCCCCAGTACCATAGAATGCAACTTTATTTGGAGATAGGATCTTTACGGAGGTAATCAAGTTACAACGAGGTAATTAGGGTGGTTCCTAATCCAATATGATTGGTGTCCTCGTAAAATGCGGATCTTTGGACACAGAGACAAGACACATGTAGAGGGAAGACAATGTGAAGACACAGGAAGAAAGCCATCTGCAAGTCAAGGAACGCCTGAGTCACTCAGAAGCCAGGAGAGAGGACACAGAACAGGTTCTCCCTCACAGCCTTCAGAGCGAACCAACCCAGCAGACGCCGTGATCTCAGACTTCAAGCCGCCAGAACTAAGACAATGAACTTCTATTGTTTAAGCCTTTCAAATGGTGGTACTTTATTACTGTAGCCCCAGGAAGCCACTCTGACAGCACCTTCTTCATTCATCGTCCATGAAGGCAGCAGAAGTTAGGAGGATTTGATCTCTGTTCAATCATTCGGGCAAGTTACTTAATTTTCTGAGCCTATTTTCTCATACGTAAAATAAGAACATTAATAATACTGACTATATTCTTTTGAGTATTAAGCAAGCTAAAATAGATAAGACCCTTCTTTTCTAGGTGCATATAAATTCAAGAGCACCACATACAGCCTATTGACCATCTTCCAACAAATGTTTATAAGTCTAGTGGTGGGTAGTCTGACCCTTGTAATTTTTATGCCCCTCAGAGATTCAAGTTCAGCATCACGTCCTCTGTCCATTAGAGCCCATTGGTAATATTGCTGTTAACTCTTCTTATTAATTTTCAATGATCAAAGCCATAAAGTCTCCTGGAACAAAACAAAGAATTACCTGTATGTACTGAGGAAGTCATAAACCAGAAAGACAACCTTAGAGCAAGCACCCAGCCTTTCTTGACATGCCATTGTGAATCAGTCTGGGAACACCATAGACTAATTAGCATTATGAGTCATGGTCAAGGAGTCACCCAGCCAGAGACCAGCTTCCAGTCTCATTTGAGGCAGAAATGTACCCCGGGCTGGGTCTTAGTTCCCCCCAACCAGGGATTGAACCCGCGGCCCCTGCAGTAGGAGTGCAGAGGTTTAACCACTGGACCGCCAGGAAAGTCCCTCCATGCTTTTTTTTAACCAGATAATCACCCTTGGTTTGTATGGCACAGACTCTTTCAAATAATACCCCAATCTTACAAAACTACATATAGATGATCTTTGGACTATTGTTTAGATTTGACTATCTGAATTATTTTCTTGCATTGATAGAGATAAGGAAATGTTGATTAAATCACAAGATACCATTTCACACCTATTAGGATGGCTATAATAAAAAATATGGGAAATAGCAAGTGTTGGTGAGGATGTGGAGATATTGGAACCCTTGTGCGTTGCTGGTAGACATGTACAGGTGCAGTGCTGTGGAAAGCAGTTTGGTAGTTTCTCAAAAGAGTTTAACATAGAATTGCTGTATGACCCAACAATTCCACTCCTAGGTTTTTTCCCAAAAGAATTGAAAGCAGGGACTCAGACAGATACATGTGCACCAATCTTCACTGCAGCATCATTCACAACAGCCAAAGGGATGGAAACAACCCAAGTGTACATCGACAGATGAGTGGGTAACAAAATGCCGAATAGGCATACAATGGAATATTTGTGAAAAGAAATGAAGTTCTTAATTATTAGAGAAATACAGATCAAAACTACAATGAGGTATCACCTCACACCAGTTAGAATGGGCATCACCAGAAAATCTACAAACAACAAATGCTGGAGAGGGTGTGGAGAAAAGGGGACCCTCATGCACTGTTGGTGGGAATGTAAATTGATGCAGCCACTATGGAGAACGGTATGGACGTTCCTTAAAAAACTAAAAATAGAATTACCATATGACCCAGCAATCCCACTACTGGGCATATACCCAGAGAAAACCATAATTCAAAAAGACACATGCACCCCAATGTTCATTGCAGCACTATTTACAATAGCCAGGACACGGAAGCAACTTAAATGGCCATCGACAGGCAAATGGATAAAGAAGTTGTGGTACATATATACAATGGAATATTACTCAGCCATAAAAAAGGAACAAAACTGGGTAATTTGTAGAGACATGGATGGATCTAGAGACTGTCATACAGAGTGAAGTAAGTCAGAAAGGAAAAACAAATATCATGTATTAATGCATATATGTGGAACCTAGAAAAATGGTACAGATGAACCAGTTTTCAGGGTAGAAATTGAGACACAGATGTAGAGAACAAACGTATGGACACCAAGGGGGGAAAGTGGCGTGGGGGAGGAAGGTGGTTGTGTGATGAACTGGGAGATTGGGATTGACATATATACACTAATATGTATAAAACGGATAGCTAATAAGAACCTGTTGTATAAAAAAATAAAATAAAATTCAAAAATTCAAAAAAAAAACCCCCAAAGAAATGAAGTTCTGATACATGTTACAACATGGATAAACCTTGAAAAAGTTATAGTAAGTGAAATAAGCCAAACGCAGAAGGACAAATATGTGACTCCATTTACATGAAATATTGAGAATAAGCAAATTCATAGGCTCAAAAAGTAGATTAGAGGTTACCAGGGGCAGGGGGTGGGAGATAAAGGGAGTTAATTGCTTAATGGGTACCAGAGTTTCTATCTGGAGTGACAGTGTTAATAGATAGTGGTGATGGTTGCACAGCACTGTACCTGTAATTAATGTCACTGAATTATACACTTAAAAATAGCAAATCTTATGTTGTATACGTTATATTTTACTGCAATAAAATAAAAAGAAAGAAAGGTTGATTACATAACCATTCTAATCTTTACATGTGAAACCAGGGGCTCTATACACATTGATGATCCTATTTCATCCTCACACAATGTTATGAGGCAAGGATCACTGTCTCCATCTGACAACTAAGAAAACTAAGGCTCAGAGAGGGGCTCGTGGCCAAATAGCTACTACCTGAAGGGCTGGGACTGCACTGAAGTCTGAGGGCTTCCTCGGCGCTAAGTAGATGATACATACATTTTTCTACTTATGATCTATCAAGAGGCCCAAACATAAATATCCATTCCTTCTTTACAGTATCAGATCCAGGTTAGTAGTGGAGACGGTCCCTTTGGGCCCCATAAAGAAGCACTTCCTGCCTCTGAAGGAAACTGAGCAGTTTTCTCAAATCCAGTTGATTATTTGTAAAGATAAGGTTTGCCTTGAAAGTGTCAATGGAATCTTTTATGTATTTGTGATCTCAGTTGTCTGGAAGACAGCCAAGGATCCAGAAGTGAGGAAAAATCACCTGTTAACAAGCTATAGGAGAGCAGAAATGAAGGAAATTATGTTCAGCTGGCTATTATGTTGAGGCTGCAGCCTTTTTGCATATTTTTGCAACGCCTTCTCTTACTCCAGCTTCCAATCTGCAGCTTTAGCAGGGAGGAGCTGGAGTAGGGAGGGGAAAGAGACAGTTTTTCCAAAGAGAATTGAAGGGGCTTTCCTGGTGGTCCAGCAGTTAAGACTCTGCGCTCCCAATGCAGGAGCCCCGGGTTTGATCCCTGGTCAGGGAACTAGATCCCACATGCCGCAACTAAAAATCCCGTGTGCTGCGACGAAGATCCTACGTGCCCCAACTAAGACCCGGTGCAGGCAAATAAGTAAAAAAATATTAAAAAAAAAAAAAGATTGCAAATGACTCTGAAGAAGAGAATCTCCCCTTCCTGGTGAGGTGGACATCCTCACTGCTCCCTTCCATGTCTGGTCCTTTCATCTTTGTCTCCTTCTTGACTCCTCTTTATCTATTGGAATTTTAGGTGTTGGTGATGCTCAGGATTCTGTCCTTCCAACTTCTCTTTTCATATTATACCCTCGCCTTGAATGACCCCCAGACACACATGGCTTCAGCTACACCTGGTCCCTAATGATATCTGCTTCAGCCCTGTTGGCTCTACTGAAATTGGGACCCTTGTATCCATTACATCTCCAACTGGACGTCCCTAACTGTATTTATACACTTCCTCTAAAACGTCAGTTTCTGTTGGAATGACAGCATGAAGCAACCAGTCACCCAAACCAGAAACCTGGGAACCCTTCCAGACTCTCTTCTCCTCTCTCTTCTTTTCCTTCATGCTCCTTAGTTTTTCTGTCTTATCAACTCTATCTCCTGTATGTAGTTAATCCACTCCCTCTTTTCCACCCACAGTGTTTTTTTTTGTTTGTTTGTTTAACGTCTTTATTGGAGTATAATTGCTTTACAATGTTGTCTTAGTTTCTGATGTATAACAAAGTGAATCAGTCTTGAATACTGTAGCTTCGTAGTATCATCTGAAGTCAGGGAGCCTGATTCCTCCAGATCCATTTTTCATTCTCAAGATTGCTTTGGGGATTCGGGTTTTTTTGTGTTTCCATACAAATTGCGCAGTTCTTTTGTTCTAGTTCCGTGAAAAATGCCATTGGTAGTTTGACAAGGATTGCACTGAATCTGTAGATTGCTTTGGGTAGTATAGTCATTTTCACAATGTTGATTCTCCAGTCCAACCACATGGTATATCTCTCTATCTGGTATATCTCTCTATCTGTCTGTATCATCTTTAATTTCTTTCATCAGTGTCTTATAGTTTTCTGCATACAGGTCTTTTGTCTCCTTAGGGAGGTTTATTCCTAGGTATTTTATTCTTTTTGTTGCAATGGTAAATGGGAGTGTTTCCTTAATCTCTCTTTCAGATTTTTCTTCATTAGTGTATAGGAATGCAAGAGATTTCTGTGCATTAATTTTGTATCCTGCTACTTTACCAAATTCATTGATTAGCTCTAGTAGTTTTCTGGTGGCATCTTTAGGATTCTCTATGTATAGTATCATGTCATCTGCAAACAATGACAGCTTTACTTCTTCTTTTCCGATTTGGATTCCTTTTATTTCTTTTTCTTCTCTGATGGCTGTGGCTATAACTTCCAAAACTATGTTGAATAATAATGGTGAGAGTGGGCATCCCTGTCTTCTTCCTGATTTTAGAGGAAATGGTTTCAGTTTTTCACCATTGAGAATGATGTTGACTGTGGGTTTGTCATATATGGCCTTATTATGTTGAGGTAACTTCTCTCTATGCCTACGTTCTGGAGAGTTTTTTTTTTTTTATCATAAATGGGTGTTGAATTTTGTTGAAAGCTTTTTCTGCATCTATTGAGATGATCATGTGGTTTTTATCCTTCAATTTGTTAATATGGTGTATCACATTGACTGATTTGTGTATATTGAAGAATCCTTGCATTCCTGGGATAAACCCCATTTGCTCATGGTGTATGATCCTTTGAATGTGCTGGGCGATTCTGTTTGCTAGTATTTTGTTGAGGATTTTTGCATCTATGTTCATCAGTGATATTGGCCTGTAGTTTTCTTTTTTTGTGACATCTTTTTCTGGTTTTGGTAACAGGGTGATGGTGACCTCGTAGAATGAGTTTGGGAGTGTTCCTCCCTCTGCTATATTTTGGAAGAGTTTGAGAAGGATAGGTGTTAGCTCGTCTCTAAATGTTTGATAGAATTTGCCTGTGAAGCCATCTGGTCCTGGGATTTTGTTTGTTGGAAGATTTTTAATCACAGTGTCAATTTCAGTGTTTTTGATTGGTCTGTTTATATTTTCTATTTCTTCCTGGTTCAGTCTCCGAAGTTTGTGCTTTTCTAAGAATTTGTCCATTTCTTCCAGATTGTCCATTTTATTGGCATAGAGTTGCTTGTAGTAATCCCTCATGATCCTTTGTATTTCTGCAGTGTCAGATGTTACTTCTCCTTTTTCATTTCTAATTCTGTTGATTTGAGTCTTCTCCCTTTTTTCTTGATGAGTCTGGCTAGTGGTTTATCAATTTTGTTTATCTTCTCAAAGAACCAGCTTTTAGTTTTATTGATCTTTGCTATTGTTTCATTTATTTCTTTTTCATATATTTTTGATCTGATCTTTATGATTTCTTTCCTTCTGCTAATTCTGTTTTTTTTGTTGTTGTTGTTGTTCTTCTTTCTCTAATTGCTTTAGGTGTAAGTTTAGGTTGTTTGTTTGAGATGTATCTTGTTTCTTGAGGTAGGATTGTATTGCTATAAACTTCCCACTTAGAACTGCTTTTGTTGCATCCCATAGGTTTTGGGTCATCATGTTTTCATTGTCATTCATTTGTAGGTATTTTTTGATTTCCTCTTTGATTTCTTCAGTGATGTCTTGGTTATTTAGTAATGTATTGTTTAGCCTCCATGTGTTTGTATTTTTTTATAGTCTTTTTCCTGTAATTGATATCTAGTCTCATAGCATTGTGGTTGGAAAAGGTACTTGATAAGATTTCAATTTACTTAAATTTACCAAGGCTTGATTTGTGACCTAAGATATGATGTATTCTGGAGAATGTTCCATGAGCACTTGAGAAGAAAGTGTATTTTGTTGTTTTTGGATGGAATGTCCTATAAGTATCAATTAAGTCCATCTTGTTTAATGTGTCATTAAAGCTTGTGTTTCCTTATTTATTTTCATTTTGGATCACCAGTCCATTGGTGAAATTGGGGTATTAACGTCCCCTACTATGATTGTGTTACTGTTGATTTCCCCTTTTACAGCTGTTAGCATTTGCCTTATGTACTGTGGTGCTCCTATGTTGGGTGCATAAATTGTTGTATCTTCTTCTTGGATTGATCCCTTGATCATTATGTAGTGTCCTCTTTGTCTCTTGTAATAGTCTTTATTTTAAAGTCTATTTTATCTGATATGAGAATTGTTACTCCAGCTTTCTTTTGATTTCCATTTGCATGGAATATCTTTTTCCATCCCCTCACTTTCAGTCTGTACGTGTCCCTAAGTCTGAAGTGGGTCTCTTGTAGACAGCATATAGATGGGTCTTGTTTTTGTATCCTTTCAGCCAGTCTATGTCTTTTGGTTGGAGCTTTTAATCCATTTACATTTAAGGTAATTATCGACATGTATGTTCCTATTACCATTTCTTAATTGTTTTGGGTTTGTTTTTGTAGGTCTTTTCCTTGTCTTGTGTTTCCCACTTAGAGAAGTTCCTTTAGCATTTGTTGTAAAGCTGGTTTGGTGGTGCTGAATTCTCTTAGCTTTTGCTTGTCTGTAAAGATTTTAATTTCTCCATTGAATCTGAATGAGAACAGTGCTGGGTAGAGTAATTGTGGTTGTAGTTGTTTCCCTTTTATCACTTTAAATATGTCCTGCCACTCCCTTCTGGCTTGCAGAGTTTCTGCTGAAAGAGCAGCTGTTAACCTTATGGGGATTCCCTTGTATGTTATTTGTTGCTTTTCCTTGCTGCTTTTAATATTTTTTCTTGGTATTTAATTTTTGATAGCTTGATTAATATGTGTCTTTGTGTGTTTCTCCTTGGATTTATCCTGTATGGGACTCTCTGTGCTTCCCAGACTTGATTGACTATTTCCTTTCTCATGTTAGGGAAGTTTTCAAGTATAATCTCTTCAAATATTTTCTCAGTCCCTTTCTTTTTTCTTCTTCTGGGACCCCTATAATTCAAATGTTGGTGCATTTAATATTGTCCCAGAGGTCTCTGAGACTGTCCTCAATTCTTTTCATTCTTTTTTCTTTCTTCTGCTCTGCAGTAGTTATTTCCACTATTTTATCTTCCACCTCACTTACCCGTGCTTCTGCCTCAGTTATTCGGCTGTTGATTCCTTCTAGAGAATTTTATATTTCATTTTTTTTTCTTCTTTAAATTTTTTTATTAGTTTCTGCTTTATAACAAAGTGAATCAGTCATACATATACATCTGTTCCCACATCCCTTCCCTCATGCATCTCCCTCCCTCCCACCCTCCCCATCCCACCCCTCCAGGCGGTCACAAAGCACCGAGCTGATCTCCCTGTGCTACGCGGCTGCTTCCCACTATCTACCTTACGTTTGGTACTGTATGTATGTCCATGCCTCTCTTTCGCTTTGTCACAGATTACCCTTCCCCCTCCCCATATCCTCAAGTCCATTCTCAAGTAGGTCTGTGTCTTTATTCCCGTTTTACCCCTAGGTTCTTCATGACATTTTTTTTTCTTAACTTCCATATATATGTGTTAGCATACGGTATTTGTCTTTCTCTTTCTGACTTATTTCACTCTGTATGACAGACTCTAGGTCTATCCACCTCATTACAAATAGCTCAGTTTCGTTTCTTTTTATGGCTGAGTAATATTCCATTGTATATATGTGCCACATATTCTTTATCCATTCATCTGATGATGGACACTTAGGTTGTTTCCAGCTCCGGGCTATTGTGAATAGAGCTGCAATGAACATTTTGGTACATGGCTCTTTTTGAATTATGGTTTTCTCAAGGTATATGCCTAGTAGTGGGATTGCTGGGTCATATTGCAGTTCTATTTGTAGTTTTTTAAGGAACCTCCATACCGTTCTCCATAGTGGCTGTACCAATTCACATTCCCACCAGCAGTGCAAGAGTGTTCCCTTTTTTCCACACCCTCTCCAGCATTTATTGTTTCTAGATTTCTTGATGATGGCCATTCTGACTGGTGTGAGATGATATCTCATTGTAGTTTTGATTTGCATTTCTCTAATGATTAATGATGTTGAACATTCTTTCATGTGTTTGTTGGCAGTCTGTATATCTTCTTTGGAGAAATGCCTATTTAAGTCTTCTGCCCATTTTTGGATTGGGTTGTTTGTTTTTTTGCTATTGAGCTGCATGAGCTGTTTATAAATTTTGGAGATTCATCCTTTGTCAGTTGCTTCATTTGCAAATATTTTCTCCCATTCTGAGGGTTGTCTTTTGGTCTTGTTTATGGTTTCCTTTCCTGTGCAAAAGCTTTGAAGTTTCATTAGGTCCCATTTGTTTATCTTTGTTTTTATTTCCATTTCTCTAGGAGGTGGGTCCAAAAGGATCTTGCTGTGATTTATGTCATAGAGTGTTCTGCCTATGTTTTCCTCTAAGAGTTTGGTAGTTTCTGGCCTTACATTTAGGTCTTTAATCCATTTTGAGCTTAATTTTGTGTATGGTGTTAGGGAATGATCTAATCTCAAACTTTTACATTTCCCTGTCCAGTTTTCCCAGCACCACTTATTGAAGAGGCTGTCCTTTCTCCACTGTACATTCCTGCCTCCTTTATCAAAGATAAGTTGGCCATATGTGCGTGGGTTTATCTCTGGGCTTTCTACCCTGATCCACTGATCTATCTTTCTGTTTTTATGCCAGTACCACACTGTCTTAATTACTGTAGCTTTGTAGTATAGTCTGAAGTCAGGGAGCCTGATTCCTCCAGCTCCGTTTTTTGTTCTCAAGATTGCTTTGGCTATTCGGGGTCTTTTGTTTTTCCAAACAAATTTTGAAATTTTTTGTTCTAGTTCTGTGAAAAATGCCAGTGGTAGTTTGATAGGGATTGCATTGAATCTGTAGATTGCTTTGGGTAGTAGAGTCATTTTCACAATATTGATTCTTCCAATCCAGGAGCATGGTGTATCTCTCCATCTATTTGTATCATCTTTAATTTCTTTCATCATTATATTTCATTTATTGTGTTGTTCATCATTGTTTGTTTGCTCTTTAGTTCTTCTACGTCCTTGTTATACATTTCTTGTATTTTCTCCATTGTATTTCCAAGATTTTGGATCATCTTTACTATCATTACTCTGAATTCTTTTTCAGGTAGACTGCCTATTTCCTCTTCATTTGTTTGGTCTGGTGGGTTTTTACCTTGCTCCTTCATCTGCTGCGTATTTCTCTGTCTTCTCATTCTGCTTAACTTACTGTGTTTGGGGTCTCCTTTTCGCAGGTTGCAGGTTTGTATTTCCCATTGTTTTTTTGCATCTGCCCCCAGTGGGTAAGTTTGGTTCAGTGGGTTGTGTAGGCTTCCTGGTGGAGGGGACTGGTGACTGTGTTTTGGTGGGTGGGGCTGGATCTTGTCTTTCTGGTGGGCAGAGCTGTGTCCAGTGGTGTGCTTTATGTTGTCTCTGAACTTAGTATGATTTTAGGTAGCCTCTCTGCTAATAGGTGGGGTTTTGTTCCTATCTTCCTAGTTGTTTGGCATGGGGCGTCCAGCCCTTGGAGCTTGCTTGCCGTTGGGTCTAGCTGCGTCTTAGCGTTGAGACAGAGATCTCTAGGAGAGCTCTTGCTGATTGATATTACGTGGCGCTGGGAGGTCTCTGGTGGTCCAATGTCCTTAACTTGGCTCTTCCACCTCAGGGGCTCAGGCCTGACACCAAGCTAGAGCACCAAGAGCCTGTCAGACACACGGCCAGGTATGTAGGGATTTTCTTGCCTTTTGGGAAGTCTGAGGTCTTCTGCCAGTGTTCAGTAGGTGTTCTGTAGGAGCTGTTCCACATGTAGATGTAGTTTTGATGTATTTGTGGGGAGGAAGGTGATCTCCACATCTTACTCCTCTGCCATCTTGAAGGTCCCCTCCACCCCACAGTGTTTTGCTTAATTCCTCCTTATCAACACCTGTCAGGACCATCCTGTATTTGAGTCCCTACCTCCCATCTTATTCCTTTGCAATCTGCCCTCCAGGGTGTGATTAAACAAACAAACAAAACCATAGTTGGTCATATTTTTCTTCTGCCTAAAAGCTTTCAATGGCTAATGCTTGCTTGCGAAATAAATTTCAAACATACAGACTTGGCATGGCCGACAAGTTCATTCGTTTTTCTTACAACCTTGTCTCAGGCCACTTTCCTACACACACCCCGAGCTGTAGTTCACCTGGCCTACTTATAATTCCAAAAATGTGCCATGGTTCACCTTGCCTTTGTGCTCAGGTATATACTGTTTTCTCCACGTAGAACATCCATCCACTCCCTCGCCCTCCACCTCTCTGCATAACCGTATGTGTTCTTATGGACTTAGCTAGACTGTCATCTTCTCTTAGAAGCATGTCCTGACTGCCCTGAGCTGACTTGGAGGCTTCTCTTTTATAGTCTTTCCTTATCAGCCTGTCTCAGTATTGATTTTCTCATATGGTACCCTTACCAGGCTAATTATCATAGGCAGGATCTGGGTCCAGCACGTGTGTGATACATAGGAGGAATAAAAGGTATGTTGACATAGGAGGGATAAAAGGTATGTTGAATGAATGCTCCCTGCCTGGAAAATTATTCCTTCTAAGCCCAATTCATAGGGGGTTGATAGACAACTCCTCCCCGCATTGACAGTAATGCTCTGAGGGCTCCCTGAGACTCCAGGGTTGGAGAGAAAAGACCAGTTGTTTGAGACCTGAAAGTCAGAGCCTGTTAGACAGACATTAGAGACATAAAAAGAATAGTAATGATAATGAAACTGGATTATTCAATGTGGCTACTTGTCAGGGAAACTGGTAGACATCTCTTGTTGGTGACTTCTGGTAATGCTTTCCCTTTCTTTCTTTTTTCTTTTTGAATATTTAAGACATGTTTATTTCCATAGCTTCATTTTCCACTGTAATACATTGCTTCTCCACTTAGTATATGAATTTCATATATATACTGCCTTCCTTTGGTCAACTATATAACTGTACTTCAGACTGTAGACCTCAGTAGAACCTTAGAAATCTAAACACAAATTCTACCTCTAACCGCCAAGACTTTGGGGATTAAAATAACTGATAGACCACCATTTTTTATTTACATCAGTTCAGTTTATACATGTTTAACTTATTCTAGTGACTGTTTCCGATGTGAAAACCAAGTTTAAAATAACTTGATCACCTTGTTTCAAACACAGCTGTTCACATACCATACTCCAGCTCCACCCATGTAAGTAAATCCTGTATCAGAGATAAAAGCTACTTAGCATACATTCAGTGAAGTTGAGCCTTTCATAAACAGCATGAAAATATGGGTTGAAGAAAATTTTCCGGGATGCTACTATAAGTAGCTTTTTTTCTGCAGTATTAACACAGTGAAATAAAATATTAAATTTATTTAAAATATAGATACGAGATTATTCCATTCTGTCCAAACCTATTAAATACTTTCCAAAAGTTTTGTAATTCAGTCCTAGAAATTCTTGGAGCTGTGAGCATTTCCTGTTCAGAAATGTTACCTCTATAAAAGCTCCCAGGAAATTTCAGAAAAATATAACCTCCTAATTTAAAAGTTGATCGATTTGCCAAATGGTGCAGCCAGGTTTGCCTCTCTAAAAGCTTCTGATAAGGTCGGATGTGCATGACAGACTCTAGCTATATCTTCACAGGATACTCCATATTCCAGTGCAAGAGCAGCTTCATTTATCATTTCACCAGCACCTGGTCCTAGAATATGTGCTCCCAATACTCCGTCTGTTGATTTCTGCCCAAGTATCTTCACCATGCAATCCGTGTCAGCATTTGTCTCAGCTCTGTTGTTAGCAGCAAATGGGAATTTCCCAACTTTGTACTCAATACCCTCTTCTTTCAACTGCTCTTCTGATTTGCGAACCCAAGTAACTTCAGGGTGTGTGTAAATCACCAATGGTACACAATTGTAGTCAATGTGCACAGCGCCACCAGCCATCCCTTCAACACACATAATGCCTTCATCCTCTGCTTTGTGAGCCAGCCTTGGACCAGCAACCACATCGCCGATTGCATAGATATTTGGAATTTTAGTTTGGAATCTGGTATTTACTGGAATTCTACCTCTAGGATCCAGCTCAATTCCAAGCTCCTCTAGTCCCAAATTCTTAGTAAAGCGTCGTCGGCCAATGCAAACCAGGAGTACATCACAGGTGATAACTTCAGCTTTACCACCAAAAGCAGCTTCAATAGAAACATCAATTTTTCCATCTGACTTCTTTGTAGCACCAGTAACTTTGGTATTCAATTTAAAGAGAGAGATGGAGATCTCTGGCAGAGCGGTGCTATAAGAATGTTCTTTGTATCAATAATTTGACAGCTGCCATCGGCTTTCATAGCGGTGACCTGATCTTTTCCAGTTATCTTTCCATATCCATTTACGTGAGCAGCCTTATTCTGTTTGACCAAGTGGGCAATTCCACCTGTTAAAGCTGTTCCTGCATTACTCTTCTGCTCCATCATCTTCTCTAAATTCAAGCAAACTTCAGACATTTCAATTCTTCTAGATGCAAAATCTTTTCCATGGGCCATATGGTAATAATGAGAGTTATTCAATAAAGCCTTAGAAGGAATACAACCAACTTTCAAGCATGTTCCACCAAGTGTTTCATTTTTCTCAACGCAGACTGCCTTGAAGCCTAACTGGGCAGCTTAAATAGCAGCAACATATCCTCCAGGACCAGAACCTATCACTGTTACATCAGCATCCATTGGTTGATCTGCGTAAGTTCTCAGTGGCACTGCAGAAACTCCTTGCAGACCATGAGATGTTCGATTGAAATGGCCTCTCTTAGCCAAGGAACAGTACACATGACTCCAGCTCTGCATCTGGCCGCTGGACTTTCCTTTCCGCCAAAGCTTTCACCTCCGTTAAGCGTCTCTGCCGCCTCGCCAAGGTCTCCTCCCTTTCTTTTAATAACAGTACCTTGGTACTACCTCCTCCACCAACCCAATCCCTGTGTTATAGGTGGGGCTGATCCCAGGCTCCCACGCCATTGGTCAGCACATGACTTGGGCCTGTCCAGTCAGAACATCCCATTCCCTTTCCCTGATCAACTGGTTCAGAGACAGGTGCATGACCCAAGCCAGACCAATGACACTAAACACAGGACTTTCTCTGGAGCTAAATAGAGATAGACTTTTGTTGTTGTTGTTTGGTGGAAATATAAGGTAGATGTATAAGCCTGCAGTGACTGGTTGCCACCTTGGGCTCTATATGGGAAAAGACTTGAGAATGGAGGAAGAGTTGAGAGGCAGAAAACCAAATTGCTGCTGCTGATGTTTGAGTACCCAATCCAACTTTACATTAAGCCAGGCCTGTTTTGTTTTGTTCTTCTGGTTATGTGATAAAATAATTTCCCCTTTTTGAGTAAGGTGATTCAATTTGAGTCTCTGTCGCTTGCAACCAAAAGATGTTTATTAGTACTGAAATCAGGGTAGTCAGCAAATCTAGAGAGAAAATGTAAATACAGAGGACTCTGGCTCTGTGGTCATGGGAAAAGGATGTGTTTCCTTTCATCCAAGTCATTTTACCCAGTGACCCTCTAGGCATAACGGAGGAAAGAGTACACTGGAGGGAGTGGTGGGTCTCAAACTATGGCCCAACTAGACGGGATACATCTTTTCTCCCTTTTATTTGTACTTGTCAAAAAAAATGTTTTTCAAAATTTATTTTGTTTTATATTTATTTTTAATTACTAAGCGAACATAAATACATTTTTCTTATAGAAAGTAAAATATTTTACAAAATGCAGAATATCTTCTGACTTTTACTTGACCACTCCCCTCCAGAGGCTACCCTCTATTCGGCTTATATCCTTTAAACCGTATAACTCAGTATAGACACACATCAGAACATAGAGGTTTCTTTTGCACGGTGGCTATGTGGGGATGGTGGCTGTGATTGTGTAGGTTCTGCTCACAAATGCACTAAGAGTGAAGTTGCATTAAAAAATCCCACCTACAGAAAACACCTCCCTCTAATTGTCATCCAACCCCAGGAATATCTGAAACTGCCCCCTCCTGTAAATCCCTTTTATGTATTTAAGAAGCTTTTCTAAAAGATTCTTTTTAATTTTGCTATTAAAAATTTTTCTGGAAAGAAGAGAATGAGTTAAACTATATTTTTTGTCATTTTTTTCTCACTCATTTTGTAAAAATTACACACGAACACATGCTTAATGTAAAAGATTAAAAATATAAAATAAATGGAAAGTGGAATAAAAGGGAGAGTCTGCCCTTATCTCACGATCTCACCTCACCATTCCCTTCCCCCCTCATTATATTGTGTATTTTTCTGGTCCTTCTTCTCTGCATTTTCATTTTATACACATAGAGCGACAATGTATTTTAGAACACTTTTCTGTGTCAGTGTTTTAAGATTAAAAGGTTAAGTTATAAAAAACAGAGAATATGCCTTTAGGTAATGAGACACAGGATGGACAAGCTTTGATGGGGAGGAGGCAGGAAATCTAGCACAATAAGCCTGTACAGGGAGGTTGGGCTGCTGGGGTGTTGAGAGTTTGTATGGGACGAAGCACTTAGTGAGGCCATTTCAAAAGTAAACCTGACCGACTCCCCAATTTTTCCATCCTTGCTTCTCAAATCTTGGGGCTGGGAGGTTGGTTGTATTTCTGGCAATAATCGGACTTTAATTTTTTCTATTCTTTTTTTTTTAAATTTGTTTATTTTATTGATTTATTTTTGGTTGTGTTGGGTCTTCGTTGCTGCACGCAGGCTTTCTCTAGTTGTGGCGAGCGGGGGTTGCCGTTCCTTGCAGTGCGTGGGCTTCTCATTGTGGTGGCTTTTCTTGTTGTGGAGCATGAGCTCTAGGTGTGTGGACTTCAGTAGTTGTGGCACGTGGGCTCAGTAGTTGTGGCTCATGGGCTTACTTGCTCCGTGGCATGTGGGATCTTCCCGGACCAGGGCTCGAACCCATGTCCCCTGCAATGGCAGGCAGATTCTTATCCACTGCGCCACCAGGGAAGTTCAATTTTTTCTATTCTTAATTGCTACTTAAAGCTCAGTATTTTTTAAAAAACATAATATCTATCCTTTCCTTTTTCAGGTAAATCAAGCTGATTATCTTTTTTTTTCTTTTTTATGTACCAATTTCAAGTATGGCTAACTTGAGATGGATGGTCTTTGATGAATGATTCTTGTTTTGAGTTTTGTTTTTTAACGGGTAGAAACTTCCTCTTCCTCATCCTCTCCTTCCTCTTTCTTCATTAGTCTTCCTTCTCTTCCAGTATTCAACATGTATTTTTTTTTAGCGGGTAGGGGATGAATTTTCTTTATTTCCATTTCAGACTCTCATTCAATCCAGGCTCAGTCTTATCTAACGTGTTAACTATTTTTACACTGAGGCTTAGAGAATGCTGATCACACTTCCAAAATATTTTAGCATGTAGACATTTGGTGTGATATAAACATACCCCCAGGATGACTGACACTACTGCCCTCTTCCTTGGGAAACAATGTAATGCCGTGGAGAAAATCATGGGCTGGGAGTCAGACAGGCCTGGGTGTGTGTCCAGGTGCTGCCCACACTTGTTTCAGGATCTCCAGGAGGTACCTGACAAAGTCTCAGTGTTTTCTTCCATGAAACAGGAAAATGCTTCACTGGGGTATTTCCTTTATTAAATAAAATAATATGTGCAAACCACTGATTCAATACACAAGTGCTATTTTTCCATCCTAACATTTTGACTTAGAGAATAGTCCAACAGAAATTTCACACCATCCATTCAGTTTACCAGGACAGAGGAGGAGAGAGTGATACAAGCAAAAGGTCTGTCTAAAAGGAAACACTGTATTATATTTCTCTTTTATTCACTCAGAAACCTGAGCTTGCCTGACCTAGTGCAGGGAGAAAAGGAAGCACTAGAAATACGATTCCTGCTTCACAGACAAGGGATGATAGAATATATGGTGAATGATTCTGTTTGTTTACTAAAGACATAACCACAATTTCATAATAGTAACAAGCTACCTTCCTGAGCTTCAGTGAATTTCATTTTGAAATCCTTCTTTCATTTTCCTGTTTGTATACCAGGAAGTGTGTGTTGTGAATAAGCCCAAACTACCTTAAGCTAACACACATGCGCGCGCACACACACACAGACATATTGACTTATTTTCCTGGAAAGAATAGGGGTGGGCTCAAGCACTATTAGATTTGGGGTTTCTCCCCACTGGCTCTTTCCTGAGCTGTATTGGTCTGCTTGCTGGCTTCTAAGAGAGAGTTGATCTGGACTCAGCAAACTTTAGGCTTAGATCATCCTAACTCAACTTCCTTCTTAGGATACAGATATAAAATGCCAGGGATAGGCTCCTATTGTGTCTTCCTGGATCATGTGACTGCCCTTGACCCAGTAACCAGTGACTGGGTGGGGGGATAGGATGTTCTGATTGGCAGGTTGGGTCCTGTACTTCTGTGGCCAGAGTGGATAAGGTTTGGTGACCAGTAGTTCTGCCAGGAACACACAGAATGGAGAGGGACCCTTTCCCAAAGTCACAGTTTGGTTTTCCCCAGTTCTAATTAAAGCAGTTTGTACCCAGATGTGACAAATCAGGTACTCACTTGGCCTTTAGTTAATGCTTTGATACTTCCACAATTTCTACTAGTTTGAGAAATATGCTCTTAAGCAAGGTATGACCATATAATGAATACTAGAGTGGTGTAGTTTCTATGTAGAAACTACATAGAAAGTATATAAAACAGATAACATGTAAAACATATAAAAGGTTTTTTATTTGTGTATGAATCCTAGAAGTGTTCACAAGATCATTAGAAATTCAGCATAAATAAAAATAAACTAGCAAGATGCAAGTAAACAATCTTCCCCAGTATTTTTTTTTAATTGGCTGTTATGGCATGGCCTTACTTCATTAAAAATTTCTAGACTAAAAACTGTGTTTACCAAGATAAATACAAATGATAAAAGTTTTCAAGAGCTGAAGGAGCAACAGAGAAAAACCAAAATGACTTCTCTGTTTTGACTTTGACCATAATTCTAAATTCTGTCCACTTGATGCTTCTACCTTTAAGAGAGTGAAAAGAGGAAAAGAAAGGATGAAAAACTGGAGGGGAGAGAAGGAAGAGAGTGGAGAGGAGGGTATTCCAGATTAATTTTTACCTTCTCAAAAGTGGGATAGTGAAATGAAAAACACAGGTCCTGGGGCAGATGTTATTGTGTTTTGCACACCAGCTTGCTCTCCCCTCGTCTGAGCCACGTTTACTCAAAGCCCTTCCTCACTCTAAGCCTACGTGCTGCCTACCATTGCTGACCACACTCTCAGCTCTGGGGATGGACCATGACTAACTTGAGCCAGAATGTTTTATCTCCCAACACATAAGGGCTGTTTTAGAGGTAGCGATGGCAATTAATCCAATCATGGCCAACGCGATGCAAGATGATATTCCCAGGATTTCTGAAAAATATAGTCATTCTTTCTGGGCTTGATTTGGTGATTTGAGGAAGAGTTGCTTAGGGCTGGGGTAGCCATGGAGGATGAAGTCAACCCATGAAGGAAGACAGTTCCGGAGAGGCAGAAAAACTGAGGAGCCTGCCGACACATGAGTCTGGAGGAAGCTGCACCAGAAGCCAACTCTACCTGTAGAATTTCAATTATATGACTGAATAAATGCTGTTCTTTGTGTAAATTAGTTTGAGTTGGGTTTCAGTTCCATTGAAAATGAAAATGACCTTAATTGGTTTTCTTGGAAGTGCATGAATATCATTCTTCTTTATGTCTCTTCCCCCACTGGGTCCAGCATGATGCTTTTGCATACAGTAGGTGCTCACTGAATGAATGAATGAATGCAGTGGAAGCCTCTCTGGGTTGGAAGTTAAGACCTGATCGTCTAATCCTAGTGTATGTAATAAAAAAAATGTGTGACTAAGCATACATCACCCACCTGTTTTTATCCCATGTTCCATTTGAGATGTGAAGGGATTGGCCCAGTTCCCATACAGTTGGCCCTCAGTATCTGTGGGTTTCACTTCTGTGGATTCAATGAATCTCGGACACTGAGGGCTGACTGTATTCATTATACTACATCATTTTATATAAGGCACTTGAGTATCCTTGGATTTTGGTGCCCACAGGGGCTGCTGGAACCAATCCCCGCAGATATTGAGCTACTTCTTTCTAATGTGGCATTACTGATAGTTTACATCCTGGGTCTGTCTTGATTTTGTTTGGTCAGTACTTTTGCTGTGCTGGTTAAATATTTTAAATCTCTCTCCACTCAAACATATTAAGTCAACAAACATTTATTGAGTGTCTGTTACCCGTCAGGCACTGTATTGGGCACTGGGTTACAGTGGAGAATGAAATGACATGGTCTGTTGTTTTCATGCATCTTACAGTCCAGTGCTGTGCCAAGGAAACAGGAAGGAAGGAGGCAGGGCACAACCTTTAAAAGAATGACGTAGCCATAGGACATGACAAAAACTGGTTAGAACCAACTAGGTCCAAGATGGCAGAAGACTCGACTTCCACTAGACCTTGAGCCTCATTATACGCTCGTTGTAACATATTAGCATCTAAATGACACCCACCAACACCATGACAGTTCTGAGGCTAACCATAAAAGGCCAAAAAGTGGGAGGTAGCCCAATTCCTGGAAATCCCCACCCCTTCCCCTGGAAGAGTTGGAGTAATCCTTCCACTCATTAGCTTATGAAATTACCCAGCCCATAAAAACTAACCATGCCATATTTCGGGGCCTCTCACCTCTGAGATGGCCTACACTCTGTGGAGTGTGTTTCTCTCTAAATCTACTTCTTACCTATCACTTTGTCTCTCACTGAATTCTTTCTGGCATGAGACATTAAGAACCTGAGCTTCCTTAAGTCCTGAGACCAGGTGTGTGATGTCAGCTAAAAGACCGTGGGTTCAAGTCCCAATCTGAGTTATGTGGTTTCACCAACTGCAGTAGCTGCCAACCATAGGTGGCTATCGAGCACTTGAAAGGTGGTTAGTCCAAATTGAGATGTGCTGTAAGTACAAAATAAACACCAGGTTAGAAAGAGTAACCCCAAAGAATATCTGATTATTTTTTATATTGATTACAAGTTGAAATGATAATATTTGAGATAGATTGAGTTACATAAAATATACTACTAAAGTTAATTTGGCTTGTTTTCTTTGTACTTTTTTTTTTTTTTTTTTTTTTTTTTGCGGTGTGCGGGCCTCTCACTGCTGTGGCCTCTCCCGTTGTGGAGCACAGGCTCCAGATGTGCAGGCTCAGCCGCCATGGCTCACGGGCCCAGCCGCTCCGCGGCATGTGGGATCTTCCCGGACCAGGGCACGAACCCGTGTCCCCTGCATCGGCAGGCAGACTCTCAACCACTGCGCCACCAGGGAAGTCCTCTTTGTACTTTTTAATGTGGTTACCAGAAAATTTTAAATTACATATGTGGTTCCTATTATATCTTCAGTGGATGGTGCTAGTTTAGAGCAGGAGACTCGTGATTCTCAAATTTTATGGTTTTCTATGAATCCTCGGAAAATCTTTTTAAAATGCAGATGTGGTTCAAGTAGGTCTGAGGTGGGGCCTGAGATTCTGCATTTTTTACAAGCAACCAGGTGACACTGATGCTGCCTTTCATGGAGCACACTTTGAGTAGACTAGATTTGAAGACTTACAAAATGGTAAATTAAATGTGGATCGAAATATATGATTGAGGAAAAAATATATAGGAATTAACTGGCTGCAGAAAGAATGACTATTAAGATAAACTAAATATCACAGAAGCAAGAACTGAAATAAATGTAGTGTGAGGACAGTTTCTCAGTAGAACTTTTTTTTTTTTTTGCGGTACGCGGGCCTCTCACCGCTGTGGCCTCTCCCGCCGCGGAGCACAGGCTCCAGACGCGCAGGCTCAGCGGCCATGGCTCACGGGCCCAGCCGCTCCGCGGCATGTGGGATCCTCCCAGACCAGGGCACGAACCCACGTCCCCTGCATCGGCAGGCGGACTCCAAACCACTGCGCCACCAGGGAAGCCCTCTCAGTCGAACTTTTAAAAAATAGTTTGATGTCTTGTGAGAGATTTAAATGTACTGCAAATACCATCGCTGGTATATGTACTCCTCTACACTTACGCATGAGTGTACCGTACTCAATAGTTGAATTCAGCAAATGTGTGTTGAGCTCACTTGGTGCAGGTGTTATATCTATCAGCACATTGGGTAGACCTTATGGAATAAAAAGGTGAAGATGTGGTTCTTCTCAAACAGCTCATCATGGGGTTTGAGAAAGAGATAAACAGAGCTGACCTAATACAGCACAAGAAACACTAAGCTCATGGTAATGCAATATGGTGTTTTTGTATCCTTTCACCTTTCTACCAGTAACACGCTCTGATTTTCCTGTGGGACATCTACACCTACCTCCCAACACTTTCCCTCATGCTTCTGAGATGTGGATAGCTGCCCTCCATCCTTGGATCCCAGGCTGGAGCAGGTGAGTCAGGTCTGGACAGACAGAGTATACTGTTGAGGACATAAACTGAGCAAGGAGAGACACAATGCCTCAAGAGGAAATGAGATTTCTGGGAGGAGAGTTGGAATTTCCAGTGGGAGAGGAGTCTGCCATAACCTCTAGCCATCTTGCTGCCCTGGGGGTGGGGAAGCCAGGATGAAGCAAACACTGTCACCAAGGAAGTAGATCTGAGGAATGGAGAAAGTCAGAACTACTCTTTCTGATCCTTTTGAGCTCTGTATCAATCTGTCCCTGAAGGCCGATGTACACCCTTTAATTTATAAGTCATTAAACTCCAATTGCTTAAGCAAGTTTAATTTGCATTTTCTATTACTTGTAACCCAAGGAGACCTAACTGATAAAACAGTAGCATGAACAACGCAGAGAGAATGGGACAAGTAATTTTGCTTGGGGTCTTCCCAGAGCACTTGACATTGAGTTAAATGCCTTAAATGACAAAGCAAGATATAATGGACGTTTGGGTGATAGGACTGTGTTCCTTGTTATAATATTTATGGATTCTGCAAACTGGGCAGGATTTCTAAAAATGCCAGGTCAAGTCCATGTGATACAAGAATATATTCCTAGGTTCTGGGAGAGGCTCTCTAGAGTCGCAAAATTATTTTCCTGCCAAAAATATCAGCCAGTTCCTCACCAGGGCTTAAATGTCACCTCTGAGAGTTGTCTCCCCTGACCTCCCTATCCAAAATTGTCTTTGTTCCTCTTTTCTTCTAGTTATCCTGTTTAAATGTCTGAAGAGCACCTCCAACTCTGGAACTATCTTTTTTATTTATTTATTATAATGATCTTAGAGCATAAGCTTCTTGAAGGTCAGGACCATTTCTGTCTCAATAAGTGCTCTATTTGTGACATCTAGCACAGTATCTGTCCTCTGGTGGCACTTAAATATCTGTTGAATTAATGTTCAGTTAATTAGAGCATTGAATCCAGATTTGGTTTCCAAATACTTTATAATGATGGAGAGAAATTATAGCAGGTCCAGAGAAAAGAAACAAAAATGATGCAGGGAGTGAGAAGTAAGTTCAGTAAGGAATGCTAAAAGGAATTAAGACAGTTCCCGAGAAGAGAAGTCTTGGGGTTATTTACTTATTTCACAATTATAGGAAGGCTCTTTATCAGAAAAATATAGAACTGTTTGTATTGCCAAAAACGCTCTATTGCCTTTCACATTCTTCTTTCTTTCTTTCTTTCTTTTTTTTAAAGCTTATGACGTTCTTAAGGGTTTTATTTATTTATTTATTTTATTTATTTATTTTTGGCTGTGTTGGGTCTTCATTGCTTTGCATGGGCTTTCTCTAGTTGCGGTGAGTGGGGGTTACTCTTCACTGTGGTGTGTGGACTTCTCATTGTGGAGGTTTCCCTTGTTGCGGAGCACGGTCTCTAGGTGCGTGGGCTTCAGTAGTTGTGGCACGCGGGCTCTAGAGCTCAGGCTCAGCAGTTGTGGCACATGGGCTTAGTTGCTCCGTGGCATGTGAGATCTTCCCAGACCAGGGCTTGAACCAATGTCCCCTGCATTGGCAGGTGGATTCTTAACCACTGCACCACCAGGGAAGCCCCCTTTCTTCCTTCTTAATGCCAGCGTGTGGTTGTAATAGCTGGAGCTCTAGCAGCTATTTTATGACCTTGAATATGGACCTTGAATATGGTCCTCGAATATGGACCTTGAATATGGTCACATATGAAGAAGCCACACACTGAGAATAGCAGAGCAGAAAGAGAGAAGCATCTTGGGTCCCTGATGATTTCATGGAGTTGTTGTTCTAGCCTTGGACTACCTCGTTCCATACTCCTTTTATGTGGAATAAACACCTTTGCATGGTCTAGCTGCTATTGTTTTGCATTCTCAAGTACATGCAGCCAAAATTAATTCTAGCTGATACTCTAGGTTATCTCTTTTTTTAAAATTTTTTTAATTAACAAATTTAATCAGTTATACATATACATATGTTCCCATATCCCCTCCCTTTTGCGTCTCTCTCCCGCCCTCCCTATCCCACCCCTCCAGCTGGTCACAAAGCACCGAGCTGATCTCCCTGTGCTATGCGGCTGCTTCCCACTAGCTATCTACCTTACGTTTGGTAGTGGATATATGTCCATGCCGCTCTTTCGCTTTGTCACAGCTTACCCTTCCCCCTCCCCATATCCTCAAGTCCATTCTGTAGTAGATCTGTGTCTTTATTCCTGTCTTACCCCTATGTTCTTCATGACATTTTTTTCCCTTAAATTCCATATATATGTGTCAACATACAGTATTTGTCTTTCTCTTTCTGACTTACTTCACTCTGTATGACAGACTCTAGGTCTATCCACCTCATTACAAATAGCTCAATTTCGTTTCTTTTTATGGCTGAGTAATATTCCATTGTATATATGTGCCACATCTTCTTTATCCATTCATCCGATGATGGACACTTAGGTTGTTTCCATCTCCGGGCTATTGTAAATAGGGCTGCTATGAACATTTTGGTACATGTCTCTTTTTGAATTATGGTTTTCTCAGGGTATATGCCTAGTAGTGGGATTGCTGGGTCATATTGCAGTTCTATTTGTAGTTTTTTAAGGAACCTCCATACTGTTCTCCATAGTGGTTGTACCAATTCACATTCCCACCAGCAGTGCAAGAGTGTTCCCTTTTCTCCACACCCTCTCCAGCATTTATTGTTTCTAGATTTCTTGATGATGGCCATTCTGACTGGTGTGAGATGATATCTCATTGTAGTTTTGATTTGCATTTCTCTAATGATTAATGATGTTGAGCATTCTTTCATGTGTTTGTTGGCAGTCTGTATATCTTCTTTGGAGAAATGCCTATTTAAGTCTTCTGCCCATTTTTGGATTGGGTTGTTTGTTTTTTTGCTATTGAGCTGCATGAGCTGTTTATAAATTTTGGAGATTAATCCTTTGTCAGTTGCTTCATTTGCAAATATTTTCTCCCATTGTGAGGGTTGTCTTTTCGTCTTCTTTATGGTTTCCTTGGCTGTGCAAAAGCTTTGAAGTTTCATTAGGTCCCATTTGTTTATCTTTGTTTTTATTTCCATTTCTCTAGGAGGTGGGTCCAAAAGGATCTTGCTGTGATTTATGTCATAGAGGGTTCTGCCTATGTTTTCCTCTAAGAGTTTGATAGTGTCTGGCCTTACATTTAGGTCTTTAATCCATTTTGAGCTTATTTTTGTGTATGGTGTTAGGGAGTGATCTAATCTCATACTTTTACATGTCCCTGTCCAGTTTTCCCAGCACCACTTATTGAAGAGACTGTCCTTTCTCCACTGTACATTCCTGCCTCCTTTAAAAAGATAAGGTGACCATATGTCCGTGGGTTTATCTCTGGGCTTTCTATCCTGTTCCATTGATCTATCTTTCTGTTTTTGTGCCAGTACCACACTGTCTTGATTACTGTAGCTTTGTAGAATAGTCTGAAGTCAGGGAGCCTGATTCCTCCAGCTCCATTTTTCGTTCTCAAGATTCCTTTGGCTATTCGGGATTTTTTGTGTTTCCATACAAATTGTGAAATTTTTTGTTCTAGTTCTGTGAAAAATGCCAGTGGTAGTTTGATAGGGATTGCATTGAATCTGTAGATTGCTTTGGGTAGTAGACTCATTTTCACAATGTTGATTCTTCCCATCCAAGAACATGGTACATCTCTCCATCTATTTGTATCATCTTTAATTTCTTTCATCAGTGTCTTATAATTTTCTGCATACAGGTCTTTTGTCTCCGTAGGGAGGTTTATTCCTAGATATTTTATTCTTTTTGTTGCAATGGTAAATGGGAGTGTTTCCTTGATTTCACTTTCAGATTTTTCCTCATTAGTATATAGGAATGCCAGAGATTTCTGTGCATTAATTTTGTATCCTGCTACTTTACCAAATTCATTGATTAGCTCTAGTAGTTTTCTGGTAGCATCTTTAGGATTCTCTATGTATAGTATCATGTCATCTGCAAACAGTGACAGCTTTACTTCTTCTTTTCTGATTTGGATTCCTTTTATTTCCTTTTCTTCTCTGATTGCTGTGGGTAAAACTTCCAAAACTATGTTGAATAAGAGTGGTGAGAGTGGGCAGCCTTGTCTTGTTCCTGATCTTAGTGGAAATGGTTTCAGTTTTTCACCATTGAGGACGATGCTGGCTGTGGGTTTGTCATATATGGCCTTTATTATTTTGAGGAAAGTTCCCTCTATGCCTACTTTCTGCAGGGTTTTTTATCATAAATGGGTGTTGAATTTTGTCGAAAGTTTTCTCTGCATCTATTGAGATGATCATATGGTTTTTCTCCTTCAATTTGTTAATATGGTGTATCACGTTGATTGATTTGCGTATATTGAAGAATCCTTGCATTCCTGGAATAAACCCCACTTGATCATGGTGTATGATCCTTTTAATGTGCTGTTGGATTCTGTTTGCTAGTATTTTGTTGAGGATTTTTGCATCTATGTTCATCAGTGATATTGGCCTGTAGTTTTCTTGCTTTGTGACATCCTTGTCTGGTTTTGGTATCAGGGTGATGGTGGCCTCGTAGAATGAGTTTGGGAGTGTTCCTCCCTCTGCTATATTTTGGAAGAGTTTGAGAAGGATAGGTGTTAACTCTTCTCTAAATGCTTGATAGAATTCGCCTGTGAAGCCATCTGGTCCTGGGCTTTTGTTTGTTGGAAGATTTTTAATCACAGTTTCAATTTCAGTGCTTGTGATTGGTCTGTTTATATTTTCTATTTCTTCCTGATTCAGTCTTGGCAGGTTGTGCATTTCTAAGAATTTGTCCATTTCTTCCAGGTTGTCCATTTTATTGGCATAGAGTTGCTTGTAATAATCTCTCATGATCTTTTGTATTTCTGCACTGTCAGTTGTTACTTCTCCTTTTTCATTTCTAATTCTATTGATTTGAGTCTTCTCCCTTTTTTTTCTTGATGAGTCTGGCTAATGGTTTATCAATTTTGTTTATCTTCTCAAAGAACCAGCTTTTAGTTTTATTGATCTTTGCTATTGTTTCCTTCATTTCTTTTTCATTTATTTCCGATCTGATTTTTATGATTTCTTTCCTTCTGCTAACTTTGGGATGTTTTTGTTCTTCTTTCTCTAATTGCTTTAGGTGCAAGGTTAGGTTGTTTATTCGAGATGTTTCCTGTTTCTTAAGGTAGGATTGTATTGCTATAAACTTCCCTCTTAGAACTGCTTTTGCTGCATCCCATAGGTTTTGGGTCGTCGTGTCTCCATTGTCATTTGTTTCTAGGTATTTTTTAATTTCCTTTTTGATTTCTTCAGTGATCAGTTCGTTATTAAGTAGTGTATTGTTTAGCCTCCATGTGTTTGTAATTTTTACAGATCTTTTCCTGTAATTGATATCTAGTCTCATAGCATTGTGGTCAGAAAAGATACTTGATACAATTTCAATTTTCTTAAATTTACCAAGGCTTGATTTGTGACCCAAGATATGATCTATCCTGGAGAATGTTCCATGAGCACTTGAGAAAAATGTGTATTCTGTTGTTTTTGGATGGAATGTCCTATAAATATCAACTAAGTCCATCTTGTTTAATGTATCATTTAAAGCCTGGGTTTCCTTATTTATTTTCATTTTGGATGATCTGTCCATTGGTGAAAGTGGGGTGTTAAGGTCCCCTACTATGATTGTGTTACTGTTGATTTCTCCTTTTATGGCTGTTAGTATTTGCCTTATGTATTGAGGTGCTCCTATGTTGGGTGCATAAATATTTACAATTGTTATATCTTCTTCTTGGATTGATCCCTTGATCATTATGTAGTGTCCTTCTTGGTCTCTTGTAATAGTCTTTATTTTAAAGTCTATTTTGTCTGATATGAGAATTGCTACTCCAGCTTTCTGTTGGTTTCCATTTGCATGGAATATCTTTTTCCATCCCCTTACTTTCAGTCTGTATGTGTCTCTAGGTCTGAAGTGGGTCTCTTGTAGACAGCATAAATGTGGGTCTTGTTTTTGTATCCATTCAGCCAATCTGTGTCTTTTCGTGGGAGCATTTAGTCCATTTACATTGAAAGTAATTATTGATTTGTATGTTCCTATTCCCATTTTCTTAATTGTTTTGGGTTCGTTATTGTAGGTATTTTCCTTCGTTGTGTTTCTTGCCTAGAGAAGTTCCTTTAGCATTCGTTGTAAAGCTGATTTGGTGGTGCTGAACTCTCTCAGCTTTTGCTTGTCTGTAAACGTTTTAATTTCTCCATCAAATCTGAATGAGATCCTTGCTGGGTAGAGTAATCTTGGTTGCAGGTTTTTCTCCTTCATCACTTTAATTATGTCCTGCCACTCCCTTCTGGCTTGTAGAGTTTCTGCTGAGAGATCAGCTGTTATCCTGATGGGGATTCCCTTGTGTGTTATTTGTTGTTTTCCCTTGCTGCTTTTAATATGATTTCTTTGTGTTTAATTTTTGACAGTTTGATTAATATGTGTCTTGGCGTATTTCTCCTTGGATTTATTCTGTATGGGACTCTCTGTGCCTCCTGGACTTGATTAACTATTTCCTTTCCCATATTAGGGAAGTTTTCAACTATAATCTCTTCAAATATTTTCTCAGTCCCTTTCTTTTTCTCTTCTTCTTCTGGAACCCCTATAATTCGAATGTTGGTGCATTTAATGTTGTCCCAGAGGTCTCTGAGACTGTCCTCTGTTCTTTTCATTCTTTTTTCTTTATTTTGCTCTGCAGCAGTTATTTCCACTATTTTATCTTCCACCTCACTTATCCATTCTTCTGCCTCAGTTATTCTGCTATTGATCCCATCTAGAGTATTTTTCATTTCATTTATTGTGTTTTTAATCGATGCTTGATTCATCTTTAGTTTTTCTAGGTCCTTGTTAACTGTTTCTTGCATTTTGTCTATTCTATTTCCAAGATTTTGGATCATGGAAATAGAATCTTGGATCATCTTTACCATCATTATTCTGAATTCTTTTTCAGGTAGACTGCCTATTACCTCTTCATTTGTTAGGCCTGGTGGGTTTTTATCTTGCTCCTTCTCCTGCTGTGTGTTTTTCTGTCTTCTCATTTTGCTTATGTTACTGTGTTTGGGGTCTCCTTTTTGCAGGCTGCAGGTTCGTAGTTCCCGTTGTTTTTGGTGTCTGTCCCTAGTGGCTAAGGTTGGTTTTGTGGGTTGTGTAGGCTTCCTGGTGGAGGGGACTAGTGCCTGTGTTCTGGTGGATGAGGCTGGATCTTGTCTTTCTGGTGGGCAGGTCCACGTCTGGTGGTGTGTTTTGGGGTGTCTGCGGAATTTTTATGATTTTAGGCCACCTCTCTGCTAATGGGTGGCGTCGTGTTCCTGTCTTGCTAGTTGTTTGGCATAGGCTGTCCAGCACTGTAGCTTGCTGGTCGTTGAGTGAAGCTGGGTGCTGGTGTTGAGATGGAGATCTCTGGAAGATTTTTGCCGTTTGATATTATGTGATGCTGGGAGGTCTCTTGTGGACCAGTGTCCTGAAGTTGGCTCTCCCACCTCAGAGGCACAGCACTGACTCCTGGCTCCTCAATTTGGGATGATTTGTTGTCTATTCATGTATTCCACAGATGCAGGGTACATCAAGTTGATTGTGGAGCTTTAATCCGCTGTTTCTGAGGCTGCTGGGAGAGATTTCCCTTTCTCTTCTTTGTTCCCACAGCTCCCGGGTCTCAGCTTTGGATTTGGCCCCGCCTCTGCGTGTAGGTCGCCGGAGGGTGTCTGTTCTTCGCTCAGACAGGACAGGGTTAAAAGAGCAGCCGCTTCGGGGACTCTGGCTCACTCAGGCCGGGGGGTAGGGAGGGGCATGGAGTGCGGGGCGAGCCTGCAGCGGCAGAGTCCGGCGTGACGTTGCACCAGCCCGAGGCGCGCCGTGCGTTCTCCCAGGGAAGCCGTCTCTGGATCCTGGGACCCCGGCAGTGACGGTCTGTACCAGCTCCCGGAAGGGCGGCGTGGACAGTGACCTGTGCTCGCACACAGGCCTCTTGGCGGCGGCAGCAGCAGCCCCAGCGTCCCACGCCCGTCTCTGGGCTCCGTGCTTTTAGCCGCGGCTCACGGCCCGTCTGTGCAGCTCCTTTAAGCAGCGCTCTTAATCCCCTCTCCTCACGCACCAGGAAACCAAGAGGGAAGAAATAGTCTCTTGCCTCTTCGGCAGCTCCAGAATTTTCCCGGACTCCCTCCCGGCTAGCTGTGGCGCATTAGCTCCCTTCAGGCTGAGTTCTCAGTGCCAGCCCCAGTCCTCTCCCTGCGCTCTGACCGAAGCCCGGGCCTCAGCTTCCAGCGCTGCCCGCCCCGGCGGGCGAGCAGACAAGCCTCTCGGGCTGGTCGGCACCAATCCTCTGTGCGGGAATCTCTCCGCTTTGCCCTTCCCAGGTACGTGGGGGAGTTTCTTGCCTTTTGGGAGGTCTGAGGTCTTCTGCCAGTGTTCAGTAGGTGTTCTCGGTTATCTCTTTTTAATCAAATATATTGAGTCTCTGTTCCAGTACACCTTTGAAAAATAATAGAAAACCAACTATTCTGGAGAGTTTAATATAACTGCCTGAATTCAGAGTTTTTTTTACAGATATAAAATGGATAGGAGAGTTATATGAATTGATAAATTACAGAGAAGTTTTAATAAAAATGATATAAAAAGCTAAGTATTCAGAGACTAATACATAAAACAGCAAACAAGCCCAACAATGGATTTGAAGAGACTTTTAGACACATAAGTATGTGTAGCTAATTAATGTTCATTGCCTTAACTGGAAGTTATCATTAATCAAAAGGAACCAGGAATGAAAAAGTATGTGTGGTTACTTTAAAAAGCCAATTAATTTTAGGCTATTTTAATGGAATTCTGATAGGTAAGGACTTGGAATGGATTCTTTCAATATATTTTACAATTGTCAGGCCCTTGTTAAAGTTTAGGTATTCTATTTTGTCCTCCAAATGACGAAGAAAGGAGAAGAATAATAAAAATGACTAAAGGGATAGAAGATAGGTCATTTGGAAAAGAGTTAAAAAAAAGAGATAGTCTAGCCTGGAAAAGAAAAAGTAAAAGTGGAATTTAAAGTATTTCATTAATATGAAGGGTTACTAAAAGGAGGCGGGTCGGTTCTTAATCACTAAAGTGGAACAAAATTAAATTACCTTAAATTGAAGAAAGAACACATTGCTAGAGCGTTTATGGAATCCAGTGTCATTGAAAGACATTGAGTTTGAGAATCTCAATCCCTAGAGATCTTTAGTGGATGTGAGGGTATCCCACAGTGATGTCTCACCCCATGATCAACATGTACAGCCCTCCTGAAGTTGATACCTGTGTTGCAAAGAACTTCCTGGAAGGACTGCAGGATTTGGATATACAAGATCTCTTAGAATTCTCCTGATTCTTTCCTTGAAATTCAGTAATTGGAAAATTTCTTAAAATACATTCTAGTTTCTTTTTTTTTTTAAACAAAAGGATAATGACAAACACTGTTGAGTGTCCACCTGTAGCAGATTCTGTTGATGCCCTGAACATATCCCCTCAGCATTCACACGTCCAGGATTTCCTGATGGCACCTGTGAATCTCCATCTCAGGGCTTTCTCCCTACCAGAGGGTAAGGCAGTAATTTGTCCCTATTGGGGCTGATACATAACCCAGGCACAGTTCTGCCAATCCTGCCTACTAAGTCTTGCTAGCACTACAACCTGAGGCCCCACAGAGTATTGGCTTTGCCTTCATGGAATCTTACATAACACTGATCTGCAACCAAGAAACTCATTTTTCTGCAGAGTAGCAGCAGTGGGCATGTGACTATAGGACCCATGGGTATTACCATATACATGCTGCCTGACAGAACTCTTAAAGGTCTCTTAAAGGCCCAGCTAAGGAGTCAGCTTGTACATGATGCTCTTTTGGGGTGGGGCCCTGTGCTTCAAAATATGGCATAGGCTTTGAACCAAAGGTCAAATGATGCTCTGTCCCCAGTTGCTAGAACATTCTCTCCCAGCCCTAGTGGATGATCTATGATTGAGCTAAGCTTATCAGGGTATTTTCATTTGCTAGTGATTGGTTTAGGGGAAGTGGGCTGAATACATCTTGGGAAGATGCAGTGCCATAATAAACACATACTGACATGTCGGAGAAGCCAATTTTCCCTTCTGGCTTTGGATGTAGTATTGTGTAAAGATAACATTTGGAGCAGTTGCAGCCACTCTGTAACCAGGAAGAGAGAGAACATGAAGACTGAGAATGGCAGAGTAAAGAGATAGAAGGAGCTGGGTTCTGATGACACCAGTGAGCCCTTTGAAGAAACCCTAGAATTGCTTTCCTCTGGACATTTTAAGTGAGATAACAGATGGTTTTATTGTTTAAGCCACTTCTAGTCAGAGGTGGGTAATTTCCAGTGATACCCACGGTGGACACTTCTGAATTGGGCTTCCCACGTTTATTCCTTCCCATGGCTGCTTCTGTGTTGATGGTGTCCACCTTCTACTAGAAAGACCAAAAATGCTGGCATTTCCTGGTTTCTCTTGCAGCTAGGAAATGACGTGACCCAATTCTGGCCACTAGGACTTGAGGAGCAGTCAGTTGTTAGCTTTCTGAGAAAGGGTTTCCTCCCTGATAAGAAGCGGCATTTAGGAAACATGCCCCTATTCTTTGGCCAGATGCTGTTGTGTCTTCATGTGACACTTGAAACTGTCGTGGCCATCTGTGACTATGATGGTCTAAGGATAAAGCCAGAGTGAAAGATGTAAAAGCTGAGGTCCACAGTGACCTAGCAGAGTCCCTGGACCAATCTTGGACTTGTCCTGCCTCTTGAGTTATCTTTAAGTGAGGTAAATAAATGTCATAATTTAAGTTGGTTTTTGTTGGATGTTCTACTCCTTGAGGCCAGCGCCATCTTAACTCAAAAATATAGTATAGTATGCTACTTCAATCACGGTCTTCCCTTCCCAATCCACCAGAAATGAAAGAACAAAAAGTTTCTGTTAAACTTTTAAATATCAGCTGGTCCTGGTTTTACCTTATAATGATTATGGAAAATGCTAGTAGTATATAGTTTACTATAGAAGCACAAACTATTTCCATGACCCTTCACATGAGACAGATCATTAGGTATTCATGAAAATTACAAGAATATCTCCTCTCAATAGCCCTGTAATTGGGAGAAATAACAAAACTGTAAAAGGGACCGTTGGACGTTTTCATTCAGTTGGCCATTAGAGTCTCTGAATTGAGTTTTTCTAAAAAGAAGGAAAATGCAGCCAAATTTCATAATTCCCTCAAAAGCTCTAAGTAAAAATATACTGAAATCCTGAATAAAAGAAAAGCAACTGTGCATATATTATTTTATTTTAAAAACAGAACATCTTAGAGACTGGAAACATTACATTTCTGTTTACCCTAAGCAAACAAGATGGGAATTTAGAATTTTGAGTCCAAGGAGTATTTTTCTTTAAAAATATATATCATACACACACACACACACACACACACACACACACACACTAGTAATACAGAAAGAGATAATGAAGATGTTTTGCTGGAATTCTACTAGTCTGCTTTATGCTTATTGATGGAAAAAAAGATTCCTCCCTTGTAAATTACTTATTTTGCTAGAGGCTTTTCCTGGTTCTGGAACTACCACTTTTAAGGTATACTTCCCTCAGCGTGCAGAATGGTGGCGGGTCTTTTCAGATAAGAAATTCTGCATTCCATTTATCTTCAGGGTGTTAACCTTTGACAGCGCTTCGACAGATTAGCGAGCAAATGAACCTATTTTTCTAGCAGAAGAGCAGGTTGTCTGAATCAGGTATCCTTTCCTTTAGGTAGTTAAACTGGCCTGGGGCCCAAGGTGAGTGAGATTTCTTTGCTCTCAGCCTCATCACTCCACCTAGCTCAAGTTCAGGCGGCTTCAAGGATTTTGAGATTCTCTTGGGAAGCGAGCCCCTGCTTTAGCCAGAGGCTGGCTCATGAACGTCACCTTTCACCTACTTAAAGACAAGTTTTGCATAGCATCGAGGTTTACTATTCAAGTAGCTATTTCTAGCTCCTTCATTACTTCAAAACAAAATAAACCCCTCCAAATGTTTTATTTCTTGTGGTATCAAATCTGACTTAATGTTGTAACTTTGTCCACAGACCAACTAAATAATATGTTGGATTAAAGAAAAAAGAAAAGCTCAACCCCACTGCTGCTTGGGTAATGAAAGCCATCTTTCTTACAGTGTATTGTACTTGTTGTTTTAGTCATTTGTGTTTTGGTTTGTTTGCTTGCAGTAATGCAGTCTACCTGCACTCTATGTTTTTTTCCTTTTTGTAGTGTCTAAAGTGAAATATAATGGCAAACTTTAAAATACAGAAACAGTTTTAGCTTCATAAAAAGAACGTCCAAAGACAATAATTTGGGGTCAGCTTTATCATTTGAAAACAAATATCAATCTGGTATAATTAGTGAGTGCACTGAGGGGAGATGGGTTATTTGCTGGGTTCGGTAAGCCCAAAACAAGAGACAATAAAGAAACATGCTTTGAATTTTTGAGACCCTCTCGCTTCAGACATTTCCAAAAATCATTTTATTTTATAAAATTTGACAAATTTGTGCAAGAACGAAACAAGTAATCCAATTAAGAATGAAAATAATAACGCGCATTTTTTTTCCTGACCTATATTAAGATTTATGCATTACAGCAATATCTGCGTTTTCTAGTTCTTTTTTCGGGGGACAAGGCGGTGGTCTTTTTCCTCAGGAACTGCCCTCCTGCAGACCCGGCCGGCCCCGCCCCATCTCCGCCCATGTCGCGGCCGCACAGACTGGCTCCCCTCCCCTCTCCCGGCCGCAGTGGTCCGGTCCCTCCCCGCCGACCTGTCCCCGCCCCGCGCCGGCTGCGGCTGTGTCCCGTCCGCCCCAGCTCGGGCGAATGACCCATAGTAACCCCGCCCCGCCCCCGGCCGCCCGCGCCGCGCTCCCGGCCGGAATTCGATAGGCCCAGCCCCGCACGCGCCACCGCCCGCGGGCCAATGGGCGGCTGCCTCTCTGCATATGCAACGAGCGCCGGCCGGGGGCGCGCGTCTTGGGCGGTTCGGTTCAGCAGACGCTGGTCTGCCGGCGCTGGGGCGCTACGCTGTGCTAGTTGCGAGTGCTGGGGCTGAGACGAAGCGGCGCGGCAGCTGACCGGGCAGCCAACCGCTGCCCTCTCGCAGTGCGACCGCGGAGGCTGCGTCAGGGTCCCCAGGAGGCGGCCCGGGGCGTGAATGCTCTGGGGGCGCAGCAAGGCCTGCATGGGCCGGAGGAACCGGAGCTCCGGCCTCGCGGTGAGTGCGGCGCCCGTGGTGGGAGCGGCGGGGCCGTGTTGGCGGCGGGGCCTCCGCGTGCGGCCGGGTTGGGCCCGAGGGCGGCCCGGGCCTGGGGGAGGGACGCGGCCGGCCTGGAGGCCCCGGCTCCTCGACGTGGCCGCCGAGCCCGGCGCCGAGGGTGTGCGCGCTGGCGGTGCAGGGCTCTGGGGCCGGCCCGCGGCGTGTGTGGGAGGCGCGGCCGTGGGGTCTGGGAAGCTGGTGAGGTGGGGCCCGGGCCGAAGGGCCCACGTGAGCTGGGGGAACCGCAGCCCGAGCGGCCGCGCTGTCCGGGGGAGGAAGGATGCGGCAGGGTCTTTCCCGGCGCTTTGGGGGCGGGGTGGCCTGGGGGATTGACAGCTTTCACTAGCCCGGCTCTGACGCCGTCGCTGGGAGGAAACTGAGCCCTGCGGTTTCGGAAACCCACACTGGGGGTGTGGGTGGGTTGCTGCGGGGTGTGAGGAGAAATTGGGGGTGTGAGATGGGTCGACCTTGGTATTTGTTCAGGCCACGATCAGTGGTGATGGGGCGGGGATGAATACTATTGTTTTGGGGTTGGGAGTTGAAGGTTTATTTTCCCTAGGTGCATTTTAATTATACAGCAGTAGTGGAATGTGTAATACCGAGAGAGTGCTCGCTATCACCAGCCCAGTGGGGTAGGGATGATCCGGCCCGTTTCACAGATGAGCAACCCGAGGCCCAGAGACATAGAACTGGTTTGTCCAGGCTGGATTTAGAAAATGTGCTCGAAGCTATTGTGTATATGGCCTTTCAAAAATAGGGTAGAACAACGTCTTTGAAATTATATGGACGTTAGAGAGAGACTAGGCCTCATGAAAGTGATTATAGCCGAATAAGATGCCAAACAGCTGACACTTATTGAGCCTTTATAACATTGCGGGTGTTGTGCTAAGAGCTTTCTGTATAGTATCTCTGAAACTGTGAACAACCCACTAGGGTGGCGGTTATTCCCATTTTACAGCTGGAGAAACTGCTGTTTGGATATATTAACTTGCCCCCAGATCACAGCAAGTAAGAGGAGAAGCTGGGATTCAGATCCGCCTGTCTGAAAATCCAGAGCTTTCACATCTAAGCACTACAGTATACTGCCACTCCTTGGTGGCTGGCTGAATAGTTGTCACCGTGGATTTTTGTTTGAGTGTCCAGGAGAGCTGTAGTTTGATGATAACCTTTTTTGTTTCCCCAGATTAGTTCCGAGAGTTGAAGGGTGCTGCTGAGGTGCTCCTGGAAGTGTATTAGTAGGTTATTACAGGGCGGAGGAGGTGTGACACGGGAGTGTGCTGCACAGACTTTATTCTTTTTTTGTGTTCTGGCGTCTTCCCATGCACTTCTCACCCTTAAGAATGAGTAAGGCTTCTTTAGTCACTCTGGTAGTTTCCCTTCAGACTTTTCCTGGTTTCTCTCTTTTTCTATAGAAAGCGTTGGTTCTGTAGGATGGCAGTGTTGGGTGTAGAGCAGAGATCTACTGGATGTATGGGTCACCTAGTGTCTTTGGGTCTCAGTTACTGGGTTTGTAAGATGTTTGCGCTGGTTGATTTAAAGCTGAAATATTCTGAGTCATGTCCTTGAAGGAAAGAAGGAAGGAAGGAGGGATGGGAAGAATCAATCCCTGTCTGGTTTGGGAAGTCAGATCTTAAAGCCCCAACATTTTTCTCATTGCTTATGTGCTCCTCTGCTGTCTGGTTCTGCTTAAGTTAACCATTCCTCTTTCAATTAATTGCTCACTTAGAGCCTTTAGTTCCTGTTCTATATCAGGCACCATGTAAAGTGCTGAGAATGCAGCAGTGAACAGAATTGATGGGAGCTTTGCCTTTACGGAGGAAACAAACATGAAGCAAATCTCATACAAATAATATATAATGACACATTATGATATGTGTAATGTGTAACGAAGGACAAGTAGTGTGTGAACGAATACTGTATAGAGGATTGTGATTTAGATGGAAATCTAGTCTAGGGAGGTGGTTTTGTTTTTCCCCTTAGATGGTGGGTGACCAATAGTGCTTGTTGACTAGACTGGGTATTATATATTTATTTATTTATTTATTTTGCGGTACGCGGGCCTCTCACTGTTGTGGCCTTTCCCATTGCGGAGCACAGGCTCCGGACGCGCAGGCTCAGTGGCCATGGCTCACGGGCCCAGCCGCTCCGCGGCATGCGGGATCTTCCCAGACCGGGGCACGAACCCGCGTCCCCTGCATCGGCAGGCGGACTCTCAACCACTGCGCCACCAGGGAAGCCCTATATATATATATTTAAACTTTTTATTTTGGGATGATTTGAGATTTACAGAAAAGTTGCAAATATGGAATATTCCTGTATACCATAACCCAGCTCCCCTGCTCTTATACTAACGTGTCACATAACCTTGGTTCATTTGTCAAAACAAGAAATTAATATTGATATTATCCTCTTAACTGTAGACTTTATTCAGATATCACCAGTTTTTCCACTAATGCTCTTTTTTCTGTTCCAGGATTGAGTCCATGATACCAGCTGGCATTTTGCATTCATGTTATTCTAGTCTTCTCTAATATTAAATATTAATTTTAAAATTTACCTTTTATGAGTTTACTTCTAATAATTTGTAAGAGTGGTATGGAACACTAAGAAAATAAATATATGAATATGTAAAATAAACTATATTATATGTCATTTTCCAGCGATTCCAGTTTTGTTTAAATTAAGATTGCCCAGTATCAGTACGGTAGAAAGAAAATTGATCAGACTTAAAATTCAGTATCTGGAAAGGGAACATTTTCACTGGCATCTCTTTACCTCTCAAATTCCTTTTATTTAATTTTACTTATTTCTCTTTCTTTTTTTTGACATTATATTCCATTATAGGTTATTACGAGATATTGCGTATAATTCCCTGTGTACATCCTTTTTGCTTATCTGTTTTATGTATAGTAGTTTGTATCTGTTAATCCCGTGCTACTAATTTGTCCCTCCCCTCCTCCCTCTCCCCTTTGGTGACCATGTTTGTTTTCTGTGTCTGTGAGTCTGTTTCTGTTTTGTATATATATTCATTTGTATTATTTTTTAGATTCCACATACAAGTGGTATCATATAGTATTTGTCTTTTTCTGTCTGACTTGTTTCACTAAGCTTAATATTCTCTAGGTCCATCCATGTTGCTGCAAATGGCAATATTTCATTCTTTTTTATGGCTGAGTAATATTATAAACACACACACACACACGCATATACACATCACATCTTCTTAAGCCAGTCGTCTGTTGATGGGCCCTTGTGTTGCTTCCATATCTTGGCCATTGTAAATAGTGATGCTAATATACATGTACCCAAATGTTCATTTTGAATTAGACTTTTCATCCTTTCTGGAGTGGAATTGCCGGATCATATGGTGATTCCATTTTTAGTCTTTTAAAGTACCTGAATACTGTTTCCCATAGTGGCTACACCAAATTACATTCCCACCAACAGTGTAGGAGGGTTCCCTTTTCTCCTTCAGCATTTATTATATGTAGACTTTTGATGGTAGCCATTCTGACAGGTGTGAGGTGATACCTCATTGTGGTTTGTTTGGATTTGTATTTCTCTAATAGTGATGTTGAGGATCTTTTCATGTGCCTGTTAGCCATCTGTATGTCTTCTCTGGAGAAATGTCTGTTTAGGACTTCTGCCCACTTTTTGATTGGGTGGTTTGAGTTTTTTTTGATATTGAGTTGTATGAGCTGTTTGTATAGTTTGAATATTAACTCTTTGTCAATCACATCATTTGCAAATATTTCTCTCGTAGGTTGTCTTTTCATTTTGTTTATGGTTTCTTTTGCTGTGCAAAACTTTTAAGTTTGATTAGGTCTCATTTGTTTATTTTGCTTTTATTTCATTTCCCTTGGGAGACTGATTTAAGAAAATATTGCTACGATTTACATCAAAGAATGTTTGGCTTATGTTCTAGGAGTTTTAGGGTGTCATGTTTTATATTCAGGTCTTTAAACCATTTGGAGTTTGTTTTTGTATATGGTTTGAGGGAATGTTCAGATTTTGTTTGTTTTGTAGCTGTCTAGCTTTCCCAATACCATTTTTTGAAGAGACTGTATTTTCTTCTGGGGAGATTTTTGAATTGATAATGGTGAGGTATTACTAGATGACAATCTTGCGTTCTGAGGCTGTCATTAAATGTACATAAAGCAAGAGTTTGAGAACTTTTGAGCAACAATATTCTTTTAATTTCAATGTCTGTTTCCACCCAGAATGTCACTCCAGCTCACATTGCAAGATATGAAAATGAGAGAGGGAATTTTTTCAGGAAGTCATTCTCCCTGCCTTTAGGATACGTAAAGCTTAAATATTCCTGTAATACTTAAACTTTCCCCTTTCAGATGAACAGTTGGGAAGCAAGAAATTTATGTGAGATTCGGACCTGAGGATGGGATTTGGATGTTTTCAGGAAAGCTAGGCCAAAAAAAGTTGACAGTGTTTTCTAACTTTAGATAAGTAGTATTATAATTATTAAAAGTATCCTGTGTAGTTTACACTTTACAGAGTGATTTAACTTAAAATTCTCACCTCTTAGGAGACAAATGATGACATGGTTTGGGAAATATAAGCCATTAAATGTGTGACTATTTCAGTGGAACATGTATGAAGCCAATACAAATAGTTCATTGCAGTCCATTTACTGAATGCTGTCTGCATGCAAAGTACTGTGCTAGGTGTACAATGTGGAATAAGTAAAAAGATGAACTTGTAAAGTCCTCGCTTTCAAGGAGATTTCAACTTAATGAATACTAATACTCAGATTAAAGTTTTTTTCCTTTTTAAAGTGCTATCATTTTAGCTTATTTGATCCTCTTAAGAGCCTTATATCATTAGCAGAAATATTGAGAAAATGGAGATTTAGAGGCAGAATTGCCAGACCTGATGATTAATTGTAGTATATGGGTTGGGAGAAGGAGATGTTGAGTGATAACTCGTTTACCGTTTTGATGCCATCAGTGTAGAGATTGCCAGTGGAGAGACTAGAAAGAGAACAGGAAGAGGCCAGGGATGGAGCTGGGTCTAGGAAGCTGAGCTTGCAAAGGAAACGGTAGTAGTGGCCAGGGAGGTGAGAGGACTGCCAGAAGCAGGCGTCCCTGCTGCCAAGGGGTAGCTGTCAATACTGTGGAACACCCCTGTGAGGAACATTGAGTACCATCTGTTGTATTTAGCAACTCGGAGGTCATGGGTGACCTTGGCAGGAGATACTGATGTGGTGGTAGAGGGAGGATGAGGAGCAGAAGTAAGTAGAAGGTGGGGAAAATGGAGACAGCAAGAATCGGAAACTGCTTCCACGAGCTTTGACTTTTAGCATATTTAAATGCTGATGGGAGGGTGTCTGTTGAGAGGGGGAGGTCGAATATAGATGAGAAAAGTGCTACTTGTTTGTGCAAAGTTGGTGACAAGATGGGAGGGCATGGGATCCAAAGCAAGTGAGCCCCGTGCCTTAGCTGGGAGGAGGGACACCTCTTCTACAGTAACAGAAGATGGGCCTGTAATCACCTGACAGGAGTCAGTACCATATTATGGAGCCCTGAGCAATTTCCAGAAAATTGCCAAGAACTGTTGAATTCCTAAAGATCAGCCCAATTTTTGCTGACTCATGACATAGTCTTTTTAGAAAACTTCACTACAAAGCATTGTGTGAAATTGATTTAACATGTGACTTAATCTTGATTTTTATCCACCTTAATATGGTATATACTTCCATCTGGCTTTTGAATATAGTTTATTTCTTTGCTGAAGAAGGGGACAATATAAACATTAAATCTTGTGATTTCTTCCTTATGTGCTATTTTTAGTTTCGTAATAGTTTTTGCACTGCTTCTGTTTTCCTGACATTTTAAATGCCTAAATTCTTTTTATTTAAAATTTTAACTTCTGTTTTTACTGAAATATGTTTACTTCTCATGTTTCCCATTTGGAGGAATAAAGAATTATTGGATGATTCAGTGGGCTTAATGGATCTGCTAATTTTTATTTTGAACTGAAGATACCTGAGTAACCAATGTTTTGGATAAATTGCCTCCAACTATAGTTCCTTATTTGTTTGTGAAGGTATTACGAGGATATATAGGGGCAATGATTTATTCACTCATGTATTTCTTTAGTATGTATCTTGCAAGATACTGGCAATTTGAAAATGACTAAGAGATCGTCCCTGGGCTTCTGGCGGCGCAGTGGTTAAGAATCCGCCTGCCAGTGCAGGGGACACAGGTTCGAGCCCTGGTCCGGGAAGATCCCACATGCCGCGGAGAACTAAGCCCATGTGCCACAACTACTGAGCCTGTGCTGTAGAGCCCATGAGCCACAACATCTGAGCCCGTGCACCTAGAATCCGTGCTCCACAACAAAGAGAGCCGCCGCAATGAGAAGTCCGCGCACCGCAATGAAGAGTAGCCCCCGCTCGCTGCAACTAGAGAAAGCTCGCACGCAGCAAAGAAGAATAAATTTAAAAATTTATAAATAATTAAATAATTAAAAAAAAAAGAGATCGTCCCTGTTCTCGAAGAAGTCAGGATTCATGAAAGGAAAGTATGAACATTATATGGTGTAAGGGAAGAAGGTATAAGAATAGGTGCATTACTGTATGGTATAGCTCAGACAGAACAGGGCAGGAAAAAGGGGAGACTTTATGGTGGAGGTGGTAGCCCAGTTTTCTACGACAAACTGGACTTTTTGCCAAGTGAACAAGGGAGACGGAATAGAATGTTTCACCTTGAATCTGTGCCAGGTGTGTGTGTACACAGATATGTACACATTGGAGGTGGTATAACAATACTAAAGAATGTTGTTAGCAAAATAAAAACCTTATCTTGCTATAAAAAGCTTCCCATTTGTTTGTCATGTCATGGTCAGCTTTTCTATCCCTTATTTAATTTGGAAAGTAATCACACTTAGATAATATTTTTCTGATACAAAGCCTGGGTTTTCTTTTTCTGTACTAATGGTCTTTGGAATAAAGATGATAGCCAATACCTTTACAGTATTTCCTCTGGCCAGGTGCTGTTCTGATTTTCTTCTCAATTTTATGAGATAGGTTTTTTATCATTCTTATTTCACACATGAGGAAATTGAGGCACAGGGAGCTTCAGTGACTTGCCCAAGTGTGTGCTGTACCTCATCCCAGGTAGTTAGGTTCCAGAGTCCAAGGCCCAGGTGCTGCACCTCCTCTCTGGGGTGACAGCTTGGTTTGAAGTTCATATATACCTCTGAAGGCATGATTATACCTGGAAGGGAGCTGTGATGACAGTTTATCTATTTTTATTACACATAACTTACCTCCCCTCCCCCCAAATAAAAGCCCTGTTTTTACAGAGGAGAATGTGAGGAGTAACAAACGAAATTGAGAGAATTTAACTAAAATTTTCTTCTTGTACTTGAACATAAATACATCAGGATACATTCTCCTTTAACATTCTTACATAGGAATCATTAACATTGCCCTTTTAGCATTTTTTGGATCAGGAATATAAAGCAATTTTGGGTTCTGTAATCTGCTAATTCCATTTTTTTTCCTTTTCTTTCTTAAGGAAAAAAAAAGGAAAGGAGACCTGCTTTCTGTATGTCTGAGAAATATTTTATAATATTTAATCCAGTTAAAGAAACCTACTTCCTTCCCCCAAATCCTCCAGTTAACCACTGATCTGAATTTGGTGTTCATTATTCATATCCATTGCTCTGCAATTTTACTACATATGGATGTATCCCTAAACAGTGTACAGTATTGTTTTATGTATTTTTAAACTTGATATAGATGGCATTGTATGTATTCTTATGCAGCATCCTTTTTTTCAGTCAATATCACTTAATCTATGTGGTTTCATCAGTTGAGTTTCATCACTGTGGGTATATCTCAGTTTAGCTAATTTACTTTAAAATTGTGTTACTTTCATTTTTATCTCTTTTTTTGTTCTTAGTAGATAACTTTGCAGATATATATCTAATATTGTTTCATTTTAAATTCCATAAATGACTGTAGGGATAATTCACATGTGTCCTTCCTTTTGGGAAATTTTTATAAATCTACTTTTGATTTAGCCAATTCTGTATTTGAGTGCTTGTTTAAGAATTTTCCTCTAAAATGTGCCTTTTTCCATTGTAATTTTGGTGGGTAGGGACAGGGACTTGGAGTTAAGTTTTCTTGGAATTGAATTCTGGCTTATTAGTTGTGTGATCTTGGGCAGCTTATTTAACCTCTCTGTGCCTCAATTTCTTCTATAAAAAACAGATAATAAGAAAATCTGCTATATATTGTCAGGATTTATATGAGATAAGTTCCTGGTATGTAGTCAGCACTCAGTAAATATTAACTATTTTAAATTTATTTATTTTTAGACTATACAGTATTTTCTAAGTTCGTCCACTCACTTTTTGTTACTGCCTTACCTTTTGAAGCAGCGTTATCATCCTTACATAGACAAATACACTTCAAGGAAATGTCTAATGTATTGTAACCTCTGGTTAATGGAGATTGGGAAGAGATATTGTAAATAGTAAACTGTAAACTGAGGGACATTAAGTAGATTTTGATATATTTTAACGTCAATAGTTTAGGATTTACCTTGTGCTTTAGTTTTCTGGAAGTGTATATAAAGCACCTTGAAAGTAGGTTGACAGGGTGTACTTCTCAGTCGGGCAACTTAAGAATCCCCTTATTAGTTTTAAACATCTTTTGAATATGACCTTGATAATGGTTCAGGTAGCATTTCTAAATATACTGTCTTAGGTCATCAACTTTGTGTTGAGTGGCGAAGGAATCATTGCCATATATGTGTGTAAAACTTGCTGTGTAAATTTGATCTGATCCCTTAACCTTTCTCAGCCTTCTTAACCTTAACCTTCTCATAAAGATGTTCTTACTTTGCAGGGCTATCACGAGGATTGAGGGAGGTGACAGATAGTAGTTTAGGGTACACGGTTGACCCGTATGTTAGTTGTTAGTTATTTCTCTGCCTCCCTCTGTCTTCTCTTTTTTTCCTGTTTTCTTTCTTCTCTATTCTTCCTTTTTTTCTCTTTCCTTCTTTCTCTGTCCTTTCATTGATATATAAAAATCTGCACATATTTAATGTATACAATTTGAGTTTGGACATGCATACGCCTGTGCAGCCATCACCACAATCAAGGTAATAGACATATTGATCACCTCCAAAAGTTTCCTTGTGCCTCTTTGTTTCTTGTTTTTTTTGCATTTTGATTTTTTCTGTCCTTCAGAAGCAGTTTTTTGGTAAGAAGTAACAAGGTATTCTGAGTCCAGCATGTGACCAAACCCATCATATAAGTAAAAAGCATACATCACTTAAAGGGGGTCTAAGGAGTACTAATTCCTTAAGGATGAGAGTGTTCAAGCTGTCTGAAGATACATAAAGGATGTGATTAATGTTGAGTGAGCAGTACAGAGGTCAGAGAGGTCATATTGGCCAGGGTAGCCAAGGGAAAGGTCAGCTGAGCAAGATTGGATTTGAAAAAATAGTTGAGTTTGAGGTAGAGGAACTCAAATGGGGATGTCCAGGGCAGTTGGGGAAGAGCAAGATTGACAAATAAAATTGAGGCATCACCTGTTCTGGGGGACTAGAGAACCTGTGAGGATAAGTCACATCCCTGCGGAGAAGCAAAAACACCAGAGATTTGGAGGACAAAGACAATTAAAGATCTTGCCTAAGACTCATTTATTTATTGATTCCTTCAACTCAGGAAGTACAGTTGGTCCCTGAACAACATGGGTTTGAACTGTGTGGGTCCACTTACGTGTGGATTCCCCCCCCCGCCAAATGTGTACTACAACACTACACAATCCAAAGTTGGTTGAATCCCTGGATGTGGAACTGTGGGTATAGAGGACTGACTATAAAATTATATCCGGATTTTTGACTGTGTGGAAGGTTGGCGCCCCTAAACCCCGTGTTCAAGGGTCAGCTGTAATTGGTGAATGAATGGAAGGTAGTAGGAATAAGAAGGGACACTGGGCAGCCAGCAAGTGAAGAGGACCATGTGGGCTCTGAGTTTTTACAGGAGGAGCATTTAGGGTCTGGCCCGAGTTGTTTCTAACGCTGCTGCTTGACTGTCAGTGTGGTACTGCCCGTGCCATTTAGCCTTTGTGGAGCTCCGTTTCCTTGTCTGTAAACCTTTCTTGCCCAACACTGTTGTGAGCTGCTTCTCCATCAGTGCTCTTTTTCTTTTACCTCCCTTTCCACCTCTTCCTTTTTCTTGGTTTAGGACTTTTTCTATTCCTGCTGCGTTTCTTTCTTAGGCTTCTTTGAAACTTTATCAGTTAGCTTTGTGTGTTTCCCCCTCTGTGTTTATTTGTGTGTGTACTACTTGTAATTCACTGGGGTATTTGTACGGGTTTTATTAGATACTAACTACACTGACTGCTTCATAGATGTAACCTTTTGAATATTATTTTCTAAATTGGTATTGTAGGCATAAAACAGTTCATTTTTCTGCATTGCTGTTTCTAGGTTATAAAATACTGTTACCACTTTGGTCAGAATTATGAAAAGTTCCCACTTCAACCAGAGAAGTTTCTTATTTTTACTTATTTTACTTTCATCAGGATTGAAGTGATCCTCATTCTGGACCCTGACTGTGGCTCTTTTTTACTGTAACATTAAAACAATCAGAAATCTTTCTCTTCTCTTTGGAAACTGACTTGATCTCTGAACTTATTACTTCCAGTTTGGGGGAAGCTTGGGGTAGTCGAGTTCTTTCTAAAATGAAGTAAGGAGTTTATTTTAGTTCCATGGAAAACCAGAATGAACCAGAATGAATTAATCTTAGAACTGTACTTGACATTAATTGCAATTATACCACATGGACCATAATACACGGAATTATTATTTGTTACATATTCACAATACTTCCGTAAGTCATTTTCCTTTTGTACTGAAACTTTCCATATTGCTAGTGTGTTAGAGTCTAGGAATTTGTATTCATCATTGACTCTGAAACTAGGCCTGACTTCTAGCCTGATGCCCGTTTAGACTCTCCTGCATAGTATTCTCCTTAGAAATTCAAAATGTTTATTTGTAAATCACTTTCTGAGGCATAAAAAGAATACCTGTTTTCTCCAACATCTTGAAGTGGGAGGGTCGTGAGAGGTAGTAGCTGGTTGGGAGTGAGGTGTGAGGTCAGAGAGGGGAGCTCATGGGACCCCAAGTATAAGGAGTGAGGTTGGCGTGGTAGAGGGGAGTGATGCAGGGCTTGAGCTTTATGACCACATTGGCACTTGAATTCCCAAATCTGACTCCACCTCATTCTAGTTTTGCAACCACAGCAGATTACCTCCAAGCGTCAGTTTCTTTAAGATAAGGATGGTCTCTGTCTTTCAGTGTACATGTGCTCCGGGGTGTGCATGCAAGTCATCTCTGCAGTGCTGGAAGAAAACGTTAGAATTAAAAAAAAAATGTCCATATATTATGCATGATTTGTGGTGCTTATAGTATGCTAGAACAATAACACATATGCACAATGTTAAAGGTACACATGTTTGGGATGCCAGCAGTTTTACCAAAAGGGGCTTGTTGTGATCCTTAAAGTTTAGAGACCATGAGCTAGTAGATAAAAGCTAGGCCCATGCTTGGAGGCTTATTAGTCTGGGGGCAGCATTATATACAGATGAATTGAGGATGGGGTTGAAGAGCTTGCGTTATTTGGCTCTGGGAAACGAAGGGTGTCAGATTTAGGGAGCATGTCTCTGCAAGTTCATTTGAAAAATGGTAGACATAGTAAATCTGGCATGGGTAATGATTTGAGTTACTTTGTGAAAGTTTTAAACTGTATATTCTTACATTATCTCAGTGTTAGAAGATTACATGGTAGAAATTTGGGTGGGATATAACCCAGAAAAGTGAGTCAGTGTTAGGGAATTGCTCTTGATATGCATGGGTAGTTTACCCACAGATAACTGAGAGCTGGCTGTATGTATGTCTAAGTTAATGTTTGTTTATATTGTATGAGGCCAGAGGACAGGCTTATTAACTATAGGTGATTAATTACAGTTTTGTGTTTCATGCTATTAATTTCAAATTGCTTTATGAAATAAATGTATTTGCTATCTTTTCTTTTCAGATAAGTCTAAAACATAATGTGTTTCTTTTGGGCTCCTTTAAGAGAGAGTAGCTGTTTAACGTAGAAAGTAAGCATCTCTGAGGACGGGGATACTTGTTATTCACTGATGCACATCCAGTGCCCAGCATATAGAAGATACTCATATTTGTTGATAGAATCAATCTTTGCATCCCTGTCACCTAGCACAACAACGAATATGAGATACTCAGTAAATGTTTATTAAATTGAGCTGAAAGATTTGAACATGATACCAGAAGAGTTTTGGAAGGTCCGAAACCTGACATCAAAATGACCAGTGTACACTTAGTAGTGGGAGCTCAGGCATTCTGAAAGAGTAGACTTGCTTTTGATATGCATTTGAATAGCTCACTGGTTGAGTCATAGGTATAGGTATAATTTAAAAATTATGTGATGAAGAAAGTGTGATGGATTGTCTCGGGCCAGGCCAGCTGCTTGTTGTACTTTAATATCATAACCACTTGTAGCCTTTGACACTCCCGACCATGCCCTCATTGACCCTTATGTCTGCCTTTGGCTTCTAGGACATGCTCTTGGTTTCTTTACCCTTCTAGCTGGCTTTTATAATGAACCGTCTTTAATCCTTTTATCGTATAACTGAGTATACTTTTTAAAAAAAAATTATTTATTTATTTATTTTTGGCTGTGTTGGGTCTTTGTTTCTGTGCGAGGGCTTTCTCTAGTTGTGGCGAGTGGGGGCCAGTCTTCATCGCAGTGCGTGGGCCTCTCACTGTCGCGGCCTCTTTTGTTGCGGAGCACAAGCTCCAGACGCACAGGCTCAGTAGTTATGGCTCACGGGCCTAGTTGCTCCGCCGCATGTGGGATCTTCCCAGACCAGGGCTCGAGCCGGTGTCCCCTGCATCGGCAGGCGGATTCTCAACCACTGCGCCACCAGGGAAGCCCTGAGTGTACTATTTTTGAGGGATTCCATGGTTTCAACTCTAATATGGTTAGAGTCAGTGATGATTCTAAAATCTACATCCTCAGTTCTGTCTGGAGCCCCAGTCTTGGATTTCTGACAATATTGTGAATATCTTTTCTGGCCATTTCCACAGACTTAATATCCTACCCTATACTCATGTACTCATGTGTATCTGTTCTTCTACCTGTATTCCTCATATCTATTGCAAGTCATCCACTATTCTAGAAGTGTTGACTTTAATCTTCAAAGGTTAATCTTCACATCTCACCACATCCTATTGGTTTTACCTCAGAAAAGTCTCTCCAGTTGGTCCTCCTACTTCTGTATCTACTGCCCTAAACCCTGGACCTCATCATCCTTTGCTTGGGCTCTTGTAATAACTACATACCGGGAATCTTTTGTGGTTTGTTCTGTTTGTTGACCCAAGTAGTCATTCTGAAAAAGCAAATTTGGTCAAGTGCCTTGCTTATTAAAACCTGTCTCTGCAACATATTCCTCTATTCCATTTTCATTTCTAACTTCCCTCAGTTTCCTATGCTCCAACGATCTCAAGCTCCTTGTGATTCCTTATTCTCTGCCCCTTCATGCCGCTCTGTGTCAGGCAGGAGTGGAGGGTGGAAGTGGGGCACAGAGGGACTGAGTTAGCTCTTATCCGTGGGACCAGGGAGGGCTTCACATGGAGGCTTCAACTGAATCTTAAAGAATGAGTTTACTTTGGCAGGCCTTTTAGCTTCTTTTAATTCTATTGAATTCTTTTAATTCAATCCCAGTTCCGGGTTCTAGAGAGAATATTAGTGAACCAACACATCAGTACTTTCGTTACAGGCCTCACTGGTCATAGGCTCCTGGATCCCTGTGGATGCCTGTGTTTGCCATAGTCAGCTGGGGTAGAGATGGGCGTGAAGTGGCATAGTGCAAACGAAACCAGTGCTTCTCTTCCCAACAGAGTTGTAGGCCAGGCAATGTGGGCTGTGTAGGCTACCGTGGTAGCACTGGAGATGGTTTTATAATGAGAAAAAAGACTTAGGAACAAATCCTTTTTGGGACATGGGAGCTGTGGAAGAGAGGTATTGCTAGGCTGATTGTTTCAGGGATGTGTTCCTCATCTTTCTAGGACTCACATTCAGCCATTGACTCAATTCTGGTTTTACTTTGATGCTGTTTAATTTATTGAACAATCTGTCCTTCACTCATTGATCTGAAATGCCACCATCATTAAATGTAAATGTCCCATGACTATTTCTAGTTTTTACAATTCTGTACCAGAACAGTTAGTGTTAGTTTTGGCATCTAATAGGCTGGTATGGGCTAAGTATTCTTGTTCTCAAATTTTCCTAGCTAATCTTAAAATGTTCCCTTCTAGATAAACCTTGGAACTAGTATATCAACTAATCATACAAAATTGACAAAGTCCTAGTAGGATTTTGATTGGGATTGTATTTGGTTTATAGGTTAATTTTGGTAGAGTTATAGTTATCCTTTCTACCCAGAACCTAGTCTGTCTTTCCATGTATGCAAGTCTTTTAGTGTCTATTAGTAGTAGTATATATATATATGTATACACACACACACACACACACACACGTATATAAAATCTTTTCCCTTTTTATTTTCTAACTGGTTATTACTACTGTATAGGAAAATGATTGGTTTTTGTTGTCTACCTAGTACCCAGATATCTTAGTGAACTTTCTCTCTGGTTGGATAATTTTCAGATGATTCTTTTGGATTTTCTTGTCAGACATTAATTATCTGCAAACAGTGATTATTGTGTCTCTCCTTTTCCAGTATTCCTACTCCTCATTTCTTTTTTTCATCATTGCATTGTCTAGACTGCAGTGCTGTCCATAAGAAATGCAATTAGAGCCACAAATGTGAACCATATCTGTAGTAGTTTAAATTTCTAGTAGGTATCATAAAGAAGAAACAGGTAACTTTAATATATTTTATTTAATCCAGTATATTCAACATATAATCAATATAAAAATGATTAATGAGATGTTTTACATTTTCTTCATACTAAGCCTTTGCAAGTCCATGTGTATTTTACATTTAGAGCACATCTCAATTTGGACAAGCCACACTTCAAGTGTTTAGTAGCTCCATGTGGCTAATGACTACAGGGCTAGAGCCTTTTTAACAGTGTTAAATAATTATAGTCACAACTGGCCTCCTTGTCTTAATTCCTGACTTTAATGGAAATTTGAGTCTGATGTTTGCTATTCGTTTCTGATATGCTTTTATTAAGTTGAAGTTTTCTTTTGTTTCTGAGTAAGAAGTTCCTTTTAATAATTGACGGTGATGGGGAAATTGGGCAGCCACATGCAAAAGAATAAAACTGGACCCACGGGCTTCCCTGGTGGCGCAGTGGTTGAGAGTCCGCCTGCCGATGCAGGGGACACGAGTTTGTGCCCCGGTACGGGAAGATCCCACATGCCGCGGAGCGGCTGGGTGCATGAGCCATGGCCGCTGAGCTTGCGCGTCCGGAGCCTGTGCTCCGCAATGGGAGAGGCCACGACAGTGAGAGGCCCACGTACCGCAAAAAAACAAACAAACAAAAAACTGGACCCGCTATCTTATACTGTAAACAAAAATTAACTCAAAATGGATTAAAGAGTTGAGTGTACTATGACATAAATCACAGCAAGATCCTTTTGGACCCACCTCCTAGAGTAATGGAAATAAAAACAAAGATAAACAAAAGGGACCTAATGAAACTTCAAAGCTTTTGCACAGCCAAGGAAACCAGCAACAAGACCAAAAGACAACCCTCAGAATGGGAGAAAATATTTGCAAATGAAGCAACTGACAAAGGATTAATCTCCAAAATGTATAAGCAGCTCATGCAGCTCAATAGCAAAAAAACAAACAACCCAATCCAAAAATGGGCAGAAGACTTAAATAGGCATTTCTCCAAAGAAGATATACAGACTGCCAACAAACACATGAAAGAATGCTCAACATCATTAATCATTAGAGAAATGCAAATCAAAACTACAATGAGATATCATCTCACACCAGTCAGAATGGCCATCATCAAGAAATCTAGAAACAATAAATGCTGGAGAGGGTGTGGAGAAAAGGGAACATTCTTGCACTGCTGGTGGGAATGTGAATTGGTACAGCCACTATGGAGAACAGTATGGAGGTTCCTTAAAAAACTACAAATAGAACTACCATATGACCCAGCAATCCCACTACTAGGCATATACCCTGAGAAAACCATAATTCAAAAAGAGCCATGTACCAAAATGTTCATTGCAACTCTATTCACAATAGCCCGGAGATGGAAACAACCTAAGTGTCCATCATCAGATGAATGGATACAGAAGATGTGGCACATATATACAATGGAATATTACTCAGCCATAAAAAGAAACGAAACTGAGCTATTTGTAATGAGGTGGATAGACCTAGAGTCTGTCATACAGAGTGAAATAAGTCAGAAAGAGAAAGACAAATACCGTATGCTAACACATATATATGGAAGTTAAGAAAAAAAAATGTCATGAAGAACCTAGGGGTAAAACGGGAATAAAGACACAGACCTACTTGAGAATGGACTTGAGGATATGGGGAGGGGGAAGGGTAATCTGTGACAAAGCGAAAGAGAGGCATGGACATACATACAGTACCAAACGTAAGGTAGATAGTGGGAAGCAGCCGCGTAGCACAGGGAGATCAGCTCGGTGCTTTGTGACCGCCTGGAGGGGTGGGATAGGGAGGGTGGGAGGGAGGGAGACGCAAGAGGGAAGGGATGTGGGAACAGATGTATATGTATGACTGATTCACCTTGTTACAAAGCAGAAACTAAAAAAAAAAAAAAAAAAAAAAAAAAGAAGAGTTGAGTGTAAGACCTGAAGCCATAAAGCTCCTAGAAGAAAACAGAGGTGGTAAACTCCTTGACAGGTCTTGGTGATAATTTTTTGAATTTGCCACCAAAAGCAAAAGCAAGAAAGGCAAAAATAAACAGGTGGGACTACATTAAACTAAAAAACTTTTGCACAGCAAGGGAAACATCAACAAAAAAGGCAGCCTACTTAATGGGAGAAAATATTTGCAAATCATCTATCTGATAAGGGGCTAATATTCAGAATATATAAAGAACTGATACAACTGAACAGCAAAAACAAAACAAAACAAAAAACAACACAACCACAAAAACCAATTGAAAAATGGACAGAAGATCCAAGTAGATATTTTTCCAAAGACATACAGATGGCCAACAGATGAGTGAAAAAATGCTCTACATCATCATTCATCAGGGAATTGCAAATCAAAACCACAATGAGAGATCTCTTCATACCTGCTAGAATGACAGTTATCAAATAGACAAGAAATAACAGTGTTGACAAGGATTTGGAGAAAAGGGAATCCTTGTGCACTATTGATGGGGATGTAAATCAGTGCATCCAGTATGGAAAACAGTATGGAAGTTCCTCAAAACATTGAGAATAGAACTACCATATAATTCAGCAGTTCCACTCCTGGATATTTATCTGAAGAAAATGAAGACACTAATTCAAAAAGATATGTGCATCCCCATGTTCATTGCAGCACTATTTATAATAGCCAAGATATGGAAACAACTTAAGGTGTCCATCAGTGGATGAATGGATAAAGAAGACATATATACACAGTGGAATATTAGGCATTAAAAATAATGAAATCCTGCCATTTTTGACAAAATGGATGGACCTTGAGGGCATTATACCAAGTGAAATAACTCAGAGAAAGATAGACACCATGTGATCTCTCTTTTATGTGGAATCTCTAAACAAACAAACAAACAAAAGCTAAGGTCATAGATACAGAGAACAGATTGGTAGCTGGCCAGAGGTAGGGGTTGGGGGAGGGAGAAATCAGTGAGCTGTTTTGGCAAAAGTTAATAATATTTATTTTTCTTAAATACTTAAAAAAACATATACTGACATGATTACACCTTTCTGTCCCACTTAAACTGTTAATATAAATAATAATAATAGAGTTCTGTGATACAATATGAGAGATATATAAGGTTTTTGTCCCCACTCTTGGCACGGAGCTCCTGAGACCCTTGGAATTTCCTGATTGTTAGGAGTACCTTTTATTCATAAAAGCTCCTTTGGATCACACCCTAGTTTACACTAATGAAGTGACTTAGGATGGGGTCCCTAGAGCATCTCAGGATGGAGCTGGTCACCAGAAAGACCAAGTGATTAGAGGTTTGAACTTCCAGCCCTACTCACCGACCTCCTGCAAGGAGTGAGGGGGCTGGAGACTGAGCTTTATAAAAACTCTTGAACGAGGGGATATTCAGGAAGCTTCCGGGATGGTGAGCATTTCTGTCCAGGTGCTGGGGAGGCGGCACACCTGGAGAGGGTTTGGAAGCTCTGCTGCATACCTTCCTCCCCATCCCTTGCCCTGTGCATCTCTTCCGTTTGTCTCTTTCCGAGTTGTATGCTTTATAATGAACTGGAAAACATAAGTAAAGAGTGTTCCTGAGTTCTTTGAGCCATCCTAGTAAATTATTGAACCTGAGGAGGGGTTTGTGGGAATCCCTGTTTACAGCCGGCCGGAGACTTGTAACTACCGAGTGGGGAACAGTCTTGTGGGACTGACCCCTTACTTAAGCTGTGGGATATAGCTCTTATGAAATAGATTACAAAACTTAGACCAATGCTGGCTTAAAAATTATCTCTAACTTTTATCAGAAGAGTGTACGCACACGGTGGCAGACTTTTTAAAGTAATTTCTTGGCAGAGTGTGTTTGTGGAATTAAATTTTCTGAGTCCGTGCATGTCTGAAAATGTCTTTATTCTACCTGCAGTTGAACAGGAATGTAGATGGGAATAGAGTTCTGGATTAAAATTTCCCTCAGAAGTCTGAAGGCATTGTTCATAGCCTTCTAGCGTCCAGTACTGTGGAGACATCTGCTGCCAGTATCATTCTTATTCCTTTATAGGAAGGGTGGCTATACATCCTGGTTTGTCTGGAATACCTTCAAATTTATCTTATAATAGTACATGCTTTTATTCTCAAAAATGTCCTTCTTTGTTGATTAATTATAGAACCACCTTATTTGTAAGTGACCTGGTTTTTGTTTTTTGGAAGCTTTTAGGGTATTCTTTTACCTGGTGCTCTGAGAATTCACAAGGCTGTGTCGAGAATTCAGTTAATTTTTTTTCCCCCATTCATCCGCTCAGTACCCAGCAGACCCTTTCAATTTGAAGAATAGCGTTCATCAGCTCTGGTATATCTTATTGCAGAATGCTTCAGTAATTTCTACCTCTTCATTCTCTTTGTTCTTTCTTTCTAAAACTCCTTTTAGTGTAACTTGGTCTTTGGGATTAATTTGACACCCAATTAGAAAAACAAAACTTTTTTAACCTCCTGTTCTCTACTTCATTGCTTTTGCTTTCCTTTCTGGGAAAATATTCCCAACCTCATTTTCTAATACATCTATTGACTTTTTAATTTCAGGTGTTATTAACTTCCAAGAACTTTTTCTTATTTTCAGTCCTTCTGTATAGCATCCTATTCTTGTTTCATCAACAAGATGGTCTCTCTTATCCCTTTGAGAATATTAATTACATATGCATATTTAAAGTGTTTCCTACATTGTCTATCTCCATTTCATACCCCCCTCACACACACTTTTTGTTTTCATCTTCATGTGATTTTTTTCCCTCAAATATCTGGTGATCTAGAGCTTTATCTTCTGTCTGGATTTTTGGTTCTGATATATCTTCCTGTTTCTAGTTTTTTTCCATCAATAAATTCTCAACATTGGCACTAGATTTAACATTATAAAACAGATCTGATTATCCCATTCACTTGCATAAAAATCTGAATGGCTCTTCAGAGATCTGGATAATGTCTAAACCACTTAGTGTGGCACACAGGGCAGTGGCAGTGAGGTACAGTGTTTTCTAGAGCTGCTGTCATGCCACAGATTTGGTGGCTTAAAACAACAGGAATTTATTCCCATAGTTAATAGAAGCCAAAAGTTTGAGTCAGCATTACTGGGCTGAAATCAAGGTGTTGCCAGGGCTGAGCTCCCTCCTTCTAGAGAAGAAGCTGTTCCCGCCTCTTCTAGCTCTTCTAGCCTCTTCAGCTTCTGGGACTGCTTCAGCTTCTGGAACTGCTGCAGTCTGTTGCTCCACTCAAGGCTTCTAGGCCAGTGTCTTCAAATCTCTTTGCTTCATCTTCACTGTGTATGTCAAATCTAGTGCTTCTCTCTTACAGGGACACTTGTGATGGCATTTAGGGCCCACTGGATAATCGACGATTGTCTCCCCATCTCAAAAGCCTTAGTTTAATAACGCCTGCAAAGACCCATTTTCCGAATAAGGTAACATTTACAGGTTCCAGGGATTAGGACCTGATACCTTTGAGGTCATTAATCAGCCTACAACAAATACTTAGAGTTTTCTTAAATTGCCCTTTTCTTGAATACCTCTGCTTTTCCAGATACTATTACTGCCTGCAGTTTCTTCTCTTCTTGCCTCCTTGGCCAAAAATGAATGGATCATTAAATCTTTGTTGAGGAGATTCAACAATTATTGAGGGTCAATTGAATACTAGGGCTTGTCATATTAGAAAACAAAACAAGGTAAAGTAAACATGCACCTATGTCAAACCTTCTCCAGGGCAAATTACTCAGAAGGGATTCACTAAGTCATAGGAATTTACATTTTTAGCTTTTGCTGCCAAATTGCTCTCCAAAGTGGCTGCACTTCCCCCAATAATGCCAAGAGCGATCTTGTTTCCTATATCCTTGCCAATACTTGTGATTTTTTTCATTAAAAGAAATCTGATAGGGGAAAATTATATTGTTTTAACTTGCATTTCCTTGTGATGTTGACCATTTTTTTCAAAGTTAATAGATGTTTGGATTTTTTCTCTGAATGTACATAGCCCATTTTTTTCTATTGTGTTGCCTTCTATTTATAGAAATTCTACAAATATGGATATGTATTGTTCATATATGTTGTTGCTGTCCTCATTTACATAATGAGTAAACTGGCACAAGGAATAAATAAATTGATAAGATGCCCCCCTCACTCCCCATGGACAGATGGATAGATGAATGAAGAAACGAATGAATGTGTCTAGAATCATAGCTATTAAAAAACAGAGCAGGGATTTTGGACCCACATATATCTGGTTTTAAGGACTGTCCCTTTTAAAGTACATCTGGCTGCCTTGTAGCAAATGAGAAAATTAATAGTGAGGCACTGGTGTGCTGAATTTTGACTCAAAATACTTAACCATTACTTACTACTAGCTCTGTGAGTTTGGGCTGATGTTAATATATTTTTTTAAGTAACTGTAATGATTCCTAACCTATCTGCTTTGAAAGTGATTGAGAAAATCATTGAGATGATATACAAAAGTATGGTATATACAATGAAATACTATTATAAAACTTACTAATTCTCCTTGACCATCATAACAGTGAGTGAAAAAACTCAACATACTTTATAAAAGTTTTGGATATACCTTTTTTAAAAATATAGACTTTATTTTTAAAGGGTAGTTTCAAGTTCACAACAAAATTGAAAAGAAGGTAGTGAGATTTCCCATGTATCCCCTGTCCTCCCATATGCACAGCCTCCCCCAGTTTCAGCATCCTGTACCAGAGTGGTACATTTATTACAATCGATGAACCTACATTGATGCATTGTTATCACGCACAGTCCGCAGTTTACATTAGAGGTCGCTCTTGGTGTTGTACGTTCCACGGATTTTGACAAATATGTAATGTCGTATATCTACCATTATAGTATCGTACAGAGTAGTTTCACTGCTCTGAAAATCCTCTCTGCTCTGCCTGTTCATCCCTTCTTTCTCCTTAACCCTAGGCAACATTTTGCTGTCTCAGTAGTCCCAATCCTGTCTCCGTAGCTTTGCCTTATCCAGAATGTCATATAGCTGGAATCATATAGTATGTAACCTTTCAGATTGACTTCTTTCACTTAGTAATCTGCATTTGAGTTTCCTCCATCTTTTCATGGCTTAATGGCTCATTTCTTTTTAGTGCTGAATAACATTCCATTGCCTGGATGTAGCAGTTACACATTCGCTTGCTGAAGGACATCTTGGTTACTTCCAAATTTTGGCATTTACAAATAAAGCTGCTATAAACAGTTGTGTGCAGCTTTTTTGTCTAGACATAACATTTTCAACTCATTTGAGTAAATACCAAGGAGATCAACTGCCAGATCATACGGTAAAGAGTATGTTTAGTTTTGTAAGAAACTGCCAAACTATCATCCAAAGTGGCTGTACCATTCTGCATTCCCACCAGCAGTGAATGAGAGTTCCTGTTGCTCTGCATTGTTGTAGCATTTAGTGATGTTAGTATTTTGGATTTTGGTTATGCTAATAGGTGGGTAGTGGTATATATAACATGCTTTTTTGGTAAAAGTTTACATGATAAAATGTCATTTGCTAGTATAATAGATGATGTTTCCAGAAAAACTCAACAGAAATTTTCCCGTGACGTTTGGAGATAGAGATATCTCCAGGAAAAGGTTGATATTTGGCTCTATGATTAACCACATGAGGAGTAGTAATGCTTGCCTTCATGTGTTTGTTTTGACAGGTATTGAAACAAAGGCACATCTTTGAAAGGCACTAGTACGTCCTACCATTGTTAACTGGTAAAATGTTTAATTTTATTTAACTACAAAGTTTCTGTTATTAGGTGTAAAATGTATTAAGTTAAAAGCAAGTGTGGGTAAACTGTCAAAGAAAATTATTTTCTCTCCATTTTGTGATTGTAGAATTATGAAAGTTATGAGAAAGTAGCTTTTATACTAATTTTAATTCCATATAAGCCCATTGGAAAATTGAGCCATGTTATTCAGCAATATTACTGATATTTAACCTTCCTTTCCTCAATTTGAATTTCATTAAGCGTCTCTGCAAAAGTTTGAACCTCAGTATCCTCTTTATTTGGCAAAGTTTAGCACTAATTAGACTGGTAGCCCCATGTCAACACATGATGGTCCTTTGAAATATGTTTTATTTAAAATTTCTAACTGGACATTTTAACAGAAATTGTAGGTTGAAGGCCAGTAAAACAGCAGTGGATTTGTTGTTGTTGTTTTTTGACATCTTTATTGGAGTATAACTGCTTTACAATGCTGTGTTAGTTTCTGCTGTATAAGGAAGTGAGTCAGCTGTACATAAACAATATCACTATATCTTCTCCCTCTTGCATCTCCCTCCCACCCTCCCTATCCCACCCCTCCAGGTCGTCACAAAGCACTGAGCTGATCTCCCTGTGCTATGTGGCTGCTTCGCACTAGCTCTCTGTTTTACGTTTGGTAGTGTATATATGTCCATGCCACTTTAGTCTCTAGGCCCATCCACCTCACTACAAATAACTCAATTTCATTTCTTTTCATGGCTGAGTAATATTCCATTGTATACATGTGCCGCATCTTCTTTATCCATTCATCTGTCGATGGACACTTAGGTTGCTTCCATGTCCTGGCTATTGTAAATAGAGCTGCAGTGAACACTGTGGTACATGACTCTTTTTGAATTATGGTTTTCTCAGGGTATATGCCCAGTAGTGGGATTGCTGGGTCGTGTGGTAGTTCTATTTTTAGTTCTTTAAGGAACCTCCATACTATTCCCCATAGTGGCTGTATCAATTTACATCCCCACCAACAGTGCAAGAGGGTTCCCTTTTTTCCACACCCTCTCCAGCATTTATTGTTTGTAGATTTTTTGATGATGGCCATTCTGACTGGTGTGAGGGGATACCTCACTGTAGATTTGATTTGCATTTCTCTAATGATTAGTGATGTTGAGCATTCTTTCATTTGTTTGTCGGCAATCTGTATATCTTCTTTAGAGAAATGTCTGTTGAGATCTTCTGCCCATTTTTGGATTGGGTTGTTTGTTGTTTTGATATTGAGCTGCATGAGCTGCTTGTAAATTTTGGAGATTAATCCTTTGTCAGCTGCTTCATTTGCAAATATTTTCTCCCATTCTGAGGGTTGTCTTTTCATCTTGTTGCTGGTTTCCTTGGCTGTGCAAAAGCTTTTAAGTTTCATTAGGTCCCGTTTGTTTATTTTTGTTTTTCTTTCCATTTCTCTAGGAGGTAGATCAAAAAGGATCTTGCTGTGATTTATGTCATAGAGGGCTCTGCCTATGTTTTCCTCTAAGACTTTTATAGTGTCTGGTCTTACATTTAGGTCTTTAATCCATTTTGAGTTCATTTTTGTGTATGGAGTTAGGGAGTGTTCTAATTTTATTCTTTTACATGTAGCTGTCCAGTTTTCCCAGCACTACTTATTGAAGAGGCTGTCTTTTCTCCACTGTATATTCTTGCCTCCTTTATCAAAGATAAGGTGACCATATGTCCGTGGGTTTATCTCTGGGCTTTCTGTCCTGTTCCACTGATCTATATTTCTGTTTTTGTGCCAGTACCATACTGTCTTGATTACTGTAGCTTTGTAGTATAGTCTGAAGTCAGGGAGCCTGATTCTTCCAGCTCCGTTTTTCTTTCTCAAGATTGCTTTGGCTATTTGGGGTCTTTTGTGTTTCCATACAAATTGTGAAATTTTTTGTTGTAGTTCTGTGAAAAATGCCAGTGGTAGTATGATAGGGATTGCATTGAACCTGTAGATTGCTTTGGGTAGTATAGTCATTTTACAATGTTGTTTCTTCCAATCCAAGAACATGGTATATCTCTCCACCTGTTTGTATCATCCTTAATTTCTTTCATCAGTGTCTTATAGTGTTCTGCATATAGGTCTTTTGTCTCCTTAGGTAGGTTTATTCCTAGGTATTTTATTCTTTTTGTTGCAGTTGTAAATGGGAGTGTTCCCTTAATTTCTGTTTCAGATTTTTCATCATTAGTGTATAGGAATGCAAGAGATTTCTGTGCATTAATTTTGTACCCTGCTACTTTACCAAATTCGTTGATTAGCTCTAGTAGTTTTCTGGTAGCATCTTTGGGGTTCTCTATGTGTAGTATCATGTCATCTGCAAACAGTGACAGCTTTACTTCTTCTTTTCTGATTTGGATTCCTCTTATTTCTTTTACTTCTCTGATTGCTTTGGCTAAAACTTCCAAAACTATGGTGAATAATAGTGGTGAGAGTGGGCAACCTTGTCTTGTTCCTGATCTTAGTGGAAATGGTTTCAGTTTTTCACCATTGAGAACAATGTTGGCTGTGGGTTTGTCATATATGGCCTTTATTATGTTGAGGTAAGTTCCCTCTTTGCCTACTTTCTGGAGAGTTTTTATCATAAATGGGTGTTGAATTTTATTGAAAGCTTTTTCTGCATCTACTGAGATGATCATATGGGTTTTCTCCTTCAATTTGTTAATATGGTTTATCACACTGATTGATTTGCATATATTGAAGAATGCTTGCATTCCTGGGATAAACCCCACTTGATCATGGTGTATGATCCTTTTAATGTGCTGTTGGATTCTATGTGCTAGTATTTTGTTGAGGATTTTTGCATCTATGTTCATCAGTGATATTGGTCTGTAGTTTTCTTTTTTTGTGACATTTGTCTGTTTTTGGTATCAGGGTGATGGTGGCCTCGTAGAATGAGTTTGGAGGTGTTCCTCCCTCTGCTAGATTTTGGAAGAGTTTGAGAAGGATAGATGTTAGCTCTTCTCTGAATGCTTGATTGAATTCACCTGGAAGTCATCTGGTCCTGGGTTTTTGTTTGTTGGAAGATTTTTAATCACAGTCTCAGTTTCAGTGCTTGTGATTGGTCTTTTCATGTTCTATTTCTTCCTGGTTCAGTCTAGGAAGGTTGTGCTTTTCTAAGAATTTGTCCATTTCTGTCAGGTTGTCCATTTTATTGGCATGTAGTTGCTTGTAGTAATCTCTCATGATCCTTTGTATTTCTGCAGTGTCAGTTGTTACTTCTCCTTTTTCATTTCTAATTTTATGGATTTGAGTCTTCTGCCTTTTTTTCTTGATGAGTCTGGCTAACGGTTTATCAATTTTGTTTATCTTCTCAGAAGAACCAGCTTTTAGTTTTATTGATCTTTGCTATCATTTTCTTCATTTCTTTTTCATTTATTTCTGATCTGATCTTTATGATTTCTTTCCTTGTGCTAACTTTGGGTTTTTTTGGTTCTTCTTTCTCTGATTGCTTTAGCTGTAAGGTTAGGTTGTTTATTTGAGATGTTTCTTATTTCTTGAGGTAGGATTGTATTGCTATAAACTTCCTTCTTAGAACTGCTTTTGCTGCATCCCATAGATTTTGGTTTGTTGTGTTTTCATAGTCATGTGTTTATAGGTGTTTTTTGATTTTCTCTTTGATTTCTTCAGTGATCTCTTGGTTATTTAGTGTATTGTTTAGCCTCCATGTGTGTGTTTTGTTTTGTTTTTTTTTTTTACAGATTTTTTCCTGTAGTTGATGTCTAGTCTGATAGCATTGTGGTTGATACGATTTCAGTTTTCTTAAATTTACCGATGCTTGATTTGTGACCCAAGATATGATCTGTCCTAGAGAATGTTCCATGAGAACTTGAGAAGAAAGTGTATTCTGTTGTTTTTAGATAGAATGTCTTATAAATATCAACTAAGTCCATCTTGTTTAATGTGTCATTTAAAGCTTGTGTTTCCTTATTTATTTTCATTTTGGGTGATCTGTCCATTGGTGAACGTGGGGTGTTAAAGTCCCCTACTGTGATTGTATTACTGTCGATTTCCCCTTTTATGGCTGTTAGCATTTGCCTTAAGTATTGAGGTGCTCCTATGTGGGTGCATAAATATTTAACAGCTGTTATATCTTCTTAGATTGATCCGTTGATCATTATGTAGTGTCCTTTTTTGTCTCTTGTAATAGTCTTTATTTTAAAGTCTATTTTATCTGATATGAGAATTGCTACTCCAGCTTTCTTTTGATTTCCATTTGCATGGAATATCTTTTTCCATCCCCTCACTTTCAGTCTGTACGTGTCCCTAAGTCTGAAGTGGGTCTCTTGTAGACAGCATATATATGGGTCTTGTTTTTGTATCTATTCAGTCAGTCTATGTCTTTTGGTTGGAGAATTTAATCCATTTACATTTAAGGTAATTATTGAAATGTATGTTCCTCTTACCATTTTCTTAATTGTTTTGGGTTTGTTATTGTAGGTGTTTTCCTTCTCTTGTGTTTCCTGCCTAGAGAAGTTCCTTTAGCATTTGTTGTAAAGCTGGTTTGGTGGTGCTGAATTCTCTTAGCTTTGGCTTGTCTGTAAAGGTTTTAATTTCTCTGTCGAATCTGAATGAGATTCTTGCGTGGTAGAGTGGTCTTGGTTGTAGGTTTTTCTCTTCCATCAGTTTACATATGTCCTGCCATTCCCTTCTGGCTTACAGATTTTCTGCTGAAAGATCAGCTGTTAACCTTTGGGGATTCCCTTATATGTTATTTGTTGCTTTTCCCTTGCTGCTTTTAATATTTTTTCTTGGTATTTAATTTTTGATAGTTTGATTAATATGGTCTTGGCATGTTTCTCCTTGGATTTATCCTATATGGGACTCTCTGTGCTTCCTGGACTTGATTGACTATTTCCTTTCCCATATTAGGGAAGATTTCAACTGTAATCTCTTCAAATATTTTCTCAGTCCCTTTTTTTTTGTCTTCTTCTTCTGGGACCCCTGTAATTCGAATGTTGGTGCGTTTAATGTTGTTCCAGAGGTCTCGTAGACTGTCCTCAGTCCTTTTCATTCTTTTTTCTTTATCCTGCTCTGCAGTAGTTATTTCCAGTATTTTATCTTCCAGGTCACTTATCCATTCTTCTGCCTCAGTTATTCTGCTATTGATTCCTTCTAGAGAATTTTTAATTTCATTTATTGTGTTGTTCATCATTGTTTGTTTGCTCTTTAGTTCTTTTAGGTTCTTGTTAAACGTTTCTTGTATTTTGTGCATTGTATTTCCAAGATTTTGGATCATCGTTACTCCCATTACTCTGAATTCTTTTTCTGGTAGACTGCCTATTTTCTCTTCATTTGTTTGGTCTGGTGGGTTTTTACCTTGCTCCTTCATCTGCTGCGTATTTCTCTGTCTTCTCATTTTGCTTAACTTTCCTCGCTTGGGGTCTCCGTTTTGCAGGCTGCAAGTTCGTAGTTCCCGTTGTTTTTGGTGTCTGTTCCCATTGGGTAAGGTTGGTTCAGTGGGTTGTGCAGGCTTCCTGGTGGAGGATACTGGTGGTGTCTGTGTTCTGGTGGATGAGGCTGGATCTTGTCTTTCTGGTGGGCAGGACCATGTCTGGTGGTGTTTTTTGTGGTGTCTATGAACTTATTATGATTTTAGGCAGCCTCTGCTAATGGATGGGGCTGTGTTCCTGTCTTGCTAGTTGTGTGGCATGGAGTGTCCAGAAGTGTAGCTTGCTGGTCATTGAGTGGAGTTGGGTCTTAGCATTGAGATGAAGATCTCTGGCAGAGCTTTCGCCATTTGATATTACATGGAGCTGGGAGGTCTCTGGTGGACCAGTGTCCTGAACTCGGCTCTCCCACCTCAGAGGCTCAGGCTTGGCACCCGGCTGGAGCATCAAAACTCTGTCTGCCACCCGGATGAACTGTGCCCTGAAGAGGAAGCATATCTCTATCACCTGGTTATCAGGTTTAGAAAGTGAAATGAATGTCATTGCATTGTAGGCATTCAAAACTGGCTTTCCATGGATCCTCAAGTGCCTGAAGACTTGGCTTCACATGGACTATAGGCATTGTATTGCCCGCACCTATGCCCACTGTACCCGCACGTGTTCAGCATTGGAGTTTTTGTTAACCTGTAGCAAGATCTTCCTGTTAATTAGTTGTCATGGGTAAAATATAGCATAGTTTTATTCTTTACTTACTATGACTTCTGAAGTGAATTATAGTTTGTGAAATTTTGGGGCAAGAATTGAAGGATCAGGTGTCCAGGAAGTTTTTAGCATTCTGAGAAGTGAAGGAAAAGTTGGTTAGAACCGTTATAAGGAAGAGTCTATGTTGTTTAAGTGCTTTGAAAATATAAGGGCAGTAAGCGTCTTATCTATTAGAATCATGATTGTTGACATTTATCTTCTATTTCAGAAGATCATTTCAGAAACTTTGTCCACAACTGTTTAGTGATTTTACATTTTCTACTGATTTTAAGAAATTACATGAATAATGTTTATTACTAAAAACTGTAAACAGTATGAGAGTGTGTAAGTAAAAGGAAACTTCCCTGTCCCCTGTTTCTTTTGCTAGAGGTTACCCCTTACCAATTTGGAGTGTGTCCTTCTAGACTTTTTACATGCATATCCGAGATTACCATCTTTTAATGAAGCAGGTATGATGGAGAAAGGCAAATACCTTGCCCATTGGTGTGCCTTCATTTTACTTTAGACATTTCTTTGCCTACATCTTCTTGAGCGATATTCTTGGGTAAATGAAGAATGCTTTGACGTGAATACGTATAGTGCAACACTGTAGTTTCTCTACACATTTCTTTTAGCGAACATAAAAGGGAAATTCTATGGAAACCCAAACGTCGAATTTCTAGCTAAGAATAGATCAACATAGTTTGGATGTACATTGAAATTAAACTCGCAAAGTTAATTTACTGTGTACCGAACGACAGGTATTAAAGAGTAAAGCCTTTATATACATGACTGCAGTTAGTGTTGCCTTTATTGAGGGTCAGCTAGATTGGGGTAGAGAAAGAAGTGGTTTTGGAAGTTTAGTCCGTCTGTTTAGGGTGGGGGAGGGAAACAGTGCATGGAAAAAAAAGTGCTGTGGCAAAGTGACAAAGGTAACTTTGTCTCTCATAATTTTGCCTAGACTTGATCAGGTATCCAAAAAGAGGAAAGGAAATTCATCATTTTATGTAGGTTAACTATATTATGAAGTAAATAGAATTTCATGGACTATTTGAGAAACCCAGTGTCTTGAATTATAAAACTGAGAACTCCACCTCTTCACATTTGGGAACTACTCATATTCAGGAGTTTTGTGACTTAAGATATGATGTAAAAATTGACCTGATTCACTTGTGTGCATATCCTTTGTGTAGTTGTTAGATTGAAGCATTTAAAACTCCGTAAGAAATTTGGAGAAGCAGATTTTGATTTGGGTTTTATTTTAATGCTACTTATGAGTAGTCCCCCCAAAAAATGACATGTAGAATTTAAAAGAGAACATTAACAAGTAGAATTGTATGTGAATAAATTTAGATTCATTATCATTGCTATTCAGTAGTGTTTTAAATCTATGTTACAGATTCACAGCAAGTTGATTACTCTTTTTCTTGATGTTCAGTTATACTGATTAAAAAAAGGGAAATTCTATCCATGATTCTAGTGATTCATACTTAAATATTTTATAGAGTAGACAAGTTTTGATGGCCTTCAGGATTTCATCACTCACTTGATCCAGTAGTCCACGTTCAGCTGGTAGCAGAAAGTGTTACTTGTGTGTGTAGTCGTGCAATAGAGAGAAATCAGTCAGAGTATTTTCATTTGTGTTTCGGTGAAAATGATGCAGATTATAAGTTTGCAAGGAGATGGGGACAGCAGCGGTTTTGCCACTCCCTTGGCATAACACGAAAAGGTTTCTTAGAGTCAGGCCAAATACTACTCATAGGTATTGAAAGTGGATTCCTTTTTTTAACACCTTCTGTTTTTAAAACACAATCTAGTTTTTGAACATTGATGGAAAAGCTGCAGAGGCCAGAAAACTGAGCATATCGGAGAGTGGTGGAGAGGAGTGGGAAGACAATGCTTTATCTTGGTAGCTTTGATTTTGAAACCTGTTTAGATAAAGCTTTATTAATGGTAAAATAAGTGAGGATTTATGGAAAGAAAAAAATATTTTATGTAAATTAAACAAGGAAAAAATCATGAATAAAATACAAATAAAAGACTATTGACTAAAGGAAGTAGGTGAATGTTTAAACCTTATTCTTAGCTATCATTCAGATAGTATAAATAATGAAGTTGATGTAATGTTGTGATACGGGTCATTCATCCAGTTCTGTATATTTCCACAGTGTACTTATAATGTCTAATTATATATGTTATTTGCTTTTTCTTAAGTTTGTTTTTAACTGATATGCCAAAATTTAGATAAGAAGGGCTTTTGGGGTAAGGAGGTGAAAAAGGAAATATCTAAAGAATCTTACTGAACAATTTATAAATCCTTGAAATTGAAAGAACAGGTATAGAGTCAGACTGGATAGTTTTCAGTAGAATTTAGATTGCAAAATTATTCTAGCATTTTGTTATTTTTTTCTTTTTTACTAGAAGCATTTTAAAATTATCTTAGATTAAATTATCCTGAAAATCTTAATTTAGACATTTGAATCTCTTCATATTCCTAAAGGCTAAACTTACCTGAAGCGCTTTCTTTTCTCAAACATGCATACTTTGCTCATTATAAGCACATATAGTTTGCTGACATATTTCATATGTTTGGAACTATTAAGTCTTTGAATTTTCTTTAATTTTATTTTAAATTTTACTCTAGGGAAGAAAATAGGTAAGTTCAAAAGGGAAATTGTTAATATAGCTAAATCAACCTTCACTTAAAAATTAGGCCATCTGGGGAATTCCTTGGTGGTCCAGTGGTTAGGACTCTGCGCTTTCACTGCGGAGGGCCCAGGGTTGATCCCTGGTTGGGAAACTAAGATCCCACAAGCTGCACATTGTGCCCCCCCCAAAAAAAAAAAACATTAGGCCATCTGTTTACTATCCTAGGTATGGGTTCATGTAATACTATATATAGCACTTAGCTGGATCGAGTTGGAATTATAAAGACCCTCAAGTACCAACCAGCCAAGCTGATGTCATTATATAATTTAATAGTACATGTTCTCCTGAAATGTTTATATAGTTGGCCCCTCATTAGCCATTTTGTGTGAGATCACTGGAATAAATAAGGAATAGTCCTTAAGGGGAAAGTAGTCCTATTTAATATATGTTTTAATATAGTCAAGGAATTCAATTCTTGGCTGGTTAGTACTTACTGGTAAGTATTGTTATGTCAAAACAATGCTACTAAGTAGGGGTCCTAGGTTTGGTTTCTCTGCCCTACCATTTGGGTAATGTAATAGTGACTAACATGCCATTCTCCCCATTCCCCTTCAATGAATCAACCTTGAACAAAATTCTAATGTAAAAAGCTGTACTTTTGTATAGAGAATTTCATTATCACTTCTTTTGGTTATAATAAGAGGAGGGTATATGTCTTGGGAAGGTAAGTAGAAAGCAGAGTACGGGTAGGCTTTCCCATAGATGAGGAAGTTGAGGCAAAATGATTCAGAACCCTGAACCTGGGGCTTGTGTATATGTGGTTTTCTGGGCGGGAACTGTTTGGTGATCGACCACACGATAATGAGATAGATGAATGGACTCCAGAGCCACCTCTTAGTACTTCCCTGTGTGTTGCTGGGTCCAGGTATGAGGTTGTTAAGGGTGGACCTAAACCCCTGAGAGTTAGGGAAGCTTGTTGAGGATCATATTCTTTAGGTGTAGGGGGCTGTGTAAGTTGAATTGGTTAAACAGAGTTGGTCCTGAGTTGTGTTCCACATGTATTCTCTACCTTTGGGACTGGAGTGGGATCCAGGGAGTGGGATTCAATAGTTCTGTGTTGTAAAATCCAAGGACATTTAAATTTTTGCATGGAGTACTAGACATGAGAAAAAAATATTAGTATATGTATTTTCCTAAACATACATTTGTAATCATCTAACTAAAGCTCATGGAGAGAAATTCCCAAAACAGACTGGCTAGCTACGGAGGCTCAATGGACTAGTACCAATTCCAAATACAAGATGTGTTAAGCGTCATTATTTTTGCTTACTATTTTATAAGGGACTTCATGGATGTATATATGGTTTCAGCTTCTTCTTACCTTTGAATCTTTATTTAATCAATAATAATAGCAGCTGAGATTTGAGTGCTTATTATGAGGCAGTTGTTATATTCTTTACATGTATTAACTGTTTATGTGATACAGATATTATTCTCCGCATTTTACAGATGAGGGAACTAAAGCTTAGAAAGGTAATTTACCTAAGGTGACATTTGGTAAGTAGCAGAGTGAAGTGTCAAACCCAGTGTGTTGGGACTTTCCTGGTGGCTCAGTGGTTAAGAATCCGCCTGCCAACGCAGGGGATGCGGGTTCGAGCCCTGGTCCAGGAAGATCCCACATGCCGCGAAGCAACTAACTAAGCCCGTGCACCACAACTACTGAGCCTGCACTCTAGAGCCCACGAGCCACAACTACTGAGCCGGTGTGCCACGACTACTGAAGCCTGCATGCCTAGAGCCCGTGCTCCGCAACAAAGAGAAGCCACCGCAATGAGAAGCCCGCGCACCGCGACAAAGAGTAGCCCCTGCTCGCCACAACTAGAGAAAGCCCATGTGCAGCAACGAAGACCCAACGCAGCCAAAAAAAAAAAAAAAACAAAAAAACCCCAGTCTTTTATTGAGAACTTAGGCTGTGGAGCCAGAGTACAGTTGAATTGACTTCAGTACCTTCAGAATCAGAGGGGTATAAGAAATTATCAAGGTAAAAATATTGATATTGGTATCCATAGTTTTGTATAAACAAATTTAAAGTGCTACTAAAACATACATTGTATTTTGTGATTTATGTAGAATGCTCTCACCTACCTCTCTTATTTTTTCCTCAAGGGAGTTTCGTGAGGTATTTGTTATCATCCCAGTTTTACAGTGAACCTGAAGCTTGGGGGTGTTAATTGACTTGTCTCATATTATACAGCGAGAACGTGGGGGGCCAGCATCAAACCCAGAGCTTAGCCTTAGTTCTAAAAGGAGCAGGTCTGTTGAACAGTTTCTGTGTGCAATCAAACCAGTGTTGCAAGGAATCGGACCTTCAGTAGGTCATGTAAAAAGTATATAAGTGAAACAAGTACCTGTCTGCTTTGAAGCTCCACATGAAAAAGAACTTTGTACCCAAACCAGCTATGCTAATAATTAGCATTTACATGCCTTTGCATTTTTTCAGAGTCCCTTATATCTACCACACTTTACGTTTTGTACATATGGGGAAATAAGGTACAGAAAAGTTATTTCATTAGTAAAAGATCAGACTTAACTAGTGGTGGAGCCCAGGCTATAATTGGTTTGCTTACTTGGTGAAATGATTAATTTTAGGGTGACTAGCTCATTCCGGTTTGCCTGGAACTTCCCTGGTTTTAGTACTGAAAAGTCCTGTGTCCCAGGAAACCCTGAAGTCCCAGGCAAACCAGAGTGGTTGGTCATCCTAATTTTCCCACTTTGTGGTGGATTGTGGGGATGGGAGTAGGGTTGCCATATAAAATACCCGGCACTTAGTTAAAGCTGAATTTCAGATAAATGTTGAATAATGGTTTACTGTATGTTCCAGATATTGCACGGACATATGTACACTGAAATTTGTTGTTTAACTGAAATTCAGCTTTAACTGGGCATCTTGTATTTTTATTTGTTAAATCTGGCAACCCTAAGGAAGAGTGAAGGGACATTCTAATGGGTAAAAAGACCACTTTGCTGCTTTTTTTGTGTGGACCTCGGGTTTATACATTTATCTATGTAAGGGAGTATCATCTGGCAGTTTCCTTTTCTGGGGTACTTGACTCGTTCTTTTAGCCAAGTGGACATAGATGTGAGAGGTCAGGATGAATGTATGAAACCACATTTTGCCAATGCATTAAAACTGGTGTGTGTGTGTGTGTGTGTGTGTGTGTGTGCGCGCGCGTGTGTGTGTGTGTGTGTGTGTGTGTGTGTGTGTGTGTGTGTTGGTTTGAGCGGTTAGTTCTCCTTTACATGGTGGGAAACTTAACCCAGATCTGAGCCCCTCTGCTCTTTGTTGGATCAGTCCAACACCTGCACAATCTCCCGGATCACCCAGATCATCTTTAGACGATATATATGTTAAAAAGTACTTTTGTTGTTGTTAAGACGTGATTCAAAATGAAAAGGAAGTAAAGGCTTTCCCTACCCCTTCCTTGCAGCTCTTCTTTTTCTCACCATGGAGGCAGTCTGATTAGAAAATGTTAGAATTTTTTTTTTGAAGTGGACCATTTTTAAAGTCTTTATTGAATTTGTTATAATATTGCTTCTGTTTTTATGTTTTGGTTTTTTGGCCGGGAGGCATGTGCGACCCTAGCTCCCCGACCAGGGATCGAAACTGCACCCCTTGCATTGGAAGGCAAAGTCTCAACCACTGGACCACCAGGGAAGTCCCGAAAATGGTAGAATTTTTGAGATGGATTTTTAGAAGTCTTCTCGTTGAGTGTTTTTTCTTTGTGTGTGTATGTGTGTTTGTGTGTGTGTGTGTTTTTAAGCAGGGAACTCTTTTCCTACCCCTTTTCCCTTCACCCCCAAAAGGAGAGGGATGTACCTTATAAAGAAGACGGAAATGGGTTCCTCAGGACATTTAAATCTCCACTGTTTGATGGTTGTCAGTACTTCTAAATCAGTCTGGGAGTCCTTTACATCAATAGAATATAGCCTTGAAATAGATCTAGTTGAATTCCATCAACATTAATGGTAAGCAAATTAGGATTTAATGACTTGGACAAGGACTCATAGTAATTGGTTGCAGAGCTGAGACTGGTGTAGGTGTGTATTCGTGTATCCTTGTGCATGAATTTGTTTAAAATCCTTGTTCTGTACCAAGCAGAAAAAAGTATAAATTTCCTTGCCTAATTTCTTTGTTTCTTGTTTAATTTTATGCTGGAACCCAGCATTTTTTATTTTTTGAAAGAACATCTGGCTTGGACTTTATTTAGAAAAGGAAAATGGAATAAAAGTTTTCAAACATATATCTATATTTTCAGATTACTTTCTGTTATAGGTTATTATAAGGTATTGAATGTAGTTCTTTGTGCTATACAGTAAATTCTTGTTGGTTATCTATTTTATGTATAGTACTTTGTAGCTTTTAATCCCATACTCCTAATTTTTTCTCCCCCCACTTCCCCTTTGGTAACCATAAGTTTGTTTTCTACACCTGTGAATCTGTTTCTGTTTTGTATAGATCCATTTGTATTATTATTATTATTATTTTTACCCTTTGAGAAAGCTGAACATTTTTTTTTTGAAGTATAGTTGGTTTACAATGTTGTGTTAGTTTCAGGTGTACAGCACAGTGATTCAGTTTATATATATATATATAAAGAATATATATAAAAAAATTCAGTTATGTATGTATAAAGAATATATATACTCAGTTATACATGTAAAGAATATATATATATACTTTTCCAGATTCTTTTCCTTTATAGGTTATTACAAAATATTGAGTATAGTTTCCTGTACTATACAGTAGGTCCTTGTTGGTTATCTATTTTATATATGGTAATGTGTATATGTTAATCCCAAATGCCTAATTTATCCCTTCTCCCCTTTCCCCTTTGGTAACCATAAATTTGTTTTCTGTGTCTGCAGTTCTATTTCTGTTTCGTAAATAAGCTCATTTGTGTCTTTTTTTTTTTTTTTAAGATTCCACCTATAAGTGATACCTATGATATTTGTCTTTCTCTGTTTGACTTACTCCACTTAGTATGATATTCTCTAGATCCATCCATGTTTCTGCAAATGGCAATATTTCATTCTTTTTTATGGCTGAGTAGTATTCTGTTGTGTGTGTGTGTGTGTGTGTGTGTGTATGTATATATATATATATATATATATATATGTGACATATTCTTTACCCATTCTTCTGTCAGTGGACATTTAGGTTGCTTCTGTGATTTGGCTATTGTAAATAGTGCTGCTGTGAACATTGGGGTGCATGTATCTTTTTGAATTAGAGTTTTCATCTTTTCCGGATATATGCCCAGAAGTGGAATTGCTGGATCATATGGCAGCTCTATTTTTAGATTTTTAAGGAACCTCCATACTGTTTTCCATAGTGGCTGCACCAAATTATTGATGTATTCCCACTGACAGTGTAGGAATATATGACACCCTCTCCAGCATTTGTTATTTGTGGACTCTTTGATGGTAGCCATTCTGACAGATGTGAGGTGATACCTCATTGTAGTTTTGATTTGCATTTCTCTACAAATTGGTAGTATTGAGCATCTTTTCATGTGCCTGTTGGCCAGCTGTATGTCTTCTTTGGAGAAATGTCTTCTGCCCCCTTTTTTTTTTTTTTTTTTTTTTTTTTTTGCGGTACACAGGCCTTTCACTGTCGTGGCCTCTCCCATTGCGGAGCACAGGCTCCAGACACGCAGGCTCAGTGGCCATGGCTCACGGGCCCAGCCTCTCCGTGGCATGTGGGATCTTCCCAGACCGGGGCACGAACCTGTGTCCCCTGCATCGGCAGGCGGACTCTCAACCACTGTGCCACCAGGGAAGCCCATAAATTATTATTATTATTATTATTATTATTATTATTATTATTTTTGCGGTACATGGGCCTCTCACTGTTGTGGCCTCTCCCGTTGCGGAGCACAGGCTCTGGACACACAGGCTCAGCGGCCATGGCTCACGGGCCCAGCCGCTCCGCGGCATGTGGGATCTTCCCGGACCAGGGTGTGAACCCATGTACCCTGCATTGGCAGGCGGATTCTTAACCACTGCACCACCAGGGAAGTCCCTGACCATTTTTTGATTGGGTTGTTTGGTGTTTTTTTTTGATATTGAGCTTTATGAGCTGTTTATATAGCTGTTTGTATATTTTGGATATTAATACCTTGTCAGTCTCATCGTTGCAAATATCTTCTCCCATTCTGTAGGTTATCTTTTTATTTATGGTTTCTTTTGCTGTATGAAAGCATTTAACTAGATTCCATTTGTTTATTTTTGCTTTTATTTCATTTGCCTTGGGAGACTGGTTAATTTATTCCTAGGTATTTTTTTTTGACAGTTTTAAATAGGAAATTTTTTTTTTTTACTATTCAGTTTTTAATTTATATTTATGACAAAGACTTGAATTTTCCTCCCTCTTTTCTTCCTCCCTTTCTCCCCCTTTCTCTTTCTTTCCTTCCCTTTCTTCCTCCCTCCCTTCCAATATATGTCTTTTGGGTCAAAATCTTATTTTCTGAGATTAGAATAAATATAAGCCTCATAGTTTTCTTGAAAAGACCAAACTATTATTTCCTTATCACATTTTCTAGTTGTGAATTGAAAGTTCATTTAATCCAGATGGTAATGTGACTCATCCCTCTAAAAATGTCTTTAATAGACTTTCTGGCCCAGAATGTCTTGAGCTTTTTAATTTGTTATATTAAGGAAGTACTTACATGGATCAGTGGGCTCAATTTTCAGCTGTACAGTCTAATTTCATTCATAGAATAGTAATAACTGTGAGGTCGGAGTTCAAATTTTTAAATTTGTGAAAGATTGTATTAATATTTGAAGTTTTATAAAGGAAAAATCTTTTTCAGTAAAGGAAGAGTGAGAACCAATACAGTACTGAGTCAACATAGTAAATTAGCTTATATGTTGATATTTGTAAGAATTAAAAAAAACTTTCCTACAGTTAGGGTCTGGGTGTTTTTTTGTTTGTTTTTTGCAGCAGTGCATACAGTCAGTGAATGTTTTAAAACCATTCTCCTGAAGCAGATGTGTAGTTTTCATATTAGGATCTTAGCATTGGGAGGCAGAGAAGCAAACATGCTCATCAGAGCCAGGGTCCTGCCTCTAAAATTCTTTCCTGATAGCAAATCATAATTGCTGGCTGCGTTTTCTGTGACGATTCAGTAAAGCCTAGTTTTGGGAAGGAAGTCTTTCTTTCTGCCCTTCTTGACCCCAGTTTCTTATTTCAAAGTAAATAATTTGGATAATTTATCAGGACTCTTGGTTTCTGTAGAATGTATGTGACTGTGACTGTTGTGGAAGGGAGAATCTGTAAGTAGTGAAGGGCTTTTTATCTTTTTTTCCACCCCTTTTTTTTTTTTTTTCTTTTTGCGGTATGCGGGCCTCTCACTGTTGTGGCCTCTCCCGTTGCGGAGCACAGGCTCCGGACGCGCAGGCCCAGCGGCCATGGCTCACGGGCCCAGCCGCTCCGCGGCATATGGGATCCTCCCAGACCGGGGCACGAACCCGTATCCCCTGCATCGGCAGGCGGACTCCCAACCACTGCGCCACCAGGGAGGCCCCCACCCCTTTTTTTAAAAGAGTTTAGGGGGTGTGGGGAATTAAAAAGTTTGGGTTGGCTTTGGAGTCAAACATGTTGATTAAAATTTCACCTCATCTGTTTGATGTGTCTTTGGGCACGATCTGTTTGAAATTGGGTTTTTGTGACAAATGAGATGATATGAAGCTCCCTACATTGTACTTGCTTGCTTGGTACTCAGAATTGCTTCCCATTTATTGCAAGCCTGGTGAAAAATTCTAGTTACGCTTTACGCCAGCAAATACAGATTTCTTGATGTTCATCGCTGTGCAATCCACTTATACCTCATTAGAAAATGCTAAGCTGTATTTTTTTCCAGATGTGAGTAGTTATATAGTATTGATGCATGTTTGGGTGTGTAGGCTACAAGGAAAATATAGAGGAGGAAATAGGACTGGGTGTGGGTAAGGTTAAGCAAGAAATAAATTGTCTGTGGGCATCAGGATGCCCCCTCTGGAGCATTTTTTGGTCACCTCCTCTCTCTTTTTGGGTCACTCCCTCTGCCCCCAGTGAATTTGTAGGAGAATTTCCAAGTTTAGGGGTTCTTCCCCTGCTCTGGAAGTTGAACTTTCAGGTGGCTTTTCTTGGTGGGGGTGAGTGTGGAAGCGTAAAAGACTCTGTTGGCAGAGGGAATATAATGGTGTTAATTGACCTCTTCCCTCCTGTAGATACTGCAGATGTCTTACATTCAGAGTGACGCCCATTTCCATTGTTCAGTCTTCCAACTTGTGGAGGTTGATGGATTGAGATACTGCTATGTTGCGTCTCTCCTGAGCCTATGACCTTCTTGTAGATGAACCAGATGTAAGCAGGTAGAACCATGGAATATGATAGCATGAACTTGATCCCTTTGGCAGCCTATACCCCGACCCTCCGCCCCATAAATTCAGGCATTTACATTTTTTTTCCCTGTTACTAAAACATGTTGTCTCTGGAAGCTGCTCATATGAGAATTTATAGCTTTTTATTTTGGGGGGGGCCAGCATTTAAAGAAAAGTGGGAACTTAATATAGGTTGTATGACTATGATATTACTAATACCCCTTGGTAACAATTTAAAACATAAAATTTTATCTTAACATCAGAATTTCATATACTTCTGAAGCATATTATTTGAAGGTGGTTTTGTAGGTGGGCATTAATCTCCATTACTTTATGCACAGTCATTTTCATAACCCCAACTTCTGTCTTCAGTGTTCTGACAGTTACCCACAATCCTGTCTGCCCTCCTTCTGCGTCCTCCACTCTCTCCAAGTCTCCTGTGTTCTTCTTCTCAAAGAAGGATAGAGGCCACACTTGGTGAGATTTTTCTTAAACTTCATCATTATGATTTTAAACAAAAGCTAAATAAAATTATATAAGATCTGAAAAACTTATTTTGATGTAGTACAATCGACCATTTACATAAAACGTTCTAAAAACATATTTCAGGTGTTTGAACCTAGCTAGTTGTAGTCACACAGTTTCATGTTTAAAGATTTAGTGTTGGCTAATCTAGCATTGTGTAAATAATGATGGGTCATTTTCTTTTAGCGTTAAACTTGACTCATCTTGTTATTTTAATTAGCAGTTCCTAGAGCATTGTAAAGGTGGAAGTTATTATGGTCTTCAAAGATTAATGTACTTTGACCAATTATAGCTGCATTTAAATTTTTTTAGAATTAACAAGATATGTGGAAGTCCCTCCAGGTTAATTGCAGATACATATAACTCGTTTGTGATGGCTGCATAAGTGTCCACACATAATCGTCCATAATTGTTTGTAATGGCTGTAATGGATGTATAAGTTCTTTAGCCATTCTTTGATTTTAGATTTTCTGATTTTAATTGTTTAAATTTTCCACAATTTTCTGATGTAGTAGGATCTATTCAGCAATTCAAGAATTAGGCAACATCCAATGTAGCAGACAGAAAGGAGCTCCAAAGAGCTGTACAAAGCCAGAGATTTTTGTAGATCACAATGAGCAGGAAAAAGGAAATTATACTGAGCATTTGCTGATGGGTTAAAGCGGGCTTAGTTTCCTTTACATGGTGCAAAGGGTGGTATTGGAGCTGGGTCAGGTAACTTGTGCTGAGCAGGCCAGACTGATTGGTTGACCTACGCCTGCCTTTTCTGGGAGAGCTGAGCATAGAAACTTAGCTAAGTTTTGCTTTGCTGACGTGGGGCTTAGCATGAGCGACTCCATCTTGGGCCTAATCTGATTAACAGTTTTTTTTTGCCTTTGAAACAGTACTACCACATCCTCCAAGCTTTGCCTTCAGACTGTACTACTTACCATACATAATTCCTTTTTGTTACAGTCATCTATCCCCTTATTCCTTAAATATTAGAACCTCAGGCTTCCTATGACTCTGCTGCTATCCTGTCATGATTCTTAGCGTTTTCAATCTTTCCAATACCATAGCCTTTCATTTCCTTAACCTCCTGTCCTTAAATGATCTCATATTCCAGTCTGCCTCTGCTTCCCCTTTCTCCCTTACTATAATCTAGACCTCCCCGTGATGGATAAGCATACGGCCTCAGCAATCTCAACTTCAAACATTCTGCACAGACCATTACCTCCTGTGGTTCCAACTTACACCCTTTTAGCACCTCACCTCCAACAATTCTGTGACTAATTCCACTGATCTGTCCCCTCATAAATGCTTCCCCTCCTTGTGGCCTTCCTTTCTCAAGTTAAAATTGCCTTATCAGTCATTATACTGACTGCCTTGGGAACAGACTTAGTTTACTTATCTTTCCTTTCTTTACCCCTGTTTTGTTCTGGAGCTTGCCTGATGAAATCCCATCCTTGGTTAATCTAGCTCTCCCTGATCCATATTTATGCTCTGTCCGCCGACCTTGGCTGGGAAGCACACAGCCAGCTTGATTGGTCTCCCTTCACATCCACGGCGGCTGACCTCAGGTGGGCCTTTCGAGCTGCCAGGTGATCCTGCTCTGTCCCCTGCTCCATGCACCCTCCTGCTTTCCTAAATGACTACTTTATACTTAATTTTTTTAAACTTTTTATTTTATATCCGAGTATAGCTGATTAACAGTGTTGTGATAGTTTCAGGTGCACAGCAAAGCAACTCAGCCATACATATACATGTATCCATTCTCCCCCAAATCTTTCTCCTTAATTTTTTAATACTTTCCTTTTTTCCTCCCTCTCAGCCAGTGATTTTTTTCTTCCTGTTACTCTGATAACATAGAAGCACCCAGAAGAGGCTCTTCCACCAGCTCCTGTTAGCATTTCTACCCACTCACATGCATCTGCCTCCCTGTTCCTCTCTAAGGCCAACCTCTTCCACTTGGGTACCATGCTCACCCTCTCCTATCCAAGGATGTGACTCTCTTCTGCACACAGTTGACTCTTGGTATTTCTGGGTTCCGTATCCATGGGTACAGAGAGCTGACTGTACTGTGCCATTTTATGTAGAGGACTGGAGCATCCCACGGGGTCATGGAAACGGTCCTCTGAGGTTTCTGAGGAATGAGTGTAATCCTTTCCTTTCCTCTTGTGGGTCATAGCTATCACTATGCAGACAAGCTATACTATCTCTTATTTTTATTTATTTTTATTTTTCTGACCGCCACGTGTGGCTTGTGGGATCTTAGTTCCCCGACCAGAGATCGAACCCGGGCCCTGCAGTGAAAGCTCCAAGTCCTAACCACTGGACTGCCAGGGAATTCCTGTTACCTCTTATTTTTGAAACAAAAGGAACTGCTTTGTCCTGTCCTATTACTTATTTCTCTACTCCTCTTCCTAGAGCTCTCTTCCTGTTCTTTCTTGAACTCTCTCCAGTTGGGCTTTGATCTTGAACCACAGTTCTTTTCAAGGTCAGTAGTGACCTTCACGTTGTTAAATCCAGTGTCTGATTCCCAGTCCTCCTCTTTTTTTAACAATTTTTTTATTTTTAAAAAATTGTAGTAAAATATACATAACAAAATGTACCATTGTAATCATCTTTGAGTGTATAGTAGGCATTAAGTATATTCACATTGTTCTGCACCCATCACCATCAGCCGTTCCCCAGAACTTTCCCATCGTTCCAAACTCTCTACCCATTAAACATAATTTTCCATTCCCCTGCCCCCTCAGCCCCTGGCAACCACCATTCTACTTTGTCTCTTATGAATTTGCCTATTTTAGGTATCTCATGTAAGTGGAATCAAATATTTGTCTTTTTGTGTCTGCCTTATTTCACTTAGTGTAATGTTTTCAGAGTTCATACATGTAGCATATCTCAGAACTTCATTCATTTTTTAAGGTTGAATAATACTCCATTGTGTGGCTGCCACATTTTGTTTATACATGTATGCGTCGTGGATATTTGGGTTGTTTCTGTCTTTTGGCTGTTATGAATAACGCTGCTATGAACTTTGGTGCGCAGATATCTGTTTGAGCCCATGCTTTCAGTTTTTTGGGAAATATACCCAAAAGTGGAATTGCTGGATCATATGGTAATTCTGTGTTTAATTTTTTTAAGGGACTGCCAATCTGTTTTCAGTAGCAGCTGTACCATTTTACATTCCCACCAGCAGTGGATAAGGGTCACAGTTTCTCCACCTCCATCTCCCAGCCAATGCTTTTTATTTTCCGTTTTTTTTCTCTTTTGGTAACGGCTATCCTAATGGGTGTGAAGTCTCAGCTCATTGGAGGCGTGGCTTCCATTTATCTGTGTTGACAACACGTGTAAAGCGCATCAGTGCTCCTTGACTCCACCCTCCTGCTTCTCCTCTGTCAACACCGACCCGTCCTCTCATGCTCTGTTTGCTGGCCCCTCTTGTCCCCGAGCCCTCTAAACATTGACATGCCCCAGGATCTGCTGTTTGTACCTCTTCTCACTCCCTAGGCCATCTCAGCCAGTCTCATGCCTGAAATACCACAAATAGGCTGAGAATTCCCAAAGTTAACCTTTCACAAAATGGAACTGCTCTTCTTCAAAATCTCCTCCTGCAGCCTTCCCCATCTCAGTAAATGGCAGCTCAGTAGTTTTCAACGTCTCAAGCCAAAACCCTGAGAGTCACTTTTGACCCCTCTTTCTCTCTCGCTGTATACAGGGCTGTACCTTCAAAATAGAGTCAGGTCATTTCTCACTGCCGCCTCCGTCCTCCTCCTGGTCTAAGCCAGTGTCATCTCCCCATCCGATCCCTGTCAGAGCTCCTGAAGCAGCTGCGGTCTCCCACGTCAGTACTGTTCTCACAGTGACAGGCCCTTCAGGATCCGGCCCCTTTCTCACAGTATCCCCTCCGACCTTGTGTCCTTTCACTGTCCCCCTCTCTCCCTGGGTTCAGCTAGAGTGCTCATTTCCCAGATATCTGCTCATAACATCTGAGATGCCTTTTCTTAACTGCTTTCTAATGCAACAGTCCTCTCCTCCCCCAGATTCATTCCCTTTAACCTGCTTTATTTGTCTCGGTAGCTCCTGTTACCTCTTGATATTTAGTTACTTGTGCGTGGTCTGCTTGCTTCCCATGTTTTGTTCATGACTGTGACTTCATCCTGTGGAAGAGGTCTGGGTATGGAGTCTGTGTTCAGTATTTATTTGGCAAATGAATGATTGAATCTTTGTTTATATGTTTAATAAGCATTTGCTTTTCAGTAGACTAGAGTTTGAATGTGGGATTGCAAAGGGTGTGTTTTTTTTTGTGTGTGTGTTTTAAATATTAATACTGTACTGCTGGAATACTTCAGTGCACTCTGGATATATGGTAGTCTTACATATTTGTGAAACTATTGGATGCAAATTAGTATGGTTTCATTTTAATCTTGATTACAAGTTCAGGAGAATATATTGTCTGTATGTATTAGCCATCTGCATTTTCTCTTTTTTGGCGTCTTTGTACATATTCTTTGCCCAGTTTTCCTTTTTGTTGCTTGAATTTTTTTTTTTTAATTTATAGGAGTTCTTTCTATATTCTGTCATGGCACTTTTTTTTTTTCTAAATCTTATTTTCCTTTTTTTAATTGAAGTATAGTTGATTTACAATGTTTCAGGTGAAGAGCATAATGATTCATTCATATATATTCTTTTTCAGATTCTTTTCCATTATAGGTTTTAACAGGATATTGAATATAGTTCCTTGTGCAATGCAGTAGGTCTTTGTTGTTTATCTGTTTCATACGTATCAATAGTAGTATGTATCTGTTAATCCCAAATTCCTAATTTATCCTCTCCCGCCCTTTCCCCTTTGGTAACCATAGTTTGTTTTCTATGTCTGTGAGTCTATTTTTGTTTAGTAAATAAGTTCATTTGTATCATTTTTTTAGATTCCACATATAAGTGATATATATGATATTTGTTCCTTTTTGATTTTTTAATTTAATTTACTTTTTATTATTTTTTGGCTGCGTTGCGTCTTCGTTGCTGCATCGGGCTTTCTCTAGTTGCAGCGAGCGGGGGCTGCTCTTTGTTGTTGTGCGTGGGCTTCTCATTGCAGTGGCTTCTCTTGTTGCAGAGTATGGGCTCTAGACACGCAGGCTTCAGTAGTTGCAGCACGTGGGCTCAGTAGTTGTGGCGCACGGGCTTAATTGCTCCTTGGCATGTGGGATCTTCCCAGACTAGGGATCGAACCCATGTCCCCTGCATTGGCAGGCGGATTCTTAACCACTGCACCACCAGGGAAGTCTCTGATTTTTTAAATTGTGTTACCATAAGGAAATGTTAAAACTTTAAAATTTATGTGGAATTAATCTGTAAGAATTTATGAGAAAATTTTGAAAAATATGGCTAGTGAGGGTCTTACCAGCTATTTAAAGCAGTAGTTCTCAAACATAAGTGAACACTAAAATCACATGGTTGCTATTTAAAACTGAGTCTGCCAGTAGTTTTCAGCTTATAGGTATTGGGAAGGAAAGGAAAGGTATGTCTGAGGAATCTTTATTTAAAATATACTCTAAGGTAATTCTGATCTGATTGGTGCATGGATCACAGTTGAAAAAGCATTGTTGTAGATCTATCTTTGGTGTAGTGTGGTATTAGCAAAGCAGTAGACAGATGGATCCAAGAAACAGAACAGTGTCCAGAAACGAATCCAAGTGTGAATGATAACTTATTATGGAAGATAACATTCTGGTTAATTGAGAAAAGGATGGTTTATTTCATAAATGGTTCAGACAGTTCACCTGAAAGGAAAAGGTAGCTTTTTCCCTTACACAATAGAGAAAAATAAATTCCATGTTGATTAAAGATCAAAATATAAAGATTTTGCAAATACTAGAAAAAAATATAGGATACCATTAGTTTAACCCTGGGGTTGGATGAGGCCTTCTTAAACTAAATTGGAAACCTAGAAGCTGTGAAGGAAAAGATTAATACATTTAATGGTTCAAGTTTACTTTCTGAAAGGTGATACTCATGTTCTAATTGTGGCAACATAATAAAATAGCTGTGACTGGTTTCCTAGTGTGGATGAAGAATGTTGCCTGCCACATCAGTAAACAAAGAATGTTGTGGCCGTCAAGCCATGAGCCCATTCAGGATAGAGAAGAACAGAATACTGGCCCTACACAGTTAAGGTACATATCAAAGGAATGATTTCAGTGAGCCCAGACTCTTGCATCTTCCTATATATAGAAAGGCACTAAATTCATTAACTTGATGTTTGTTTTTTTCTTTAATTAGCAGAAATCTTTTGATATTCAACTACCTGATTTGTTTTTGCAGAACTCCTATATATCCTGGCTCCTTCCTTACCTCTTTGGAACAGTCTTTCAGAGCTATCTGAGAGCCTGTCTCCTGGGCTTAAGTCCTCAGTATGTCTGTGGAATAAAACATAAACACTCGACTTTTTGGATGTGCATTTTTTTCAGTTGACACTAGTCTACATTTTCTGTAGCCATTGAGCAAATAAGATGCAATTGACCAAACTTTTGTTACTTTACCTAGTTTATCTAAAATATTTTAGAAAAGTTAAATGTGTTAATTGCATGTGACTGGTACCTCTAGGCTACGCTTGACACCATTGTCTCTCCCCTCCCTTGACTTTCATGACACTGCCCTTTCCAAGTTCTCCTACTTTATTGGCCTTTTCCGTGGGATTTTCCTCCTCTCAGTCTTGGCATTAGTTTCCCTCCAAAGTCTTCTGTCCTTGAACTTATCTTGGAGGTTTCCTGTGTGTTCTTTTTGGGCAGCTCTGACCCCTCTTAACTTTCACAGTTTGTGTATTTGGATGACTCACAGACATCTTAAACCCATTATTTTCAAGACTTGTATTCATCTCCTTTCCACCAATCATCCAGCCACTGACCAACCTCTTCACTGTTTGTATTTCTGCCTCAGTTGAAGGCACCCCAGCTGTTTTCCCTCCTTTCACTGCCTCTGCTCTAATTTGCAACTTTATTCTGTTGACGATTCAGATACAGTACCACCCTCACTATGTTAAGCAGAAAGATTTCAGTTGTTGGAAAGGCTGGAGGAACAGCTGCTACCCTTGCCACCCTCTGGGCAGGTAGCAGCCAGGAATCCTAGCTGCTCGCTCCTTGTCACACCCACCATAGCCTTGTGACCTAGGAGTGAATGATTACTTGTTATCTCTTATGTAATTTCCTTCCCTCCAGTTTCTGCTGCCTTCAGGTTATCCTCTGCATAAAGTTATTTTCTAATACTGTGTGTTTATGTACATTTGAATGCAAACTAAGTTTCTTCCTCAGCATCAAAGGCCACAACAATTTGACCTTTAAAATTTGGGGCCCTTAATACCCTGCCCTCATCTCTCATCTCCTCATCCCTACCCTGCTCTACTGGGTGGCTGATTATTTCCTGAACACCTGCTGATTTTGGTGCTTGTTGAAGCTCTGTGGTATCGTCTATTCAAAATCTCCATTCCTCTGCCCTCCCTTTCCCCAGACTTTTAAGATCATAATAAATTGTTGTTTGGTTCAAGAGGATGTCTCAGAAAAAGCCAGAACTAGCCTCTAACTTTTACTGTACTCTTCTTGAAACACGTTATACTCAATGATCAGTACTTATTAAAGTTTCATAGTTTCAGTTCTTATATTTAGGCCTGTGATCCATTTTAAGTTAATTATTTGTATGGTATAAGAAAGGGATTCGTCTTCGTTGTTTTATATGTAGATGTCCAGATGTTCCAGCACCATTTGTTGAAAAGACTGTGCTTTCCCTATTGAGTTTTTTTTGCCATCTTGTTGAAAATCAGTTGTCCATAATAGAAAAGTTTATTTCTGGACTCTCAATTTTATTCTGTTAATCTATATATATGTACTTTTTCTAGTACCACACTGTCTTGATTAATATCGCTTTGTATTAAGCTTTGAAATGGAGATGTGTGAGCACTTCAACTTGGTTCTTTTTCAAAAGTTTTGGCTGTTCTGGCTACTTTGAATTTCCGTGTGAATTTTAGGATCAGCTTACAAAATTCTCTATAAAAGTCAGCAGAGATTTTGATAAGCATCGTGTTGAATCTGTACATCAGTTTGGGGAATGTTGCTATTTTAACAATATTAAGTTTTAAAATTCATAAACAGGATGTTTTCTATTTAGGTCTTTAATATCTTTAAACAGTGTTCTGTGGTTTTCATAGTACAAAGTTTGCACTTCTTGTTATATCTAATCCTAAGTATTTTTGAAAGTGTTGTAAATATAATTGTTTTCTTCATTTTCCCATTATTCATTGCTAGTGTATAGAAATACAGTTTATTTTTGTATATTCATCTTATATCCTGCAACCTTTGCTGAACTCTTTGTTCCATTAGTTTTTCAGTGGGTTCCTTTGGATTTTCTATATTACAGTCATATCATCTGTGGATAGAGATAGTTTTTTAAATCACAGTTATTTTTATTTTTATTTTATTTTATTTTATTATTTTTTTTGCGGTACGCGGGCCTCTCACTGTTGCGGCCTCTCCCGTTGCGGAGCACAGGCTCCGGACGCGCAGGCTCAGCGGCCACGGCCCACGGGCCCAGCTGCTCCGCGGCATGTGGGATCTTCCCGGACCGGGGCATGAACCCGTGTCCCCTGCATCGGCAGGCGGACTCTCAATGACTGCGCCACCAGGGAAGCCCTTAAATCACAGTTATTTTTAAATTCAAAATACAAACATGCGGAATTAAATTTCAGAGTACTTAGTGAGATAACATCATTCTCCTGGGTTATTAAGGTGCATCTATTCTTTGCAGTTCTGATGTTCTGAAAGTATTAGGGCCATTGTTTTCGTTGTGCCACTTTTCTGTACAGAAACCTTCAGTGGCTCCCCATGCCCTTTGTGGCAGAAATCTAGATTCTTTGGACTCATTCTTCAGGGTACTATACAATACGTTGTTGAAGAAACAAGCTTGGAATGGTGACCAGAGCCCAGAGGTCAGTTGGGAGTCCTGGCTTCTCTCCAGCTGTGCATGAGCAAATTCAGAGGTGTCCCTTTTCTTGTAAAGTTGCAGAGTTTGACTTTTAATTTTTTAAGAACGGTTTCCTTTAGTTCTCTGAACATATTTATAATAGCTGCTTTGATGCGCTGTCTGCTAAGTCTGACACTTGGATCCTCTCAAGGAGGATTTCTGTTGCCTGCTTTTCTCCCTGTGTGTGGGTCATACTTCCCTGTTGGTTTGCATGCCTCATAATTTTTTGTTGTAGACTGGACAATTAGTTATTTTTGTAGCAGTTCTGAATACTGATTCCGCCTTCCCCTTTTCCGCACTTTCTTGTTGTGTTGTTTGCTTGCTTGTTTGCTGACTTGGCTGACCGGTTTTGGTGAAGTTTACTTTTTCTGCAGTGTGCATCCTCCGATGGGGCTCCTTCAAGGGCACAGCCTTGGGAACACGCACAGTTACTCTGAAGTGCCTTCTTCAGGGGGTGACAGCGCAGTGGTTCTTGTAGGGACTGTCTGCCTCCCTGATCTGCCTCTTGGCACCACACCCAGCAAATATTCTCCACTGATAGCTAGTTGATTGCTTTATTGTTTTGCACAGTGCCCTGGGCTATAAGTTGCCCCACAGGGTGATCCAGTTAAATTAGATGGTCTTCTCGGGGTTGTGTTTGAGGCCAGTCTTTGAGCTGCGCTGACTCCAGGAGGGCTCTTCCTAGCTGTCTCTGTCCACGATTCCATTGAACTTCTCTGGATCTGTTCTTTTGCTTGTTTCTGTTGTGCAACTACCAGCCTCATCTTAGTTGCTCACCACTAAAGTCTCCATTGTTTTCCATAGTGCCATTAGGCTTGAACTTCTCTGTTCTCTGTTCCGACTAAGGTCAGTCCTCTTAGGGATTGCTGAGTGGTTCTATGTTCTTACAGCCTGCTTCTCTGGCCTGGGGAGAACCTCTGTGCCATTGCTCCAGAGCCAGGGGCAGGGGCAGCAGCTTGTCCTCTGCTCCGTGAGTAGTTTCCTGGGCTTGGCTGTAGCCACTGGTCTCTGGAGCTTCTCTCCCTGCATCCACCTTACGAATCACGGTGCCCAGTAGTTTTGGTCTGCTGCGTCTGCAGTAGAGCTTCTGCCCTGAGTGGAGACTGGGTGAAAGAAGGGATTCCTCAGATCTCTCGGCCACACTTTCCTAGAATAGAATTTCTACGACATGGAGATGAAGAATGCTAGAAATCATCCTGGATTTAGAGCTGGGTGGAGTAATCAGTTAATAGTTAGCTTCAGTTTTGTTTCTTCAAAAATGATGTTATCACCTACCTACCGAACAAAGGCTGTGTCCTCTGCCTCGTGTTCTTCTTCCCCACTCTCCCTCTTCCTTTAAGTCTCAGCTCAAATATCACTGGCCAGGGAGGCTCTCATGGACCACCCACATACTAGAGCACCTCTTTACCCTTGCCTGGTCACCTAGTATTTCCCTTATTGGGTTCATTTTTCCCTCTTAGGATTTCTCACCATCTGGTGATATTTGTCTGCCTCTCCCAAAGAATGTATAGGTTCCATGGGAAGAGAGACTTAGATTGTTTCCTTCACTGTTATAGTCCCTGTACTTAGAACACTGTCTGACACATAGTAGATTCTCAATAAATCTGATAAATGCAACATATAAAATGTCCAAAATCTGTTGTCTTCTTGCTTTACAATTTAACCTGCCTAAATTGAAAAATATCTAGAATCACTGTGGGAAGTGAATTTCATATTGTTTGCTAACTCCAATTGCTTGTTGCTGCCTAGAGTGGGAGAAGGGGGCTCCCTGGGAAAGAAAGCAGTGATGATTCAGCAGTGGCTGCAGGGGTGGGGAGAGAGGAGAATGTGGCATATGTGCTAAGTGTTTGCCATCTCTAATGTAATGAGACACTGAAGAACAGGAAATGAGTGCATTGTTGGTCTCCATTCTCTTGTAGGTCTTCTGGCTTGCTTCCTCTTCACCACTGGGAAGTATTTGTGGTTACTGGGGGTTAAGTTGGAAAAGCCACCTGTTTACAGAATGATGTGGAAACGTTTCTATAGAAATCCCATTGTTAATAGATATGGCATAAATGTGTATCCTATAAATATCAGGAGTGGACAGGAGATTGCTGGCGGCCAGTATACTAGCTGCTGTTTATTGGGAAAAAAGTCGTGTGCCTATCTGATATGAAGACTTTTTCTTTAAAGTTATTTAAGAATGATTTTTTGACTAATAACGTTCTTTCTTTTCCTTCTAGATTCTTACGGAAATCTGTTAATTCTACTTTTTGAGCACTATGAATAACCACGTATCTTCAAAGCCATCTACTATGAAGCTAAAACATACCATCAACCCCATTCTTTTATATTTCATACATTTTATAATATCACTTTATACTATTTTAACATATATTCCATATTATTTTTTGTCTGAGTCAAGACAAGAAAAATCAAACCAAATTAAAGCAAAGCCTGTAAATTCAAAACCTGAGTCTGCATACAGGTCTGTTAACAGCTTGGATGGTTTGGCCTCAGTATTATACCCTGGATGTGATACACTAGATAAAGTTTTTATGCACGCAAAAAACAAATTCAAGGACAAAAGACTCTTGGGAACACGTGAAATTTTAAATGAGGAAGATGAAGTGCAACCAAACGGAAAAATTTTTAAAAAGGTAATGTGGTTTTTTATTACCTTTGAATTCGCTCTGAATAAAATGTGCGCTTAGAAATGGTGGCAGGGGACAAGCACGGCCTGCTTCTATTGGAATTTGCTGATGTGGCAGGAGAAACAGGGCAGAAGGGGACTAGACTGCACTTTTTTCTCCTTCTGTACCCCCGGCATGGATTTGTTCCGAATTTTCACGAAGACATTGAGATCACTCACTGGTGTGGGGCACTTCTGAGCCTGAATGGCCACCAGGACTTGGAATAGAATGTCTAGGGCAGTTTGGGGTTTGAAACTCTATTCCCTGGTAGTTCCAGAAGCACCTGTGAGCTCGAGATTGCTCTGGGTTTTGGGGTGTGACCTTTTTCTGATTATAATGTAGGTTCTATTGGATACTTAATGAGTTGGTACTTTGGTTTGTGGCAAGTGCTTTGGTTTTCTAAGAATTTCTTTTCACAGATACAGAACTTGCCATTATTGATTTGAAACAGAGGATAAGACCTCCTTAGAGGCAGTGTAACAGTGCTTAAGAGCCTGGACTCCAGATACAGACTATGGGTTCGAATCTCGGCTTTGCCACTTACTAGCTGTGTGTGACTTTCGAAAAGCTATATAACAAATTTGCCTTAGTTTATTTAACGTGGAGGTAATGATCATTGCTGACATTTATTAGCATTTCTTATGAGCCAGGCTGTTTTAAGAGCTTCACACATATCAACTTATTTAAGACTTACAGTCGCCTTACGGGTTAGTGTGATCGGGATATCCCTCCTTTACAGATGATGGCACTGAGGCACAGATAGGTTAGGTAACTTACCCAAGGGCATTATAGCTAGCTAGCAGGTGGTGAAGCTGGGACCGGAACCCAGGGTGTCTAGCTCCATACTCCTTAAATAATCCCAGCTCAGAGTTGTTGAGAGGATTAATAGATAGAGAAAGGGAGTGAGAGAGAGTGAGAGTGTGTGTGTTTGTGTGTGTACATTCTACAACTATGTGTGTGGAACAGTTTGTGGTGTCTAGTGTAAATGCTGTAGCTTTTATTATCATCTTGGGAATTCACTGGGTAAAATTGTATGAATGATTCTAAAGACTTATATCATGGAGTAGTGCAGCCCTGTGAAGGGTAATAAGTATAGAAATGTCATGAAAATGCTGTTTATGAACTTGGGTATGTGAGTTTCTTATAAACGGTTCTTGAAGTTCTGGTAGGTGAAAATTGAAGATAAAGTGTTTTTAGAGGCAGTAAGGTGATCTGTAGTTAGTTGATAATTTGGTTAGGTTATAGGTTTAATACCTGTGTAGGCAAAGTTGTTTTTCCCTTACCCTCTTTTTTCCAACTACATCCTGACTCCAGCTGTCTTTTTTCTGTTAATCATGAAGGGACTCTCAGATCTTGGAGGAGAGTCCAAATAAACACAGCTATGGAATGAAATGCTCAGATTTACTCCTGTTACTGCAGAATGTGGGGAGGGGAGTGAGAATGATGTTGTTTAACTTAATGGTCCATTAATTTTGCCACTTACCACACAAATTCCAGTCATCATCTTCTAAACGTAAAGGAGATGGCGCGCAAGTTAATATCAGTAACGCCTAGAAATTAAAAAACATTATTTTAACTCTACACAACAGGATCTGTATGTGTTCCTAACCTTCAAATGGAGTGATGTTTTATCCTGTTGTGCCTGGAACCCTCCTGACTTACACTTGTTGTTCTGGCATTAATAGTGCCCCCCTACAGTCTCCAGAGGGATTTGGATAAATCCTGTGGTCACTCTACTTTTAAGGCATTTTCCCTATTTCTTTTGGTGACTTAGTTTTGCCTCACTTAAATGATTTTTTTTCTTTTTTTTTGCTAAATTAAGATCTAGCTGGGGTTAGTTAATAGCACATTTCGAGAAATTGAAGTCATGTAGTTAAGCATGTTTGATTACTCTTCTCTAGCCTATAGATTATAATTTGCAAAACACTTTATCATAATGGTGTCTGATTTTTGTCATATTTAGTTGCTACTTTTTATGGTGTACCATCCTTGATTCTGTCTTTGCGAGATCTGGTAGTTATAAAAGGTACTGAAAACACTACATTTTTAAGTGCTTAAGTTTTCCACTCCTCTGCCTTCTTTTCTGTGCTTTTTGTATCTAAAATAAACATTCATTTTTGTCCTTCGACAATTCCTACTGCTATTTGAATTCAAAGATTGGGTTCTCTTACTTTTAATGAAAGCATATATAACAGAAATCCAGTTTTAGCAGGAAGCTCATTTTTTCTCTAGTATCCTGCACACACTGCAGGATAGTGTGTGCAGGATACACACACTATGCATTTTATGGAGCTAGCACTTTCAGTCATCCAGTTCTCATAGCAGCAGACTGGTTCCCAAGTATATAAAAAGGAGAAAAATATGGTGAATATGAAATTCTTTCTTAATTCAGGTATCAGTATAATTAGGACAAAATAAAATTCTAGAGCTATCATAGTTGTTCCTTAAATGTGGCCAGATAGGGCTTCCCTGGTGGCACAGTGGTTGGGAATCCGCCTGCCAATGCAGGGGATGCGGGTTCGTGCCCTGGTTCGGAGAGATCCCACATGCCGCGGAGCGACTGGGCCCCTGTGCCACGGCTGCCAAGCCTGCGCGTCTGGAGCCTGTGCTCCGCAGCGGGAGAGGCCGCAACGGTGAGAGGCCCGTGCAAAAAAAAAAAAAAAAAAAAAAAATGTGGCCAGATAATGCAGTGGACACAAGCAAAGTTCTTCTTCCTCTTTTTTAAAAAAAATTAATTAATTAGGTTGTGCTGGGTCTTAGTTGCGGCACATGGGCTCCGTAGCTCTGGCTCACTGCCTCCTTAGTTGTGGCATGTGAACTCTTAGTTGCGCCATGCCTGTGGGATCTAGTTCCCTGACCAGGGATCAAACCTGGGCACCCTGCATAGGGAGCACAGAGTCTTAACCACTGCACGACCAGGGAAGTCCCGACACAAGCAAAGTTCTTATGCCCCGTGCATGGTGTGTGTGTGTGTGTGTGTGTGTGTGTGTGTGTGTGTGTGTGTGTGTGTGTGTGTGTGTGTGTGTGTGTGTGTGTGTGTGTGTGTGTGTGTGTGTGTGTGTGTGTGTGTATGAGAGAGAGAGAGAGAGAGAAAGTATGTGGCTCTTTCCTCCCTGTCTTGACCGTGGTGCCTTTGTATTCATTGTTTATTCAACAAAGAAATATTTGAACTCTAGTAGAAAAGTTAGAAGGTGAGAGAAACCATTTTCAGTTAGCACCCTGTCTATACTACATCACTGTCAGAAGGTGTGCCTACCATTGACATTTGCCTTTAACTTCGCATTTGTGATTCATCAAACTTTTTTCAGAAGTCTTTAATGTAAACCCTGATGTAGAAAACACATTTTTTCTTGTTTGAAATTAGACTTGTTGGGAACGTAGGTTTTGTGTATGGTAAACAAAGCAAATATTTTCTGTTAGCCTTACTGGAGAAGGTGTGCTTTACCACTGGTTAGCCAAGACGTCCGTTTCTGTTGGTCTGCATTGCAACTGTAGCAGTGGTCTGTGGACTGGATAAGGGGTATCTCCACTGTGTATTAAACTAGGCTGCCCCGCCCTTGGTTTCTCATTTAACACCCATTGTATTGCAGCAGCAGCTGCTGCTATGGAAGGGTAGTGAAAAGGGGACCTTTCACAACCTGCCCTTAGATGTAAAAGTGGAGTTGCTTAGGCAGTGTGGCCTCTGCTCAGAGTGCTTACTAAGAGTGGAACACATACATAATCTTGATGGAGTGTATCTTCATATAATCGTTTCCATATGTGAAGATCATCTTATATTGGAAAATGAAGCTAGTGATTCGCAATATCTAAAAGTTTTCTCCCTGTTTTGGGGGACTGAGCTTTGGGGATTAACTCTAGAGTGTATCTGGCATGGTTGAAACAAAGATGCTCAAAGCTTTATTTCAAATGAATGAACTCTGAAGCTTTGTTTCCGTCTTATCCCAGAAGTCTGTTTTGAGCTTCCAAGGGAAGGTAAGTGAAGATGCGATGGTTCCGCTGTAATTATGCCCAGGATAGTGCGGCCATCAGCTTCACCAAGACAAGTTTCCCGAGGGGCACAAACAGAAGAACAAACGGCGAAGAAACAGAGGTGGCTGTGTTCCTGAGGCTTGGCCAGCTTTTCCAGGACTATATCGTGCTGTCATTTTAAGTCTCATATGGTTTTATAAAACTGGCAGAGTGAAGCGTGTGGAATGTGTCAGTAGCTCCTGATTCCAGCCTTCCCAGCAGCAGCAGCAAGTGCCTGTACTGATGTCTTTTGAAATGAATTAACAATGAAATGATCAGCTTCCAGAACATTTTAAAAATACATGTACCTGAAATAGAACAAAGTTGCAAAGAATAAAAATAACTTTGCAGTGAAACAGAGGACACAAGACCAGGTCAAACATTTAGTGATCTAACTTCCGGAGATACTTTACGTTTTTTTCTAATATATTTTACACACCTTAGAGAGAAGAAACTAGAAGGAATTATGCAGTCATAGTGCTTAGAAAGAGAAGTTTCACTATGACTGACATTCCTTCTAAATTGATGCAAAAAGATACTAGAAATACTCATTTCTGTTCTTAGGAGTTGACTTAGCTTTCTTTTCCTCTTCCTCATTGCCTACTTTTGTGTTATTTCTTCCTTGAGTCATTTTTTTATCCTATTTGCATATGTGTATGACATTTATTTTTTGACTTCTTAGGATATTTACATAATTTATATAAAAAATAATGGCCCATCTCTTGGCCAGAATTTGTGGTTGGTTATTATATTAATACTGTCCCCAGCCGGAACGCTTGGTTTTCCTTTCCATACTTGCTCCTCTCCCTGTCATCCCCCTGTTTGTTAAAGGCACCGCTGTGTACCAGATGGCTCAAGTCAAAAACCAGGAGTCTGATTTTTTTTTTAATTTCCTCACAGCTCCCTCCACCTCCCTCCCTTTAAAAAAAAAAAGAAAAAATCAGGTCTTCTGCTTCCACTCTTGCCTCTACTATAATCCACTCAAACACAGCAGTTGAAATGATATTTTACAGCTGTTAATCAGGCCACCTTACTCACTTGCCCAGCAACATCTCAACTCCTTTCTATAGTGCAGTTGGAGCGTTGTGATTTAGTGCTTAGATTCTGGAATGAATCTGCCTGGGTTCATATCCTAGTCCGTCACTTAATAGCTGTGGGATTTGAGCAAGTTATGTTTATTCTGTCTATGCCTCAGTATTCTCATCTGTAAAATAGGGATAATAATAGTAATTATCCTAGAGTTATTGTGAGAGTTACTTACCGCATACCTAGTACGTAGTAAACACTAGTAAAGGTTAGCTGCCCTCACCATCGTCATGGTTGTTAACAACTGTCCAGATCTCTTGAATATTTTCACTCTCTGGCTCCCTCACAATAATTTGTTTGTAAGGATCTTCATTTGCAGAGGGAAAGGTTAAATGAAGCCAGATGTACTTTGTCGATGGTAGGAAAGTATATACTTTTGAGATATCTCTGTTCTGAATGGTTAAAGTAAAAGTTTTAGTGCTGATAGAGGTTAAACTCAGCTACCTGAAAACTTAACCTTTATAGAATATCTTACTCTTCAGGGCCCTGACTGGTTAAGTATTGTGTGATTTTGTTTTATGGAATGTTCTGTATCTTATCTCCATTTTATTTTTTTATTTTAATTTTTTTTGCGGTACGCGGGCCTCTCACTGTTGTGGCCTCTCCCGTTGCGGAGCACAGGCTCCGGACGCGCAGGCTCAGCGGCCATGGCTCACGGGCCCAGCCGCTCCGCGGCATGTGGGATCTTCCCGGACCGGGGCACGAACCCGTGTCCCCTGCATCGGCAGGCGGACTCTCAACCACTGCACCACCAGGGAAGCCCCATTTTATTTTTATAGTTTTCTTTTGAGGTAAGAGGCCTTCCTCATCAGCATAATCAAGGTATCTAATTTCATAGGTTCCTGAACAAAGGTAAATTATTAAGTTCCTATGTCCCAGGCAGTGATAGTCTGAGCGACAACATTGATACTTACATGTGTATGTCACACCTGTCATAGAATGAAAATACAGACAATTAAATGTGAGAGAGGAAAGCGACTGTAGAGATCATTTAGCCCCCAACTAGGTTTACAAATGAGGAAACCGCTTAGGCTCCATGGTGAGCATTCACGTAGCCACACTAGGCGTGCGTTTTCCTGACTCTTAATACAGTCAAACATATTTATGTCTCATGAGTCACAGGTAAGAATATTTAAGAGGTGGTGGCAAAGGCTGTATGCGATTGAATGGTGATGAGAACAAAAGAAGCCAAGGGAGTTAAATGATCGGGTGGATGTGGACCTTTAAAAAAAAGCCATCTTTTAAACAAATGAGGCTGCTGGAGGAGAGGTTGAAGACCCCGAGGCCCCGAGTGAATTGAAGTTGTTTCGTTACACTGGTCCGTTCCACACATTTAGCGAATGATCACTGAGTGCCTGCTATATGCTAGTACCGTCCTAGGCACGAGGAGACAATAAGGAACAAGACACACAGATTACTCTTTCCTGGATCTTGTATTTGTATGGGAGGAAGAGAGACAATAAATAATAAGGTAACAGATTTAATAACTGTCATGAAGAAAGAAGGCTGATTGGAGATCAGTGATAGCCTCTCTGAGTAAGTGACGGCTAAGTGGAGGCCTGAAGGCCGGTAACAAGCCTTCTTTGCAGTGGGACAGGATTGTGCAGTGGCTCTAAAACAGGAATGAGCCCAGCTGGGGAGGCAAAGTTCATGATGGCATTCAGACCCTGAGACCGAGTGCCTCCTTAAATTTCGTGCCTTGAGCACCTGTTTTGCCTCATCTTGGGTCCTGTGCTGCCTGTTTGAAGGACAGAAAAGACAAAGTTGTATTTATAGAAAGTGAGTCAGGGCAGAGGTTTTGAGATGGCACAGAGACCCTGGTAAAGTCTAGGACCCTTAAGGCTTTGTAGGCCAGGGTAAGGTTTTCCAACTCCATTCCTACTGGAAAGGGAAAATACTTGCAGAGGAGTAAGCTGATTTATGTTTTTCAAAAGCTCACTACTGTAGGGAGAAGGGGCTAAAGGGGAATAAGAATGGAAGTTGGCCAGTCAGCACTCCTTAGTTTAGGGGAGAGACGGACTAGGGTGACAGGGTGCAGGTGGAGGGAAGTGGTTGCATTGGTGGGGGGGTACCTGTTAGACAGCTTAGTTGCATAGTCAAGTGAAAAAGCAGGTTGGATATCCAAGTACGGATGGTCAGGACTAGAGATGGAAACTTGGGAAGCTCTTCAAATTAAAGTCCT